>NC_041231.1:17476925-17534289 GCF_002837175.3 Physeter macrocephalus
GCATCTTTAGGATTCTCTATGTATAGTATCAGGTCATCTGCAAACAGTGACAGTTTTACTTCTTCTTTTCCAATATGTATTCCTTTTATTTCTTTTTCCTCTCTGATTGCTGTGGCTAGGACTTCCAAAAGTTTGTTGAATAATAGTGGTGAGAATGGACATCCTTGCCTTTTTCCTGATCTTACAGGAAATGCTTTCAGTTTTTCACCATTGAGAATGATGTTTGCTGTGGGTTTGTCATATATGGCCTTCATTATGTGGAGGTAGGTTCCCTCTATGCCCACTTTCTGGAGAGTTTTTATCATAAATGGTGTTGAATTTTGTCAAAAGCTTTTTCTGCATCTATTGAGATGACCATATGGTTTTTATTCTTCAATTTGTTAATATGGTGTATCACATTGATTGATTTGCGTATATTGAAGAATCCTTGCATCCCTGGGATAAATCCCCCTTGATCATAGTGTATGATCCTTTTAATGTGTTGTTGGATTCTGTTTGCTGGTATTTTGTTGAGGATTTTTGCATCTATATTCATGAGTGATATTGGTCTGTAATTTTCTTTTTTTTTGTAGTATCTTTGTCTGGTTTTGGTGTCAGGGTGATGGTGGCCTCAAAGAATGAGTTTGGCAGTGTTCCTTCCTCTCCAATTTTTTGGAAGAGGTTGAGAAGGATGGGTGTTAGCTCTTTTCTAAATGTTTGACAGAATTCACCTGTGAAGCCATCTGGTCCTGGAGTTTTGTTTGTTGGAAGATTTTTAATAACAGTTTCAATTTCATTACTTGTCTGTTCTGATCTTTATGATTTCTTTCCTTCTGCTAACTTTGGGGTATTTTTGTTCTTCTTTCTCTAGTTCCTTTAGGTGTAAGGTTAGATTGTTTATTTGAGATTTTTCTTGTTTCTGGAGTTAGCCTTGTAGAGCTAAAAACTTCCCTCTTAGAACTGCTTTTGCTGCATCCCATAGGATTTGGATTGCTGTGTTTGCACTGCCATTTATCTCCAGGTATTTTTTGATTTCCCCCTTGATTTCTTCAGTGATCTCTTGGTTATTTGGTAACGTATTTTTTAGCCTCCATGTTTTTGTGTTTTTTACATTTGTTTCCCTGTAATTCATTTCTATTCTCATAGCGTTGTGGTCAGAAAAGATGCTTGGTATATTTCAATTTTCTTAAATTTACTGAGGCTTGATTTGTGACCCAAGATGTGATCAATCCTGGAGAATGTTCTTTGCGCACTTGAGAATAAAGTGTAATCTGCTGTTTTTGGATGGAATGTCCTATAAATATCAATCAAATCTATCTGGTCTATTGTGTCATTTAAAGCTTGTGTTTCCTTATTTATTTTCATTTGGGATGATCTGTCCATTGGCGTGAGGTGTTAAAGTCCCCCACTATTATTGTCTTACTGTGGATTTCCTCTTTTATAGCTGTTAGCAGTTGCCTTATGTATTGTGGTGCTCCTATGTTGGGTGCACATATATTTATAATTGTTATATCTTCTTCTTGGATTGATCCATTGATTATTATGTAGCGGCCTTCCTTGTCTCTTGTAACATTCTTTATTTTAAAGTCTATTTTATCTGATATAAGTATTGCTACTCCAGCTTTCTTTTGATTTCCATTTTCATGGAATATCTTTTTCCATCCCCTCACTTTCAGTCTGAATATGTCCCTAGGTCTGAAGTGGGTCTCTTGTAGACAGCATATATATGGGTCTTGTTTCTGTATCCATTCAGCAAGCCTGTGTCTTTTGGTTGGAGCATTTAATCCATTCACGTCTAAGGTAATTATCTATATGTATGTTCCTATGACCATTTTCTTAATTGTTTTGGGTTTGTTTTTGTAAGTCCTTTTCTTCTCTTGTGTTTCCCACTTAGAGAAATTGCTTTTGCATTTGTTGTAGAGCTGGTTTGATGGTTCTGAATTCTCTTAGCTTTTGCTTGTCTGTAAACCTTTTGATTTCTCCATGGAATCTGAATGACATCCTTGCCAGGTAGAATAATCTGGTTATAGGTTCTTTCCTTTCATCATTTTAAGTATATCATGCCACTCCCTTCTGGCTTGTAGAGTTTCTGCTGAGAAATCAGCTGTTAACCTTATGGGAGTTCACTTGTATGTTACTTGTCACTTTTCCCTTGCTGCTTTCTATAATTTTTCTTTGTCTTCAATTTTTGCCAATTTGATTACTGTGTCTCAGTGTGTTTCTCCTTGGATTCATCCTGTATGGGACTCTCTGTGCTTCCTGGACTAGGTGGCTATTTCCTTTCCCATGTTAGGGAAGTTTTCGACTATAATCTCTTCAAATATTTTCCGTAGTCCTTTCTCTCTCTCTTCTCCTTCTGGGATCCCTATAATGCAAATGTTGTTGTACTTAATGTTGTCCCAGAGGTCTCTCAGGCTGTGTTCATTTCTTTTCATTCTTTTTTCTTTATTCTGTTCTGCAGCAGTGCACTCCACCATTTTGTATTCCAGGTCACTTATCTGTTCTTCTGCCTCAGTTATTCTGCTATTGATTCCTTCTAGTGTAGTTTCCATTTCAGTTATTGTATTGTTCATCTCTGTTTGTTTGTTCTTTAATTCTTCTAGGTCTTTGTTAAACATTTCTTGCATCTTCTCGATCTTTGCCTCCATTCTTTTCCCGAGGTCCTGGATCATCTTCACTATCATTATTCTGAATTCTTTTTCTGGAAGGTTGCCTACGTCCACTTCATTTAGTTGTTTTTCTGGGGTTTTATCTTGTTCCTTTATCTGGTACATAGCCCTCTGCATTTTCATCTTGTCTATCTTTCTGTGAATGTAGTTTTTGTTCCACAGGCTGCAGGATTGTAGTTCTTCTTGCTTCTGCTGTCTGCTCTCTAGTGGGTGAGGCTATCTAAGAGGCTTGTGCAAGTTTCCTGATGGGAGGGACTGATGGTGGGTAGAGCTGGCTGTTTCTTTGGTGGGCAGAGCTCAGTAAAACTTTAAGCCACTTGTCTGCTGATTAGTGGGGCTGGGTTCCCTGCCTGTTGCTCATCTGGCCTGAGGTGACCCAACACTGGACCCTATGCAGGCTCTTTGGTGGGGCTAATGACGGACCCTGGGAGGTCTCACACCAAGGAGTACTTCCCAGAACTTCTGCCGCCAGTGTCCTTGTCATCACGGTGACACAGTCACCCCCCCGCCTCTCCAGGAGACCCTCCAACACTAGCAGGTAGGTCTGGTTCAGTTTCCTATCATGTCATTGCTCCTTCCCCTGCATCGGGATGAGCACACTACTTTGTGTGTGCCCTCCAAGAGTGGAGTCTCTGTTTCCCCCAGTCCTGTCGAAGTCCTGCAATCAAATCCCACTAGCCTTCAAAGTCTGATTCTGTAGATATTCCTCCTCCCATTGCTGGACCCTCAGGTTGGGAAGCCTGATGTGGGGCTTAGAATCTTCACTCCGGTGGGTGGACTTCTGTGGTATAATTGTGCTCCAGTTTGTGACTCACCCACCCAGTGGTTATGGGATTTGACTTTATTGTGATTGTGCCCCTCGTACTCTCACTGCAGCTTCTCCTTTCTCTTTGATGTGGGGTATCTTTTTTGGTGAGTTCCAGTGTCTTCCTGTCGATGACTGTCCAGCAGCTAGTTGTGATTCTAGTGTTCTCACAAGAGGGAGTGAGAGCACGTCCTTCTACTCCACCATCTTGGTTCAGGGCCCCCTTTCCTCATCTTGAATGCTACTGAATAGAGCAAGTCTATGAAATCATAAGGGAAACACAAGGAATACAGAGCACCAACTTCAAACTTGACTCTATTTCCAGTTAGATAAATATTATGTTAAAACCAAGTTTTTGTGCAAATATCACACCACTGGGGAGACAAGCAGTCCTAAAGAGGGTGTCCAAGAACTCTGCCTAAGAGAAACAAGAGGAGAGGGGAGAATTCACTTTTACTTGACAATTTTTACTTTACAAAGATCACCTGTGTGCAACTTCTATTTGTCAGTCTTAGCAGAAGTTCATAACTTTTCAGTGAAATTCTACAGAGAATATCACATCAAGTTCTGGCAAAAACTGTTGACCCAGGCAAATACTGCTGCATTTTTATTATTTACTCTTTTGCTCAGAGATGGGAATTTATTTTGGTTTTCCTTTGTTCTTTGAGTTATCGCTATTCCCATGGTGGGGCGGTATTTTATTCTGTGCATAAGACTTTGTTAGAGAATTTCACCCTTTCCTTTAAAGGAAGCACAGAAGACAGCATATACAAAGTGCATACTGCATCTGCATATATGAATACATTAGCCTAGTGAGTTTTAAATAAATAAATTAAAACTTTACTCATTACAACACAGAGGGGGGTGAACAGCTGGGAGTTTGAAGGAGTGTTTAAAGACAATTTCATGAGCTTTACATCTGTATTCTAAGCTAAGATATAATCAGACTGAAAAAGTAAAGGAAGGCAGGAGGGAGGGAGAAAGAACAGAGCAGGAGTAGGTCAGAGGGAGAGACAATGACTATTACCCCAGGGGGTGGAGAAAAAACAAAGAGACAATTGGAAGGGATAGAAAACGTGGGGAGCTGGGGGAAAGATACCTCCTGGGAGAGAAAGTAGGATCACTACACTGTGACTGCATACAAAATATAAAGCAATTTTGGGAGGTAACATCTACACATTTTAATCTAGTTTTCTCCAGAGTAACAGGTTAACCAATAACTAGGGAGGAAGATGATGAAGGGCTAAACTACACAGACACTGGGGGAGGGACAGAAAGGTTGAGTTCCTGCTCAGGAGACGACCTACAAAAAAAGAGTGTTTCTCCAGAAGGTCCCTGCTAAGGTCTGAGGCTGGTATTGACCAGGTGAGAGTAGGAGTAAGATACCTGGTATTGGTGAAGCCATTCCTTCATGATCTTCAGCCACTATAATTTAGTTGCCCCTCTATAATGCAGAAATGATGATATTAGCCATCTTAGGTCCAATATAATTTATAAAATGTATTTACAGGATTTAGAGGAGACAGGTGGACAGTAATTATTGTTGTTATTATCATCATCATCATCATCATCATCATCATCATCAGTAATGAAAAAGTTGCCTAGGACTCTAAGTAATGCTTCAATGGTAAGAAATGTGAACCATCAGGTAAAATAATAACTATTAATAGTTAATAAAATATTAGATGGGTGATATAGTATTCTCTATTTCAAAAATTCTCTAATTCAAATATTAGCATACAGCCCGAGAGAGTGGGTATATATACAGTAATAAAATGCTTATAAACATTTGTATCTATATGGCTATAGAGAGAACAAGATACAGATTTATTCTTAGAATAATATAATTACATAAGAGAAATGGTCATCAATCCTGCCTTCTTTTCCTTCCTTACCTACAAAGGAGGTTGTGACCGGCCCCCTTCTTAGTCAGCTTCACACCAAAATTAAACAATATCACTTTTGACCTTTCCTCCACAGTTTTATGCATGATAGGCCAGATTTTGGCATTCTCTCCTTCTCTCTCACTCCCATTGTTCTCTTCCCTCTTTATTCATACTATGTAATTCAGGATCCACCGGAGTCTATGAAGTAGACGGAAGTACATCACTTGTATTGGGACTCAGTGGTAAAGGGGGAAGAAGGTTATGCCCATTTTATTATTATTACACTCTGATTACAGGCCAGTCACTGTGCTAAGTATTTTACATCTAATTTCTCAGAGAATTAAACAATTTCTTTTATTTCATACATTTAGTAACTACACTTAGAGAAAGGTTTTGAGCCCAGATTTATCTCAGTCCCAGGATCATGGTGCTTTCCACTATAGGTTGTACCAAGGAAATAGCTTCTGATATTTTAACATTATGGTTCATTGAGAAGAATAGTGTATTTTGCCCAGATTTCTCACTTAAATCTGGATTTAAGTTCAAGATTTAAAATCAAGATTATAAGCTCCTTAAACCATGGACTAAACCACAAATAACTTTGTCTGCCCAACATTTATCACCACATAGCATGTAACAGATGTTTAGTAAATAACCAAATAAGTGAATAAATTAGTAAAGAATGTGTAAGTATTTTCAAAGAAATAAAAAGTTCTAACTTTAAGAAAATAATCTCTTCTCAAAATTTATTTGCTGCTGTATCAAAAGTCTATAGGGGATTATTAGACAACCTACTAAAAACCACCATCTCCAGTGGGAAAATAGTTGACGAAGGCAATCAAAAACTTTTGTCCTAAACACCTCTAATAATAAAATTCCACGTCCATTTACATAAACAGAGTTTAGACTTGTTATGACGTAATAACAAGAAAACAATTATCAAGTCGAAATCAGAAAAAGTTATTATTATTGTGAGAAAAGTAAATCAAACCTTCTCAATTTAACCCTTGCTCTGAAAGTCATTAGCCATGTGAACTTGGGCAAAGGAATTAATCTTTTTGTTCACTGGTTTTCAAATCTGCCCAAGTAGAGACAGACTGGATGAGAACACAACTTTGACAGCCTGTGTGCGAATCTCTGACTGTGGAAGTAACGTATTTGCTCCAAGGGATTGCTATGTTAACCACTGGCCTAGCCTTCAAAGTTCCTTAGAAAAGAGTAATGTTTTCTTCTGTAGTATCTCAGGTTGATCTAAGTTGTTTGTTTTGACATTTATTTCCACACCAACAAGCAGAATACGTTTCTAGCTGTGTTAATTCCTTTCTGGTGTAGATGTCATCTAAGTGGAAGCACTATAGCTGAAACGAGGGAGTTTATATTGATTTTTGTTTCCTTTTACTTAACTAGTTCAAGCAACATATGCATTACAGCCTTCATACCTTTCAAATAATATATATGACATCATGCTTCCCTCAGGCACTCTTATTCCAGGCAACTGCCTTCCCTTTTTGTATCAAAAGTATTTTCAAGATTTTGGTCTGGGACATAACCCTCTGATGGGGTGTGTGGTAATCACATAGTCAATACTATGGGTTTTTAATTTTGGCCCCCAGGGTGTTTGGTACAGACAGGCAGGAAATGAAAAGATGTTCTGCTCCCTACAGATGCTGATATGGGGCAAAACTGAAAATCGGTGAAGTGGTGAAGTCAGTGCACATCCTGACTCCTCAAGATCCCTCTCACAGCACAGAAGCTCTCCTTCGTCCTTCTCGCTTCCAGAGGGATCCAATATGACACCTCAGGTGAGTTAAAGTCAGAGGATTCATGCTCCCAGGGAGGTTTGCCCCTCATTCTTTTTCACTTATTGCAGTAGCTGCCCTTTGGAAGTGGAAGAGAGACGAGGCCTGGAGTTTGAGAAACTTGGACTCGGATTATGCCACTAATTATCTGTGTGTCCTTGGTCAGTGCAGTCAATTTGTCTTTAAGATCAAGTATAGGTTTATAATCCCGTGAATCATGTCTGAGGGAAGTTGGCTCCAGTAACCCTGACTTCCTAACAGCAAGACAGGCTCTCTCAGGAGGTAGTAACACTTGTGTAAGTTTTGTTTCTCAGAAGACTTATTTTTTGTTGAGATATAATTCACACAGTATATAACTCACCCTCTTAAAATGTACAATTAAGTGATGCCCTGGTCTGAATGTTTGTGTCCCTCCAAATTCTGTGTTGAAAACTCATGCCTTATGTGATATGATGTGATGGTATTAGGAGGTGGGGTCTTTGACAGGTGATTTGGGCCTGAAGACAGAGCCCACGCAAATGGGATCAGTGACTTTATAAAATAGACTCCAGAGATCCCTTGCCTCTTCCACCATATGAGGACACAAAGAGAAGTGGGCAATCTGCGATTTGCAACAAGTCTTTGATCAGAAACTGATTAAGCTGCCATCTTGATCTTGGATTTCCAGCCTCCAGAACTATGAACTGCTGTTTACAAGCCACCCAGTCTGTGGTATTTTGTTAAAGCAGCCTGAACAGACTAAGACAAAGAATAGGGTAAGGTAGTTTTTAGTATACCCATAAGGTTGTTCAACCATCATCATCAGATAACTCCAGAATATTGTACCACCCTAAAAGAAAACACATATCCACTAAAAACCACACCCTAAACCCTCCTAAGTTCTGCTCTGGTTCACTCTGTCTTTATGGATTTACCTATTCTGGACATTTCACATAAATAGGTTCATAGAATATGTGGCTTTATTCACTTGGTATAATATTTTCAAGGTTTATCCATGTTGTAATATCAGTACTCCATTCCTTTTTATGGCTGAATAATATTCCACTGCATGGGCATATGGCATTTTGTTTATCCATTCATCAATTGATGGAAATTTGGGTTGTTCCCACTTTCTGGCTATTGTGAATAATCATGCTATGAATATTTGTGTATAAATTACTTCTGTTTTTGTTGATGCAATTTGCAAGCTCTCTGGAAATACTTTTTAAAAAATTCTCTGGGCTTCACTGCTTCATTGTTTTTGCTGGATATAAGACAGTGATTCTTTCCTCTATGAAGGCATCTTTGAGGCCCTGTGGTAGAAAACGGCACAGTACTTGGAATATGAAGACACAGATTTGAATACTGGCTCTGTTGATTTCTAGATGTTTGACCTTGAACAAGTTCCATAGCCTCTCACAGTCTAATTTCCAAGACTATAATTTTAGAGAGGATTAGTGGTGCCTGACCTCCAGGGTTCTTAAGAAGGTTAAACAAGAAGGGAATGGAAAAGCACATAGTAGATCCACAAAAGATGTTAGTTAAATTTATTCTTTCATTTACATCCTATTTATTGACTGCCTGCTCTGTGCCATGTACTATCCCATATGCCTCTTAAAACCAATGAATAAAACAAATATTCCTACCTCTATAAAGTTTAAAATCTGCAAGGGGAAGCATTTACCCTATTCTTTGAATCAGCAACTTAGTGAATTTACATTTTGTACCTCTCCCATCTACACTTATCCCCAGTCAACTTCCCTTTGGGGCTACTAGCCAGGGTTTCAACTTCTACAAAGACAAGAAAAGGAGGGAATTATTCTCAGGTACAGTTATAGGTTAAGAATTAGTAGGTTAGTTCCTCTATCTTCAATGGCACTGCTATCCAACAGAAATATAATGTGAGGCACATATGTAGTTTTAAATTTTCTAGTACCTATATGAAAAGAAAGTAAAAACAAACTGGCAAAATAAATGTTTTATTTAACCCAACATATTCATTTCAACATAATTGATATAAAAATTACCAATGAGGTATTTTATATTCCTTCTTTGTAGTAGGTTTCCCACATCCAAGGGCAGAAGTGCCCACACAGAAAAGAAAGCAATGTGAGGATGGACACAGACACGAGAGTGATGTATCTAATATGAGTCAAAGAAGGCCAAAGACTGCTGCCACAGCCAGAAGGTAGAAAGGAGCAAGGAAGAATTCTTCCCTAGAGTCTTCAGAGGGAGCATGACCCTGCCAACATCTGATTTCAGACTTCTAGCCTAAGAAGAGTGAGAGAATACATTTCTGTTGTTTTAACCCACTCACGTTAGCAGTAATCTGTTACAACAACCCTAGGAAACTACAACAGATTCTGGTAACTCAATTTGGATTGGCCACATTTCAAGGGCGCAACAGCCACATATGGCTAATTTGAGCACAATTTTAAAGTCTGTAGAGGAGAAGTCCTCTGTGGTCATTTTCCAAAACCTTGCTTTAGAAATGAGAACCTTTGAGATAAGTCTTAATTGAGATCTGAAGGGGTGAGCCCTCTGCCTTAGAATCATTTCTTTCTGAAACAAAATAATCTGTTACCTTTCTTAAGGCAAAGGATTCTTGATTACTCCAAAAAGACAAAACATCCCAGCAATCCACTAGGGGTTTTGCAAAATAAGAAAACTATTTTTCTTTTATCTCTCTAAGCACAGAACTCACACCTTATTGTTCACCAAAATGATCAGTAATTGTACTCTAGCTGTAGGCTCAGGAGACATTCCTCCTTTATTTTCTGCTCTCCAAAGATGCTGCAATGTAATTCTATTTCCCTTTAAAATTAAGGAATAACATCTTTTTTTGCGTTCATTACATCACAAAACAGAGAAAGAGCACAGGCCAATATCATACCTGTTAGTGGTTCACAGGCAAGGCAATAAGGCTCAGCAGAAAAATTAAATCATTTCAAAACTCAGGACACCTCTTCAACATAAAAAGCCCTTCCTTTGTATCATCAGGTATTCAATAAGTTGCCCTGAAAGCCAGACTGACTTGAGTAAAAAGGCAGCACATGTACCGGGGGAAGAGTAAACCACCGGGTTATGAATCAGAAAGCCTAGGTTCCAGCTGATGCCATTGATGTCAGGAATATAACCTTGAGCAGATCCCTGACCACTCAGATTCTCATACGTAAAATTGGAATAATGACAATTTTTGCCTGACTTGCCTCTCAAGACCGTTTACCATGACTCTCAAGATTTTGGAAGTATCAGTCTCCTGGAGGGGGAACGTGAACTCACCTCCAGAGATTATGATTCTGTAGGTCTGGCCCGGGACCCAGGAACCTGCATTTCTGATAAGTTACCAGCTGATACTGCTCATCCACGGACTACATTTTGAGAACCACTGGTTTGTAGTATTTTACAAGATGGTAAGCCCCATGAGGACAGGTACTATGTGTCAATAGATATCACAGCGTAACTGTTAGAGGCCCTGGCTTTTGAGCTGGACAGACCTGTATGAGCAGGACCTGTATGAGCTCTAATTCCTTGGGCATGTCATGTAACCCCTTATCTAGAAAATGGGTTGTTCTGAGGTTACATGGGATACTGCACTAAAGAATGTGATACTACATCTGGCAGAGAAATGTTCAATAGACGCTTACTCTTAAGGTTATTATTGTGCCTGTCTCTAGCTCTAACAGATTCGTTAAACAGACTGTTCAGCAAATATTTTACAGACTAACAAGTGCTAAACAAATTAAGGGCATTACTAGGGTGGTGTGGGGCTACATCCTCATCAAACTCTGTTCTTGCTACAGATGAAATACATGGTTAACATCACCAATGGGAGTTTGGGAGGAGAGAAGAATGGAAAGGAGTCTGCTCAAGCTCACTCCATCCCATGCATTAGGGTCTTCTATGTGCTCCTTTCTTTATCGTACTTGTTTTGTGTTCTTTTAGCAAAATGCATTTAAAAAATCTTCCGTCACTTTGAACCACCAGAGCCTTCTCGTTTTAGAACCCCTAACTCTGCAACTTGATAAATTTCTAGGAGGCCCATCAGAGACACCTCCCCAGCTTTTTCCCAGTGCCAGACCCCCAGATAGTTGGCTCCACTGGCACCTGTCCCAGGGGCCTCGCTGCCAGGAGGCAGACCCTAAAAGTTGTGGCTGCTAAACATGCATATGGATGCCGCCTGGCTTGTTGCTGCTGGTGGTGATGATGGTGATGATGATGATGATGGTGATATTAACAGCAACTAACACTTAGTTCATGTTACTAAGCCAGACATCTTCCTAAGTGCTCTACACATGTAAATAAGTTTAATCAATTTAGGTATTTATTTTTCAGAGAAGCTTACCATTATTATTATATCCCTATTTTATAGATGAGGTCACATCTATAAAGGTGGGGGAAGGGCGACAAAGGTGCTAGGAACTCTGCTTCAACCACTGAAGAAGAGCGAGGCACCCGTGTGCTAAGAAGCTGATAGTGGTGGCGGCAGCAGCAGCGCAAAGAGGACAGAGATGATCTTTCACTTAGAACTAAACTACATTCTTAGAGAGAAGCACAATCCTAGCACTGGCAGGTCCTCTAAAATGGGCTAAATGACTCAGTGAATGGCAGTGCACACTCAGTGTTGCTTGCAAGGATCAGACACTGCAGTAAGTACAAAGAACATATACATGATCGCAATCCCCATAAACACCCCAATAAACACTTATTTTGTCCATTTTATACGTGGGGGAAAAAAAAGCAACCCAAGACTTAGGGGGAGAAAATAGCTTCATCACACAGCTGATAAGTGGCAGATCTGTCTATTTCATTTCAAAACCCATGCTCTTAACTTCCAGGTCCACTTCATCTCCAGGTGGTGTTTCTGGTGTGGTAGGAGATGCCACGGCTATTCCTTCACCTGCCCTCAACCTCTGAGGCAGTATCAT
Source organism: Physeter macrocephalus (assembly GCF_002837175.3). Lineage (NCBI taxonomy): Eukaryota > Metazoa > Chordata > Mammalia > Artiodactyla > Physeteridae > Physeter > Physeter macrocephalus. The sequence goes on from NC_041231.1 coordinate 17,488,971, forward strand.
TGATCCCACGTTTCAACCAAGCATTATCACATTAGCTGATATTAAATTCATACAATGCTTGGATTTTTCACTTGTCTGTTTTTCTCCCCTCTTCCTAATTTATTTCATTCAACAGAGTTCAATCTTTTTTTTTTTTTTTCTTTTTCCCCAGTACGCGGGCCTCTCACTGTTGTGGCCTCTCCCGTTGCAGAGCACAGGCTCCGGACGCACAGGCTCAGCGGCCACGGCTCACGGGCCCAGCCGCTCCGCGGCATGTGGGATCTTCCCGGACCGGGGCGCGAACCCGTGTCCCCTGCAACGGCAGGCGGACTCTCAACCACTGCGCCACCAGGGAAGCCCTTTTTTTTTTTTAATACAACATGTCCCAGACTCTATCAGCAAGGGAGTTTTATTTATCGTTAAGACAACCAGCCTGGCTGAGCATGTCTAATGAAGCTATTAATGACTTTGCTTCAGGAGAGGTCTTAAATTGAATATTTCTAATAACTTTTGGTTTGTATCACTGCTACTATATGTCCATGCCGGTGGGGATATAAAATTGCTGCCTGTTTCTCTATTTACCTCAACATCTTTATTACTGATTAATATTTTCCCACCATGAATTGTATTTAAGTACTTAAATTGATATTCAAAAGGAGTTTTCCATTTGCTGTTTATTATTTTTTGGGTATACTTCTCCCTATTCTTTTCCTGAATTTTCTTCACTGGAGTCACTGCTTTTTAATCTAGTTATTAGCTTTCTTCTTGCTAAATCTTTCTACTACCTTGGCTTCATTTCATGGCCATGGTTTTGAGACAGCACAGAGAAATAGGAAATCCATTCTTTGGCTGCAGTCAGCATGACTGTAAATGCACTGGCCAGCCAGTTTCTTAGAAAGAGAAACAATAAAATAAAAATTCAGTACAGAACTAGGCATTGCAGTAACTGCGTGAAAACTGACATTTACTCATCTCTCTTTTTATCTTAATTGAACACTTGTTACTTTTGCAAAAACAGGCAGTACTAGGTTTAATATCTGTGTGGAATTGTGAATTATTTGAGAGTTGTCTGTTCTTCTATTTATTCTAGGGAAACATATGAGAGTCTTGAGAAGTGAAATACTGTTCCTGGCTGCTGTGCTGTGAGGCCAAGCTTTGAAACTCACTTCTGTGTTCTGTGCATCCTGGTGGGGCTGTATGGGCATGATGGTGGGGCGTGGGGGGATGTTTTAGGGCAGGTCCTGAGCTTTGCAGGAATGTTTGATTAAGGGGTAACTCGATAAGATTGTGCTTATCGAGTTCTACTATCAATATCAACAAATACTGGAGGTTCCTACTGTACATGTGTGTCCTCTGACCCTAGAATAAGCCAAAACCGTCTACGGCCTACGTTAGTCTTAGTGATAAGACACTTCCTAAGCCTAAAATGCCTTCTGAGGACCACTGGGCAGTGTCTCCACATGCTCTGACTGCAGGTGGTGGCCCCTGGTTTGCATTTCTTACTGTCATAGATTCAAGCTACACCCCTGTGATTAACTATTCAAGCCAGGCCTCCTCCTTGCTCCAATTTTGAGAACGCTCACTAATCCCAGAATACGCCTCACGTGAATGACACAGGACACTTTCTGCCCTGCCCACCCCAGATGCAGCTGTAACAGCAGCAGAAATTTTGTGAACAGATCAACAAAATGCTTACATTTGGAGAGGATGCACTTTCTCAAAAAGAAATAACTGCTGAAGTTGGTAAACTGCACCACAGAGATGGGAATAAATTTAGCCTCTCTGAAACCAACATCAATTGAGACTACATCATACATTTTTTTCACCCATTCACAGAGGGTTTTTAAATGTCTTCACACCTCTTGTTCCATATGAACATATGGACCAGCCATTTTATTCTTTTTCTCAAATCTGCCAATGTGAACAGAATCAGTAACACAAAGTAAGGCATAGGATCTGTGGGAAATTTCATATTAGATGAATACAGTTTCAGGCTTAGCTGTAACCCTTCAGCATATATAGTTGCCTTTCAAATCACGTGTTTAGCTAGAACTATACATTCTTAGAGTTCGAAAGAACTTCAGGGACCATCTGTTGAACACCCTCATTGTACAGAGGTGTAAACTGAATCCCAGAGAGGCAAAAACGACTTTCTCAGCAACTGGCTAATAATAAATCTAGTAAATAGTAAAGCAAGTAAAAGACTAAAACTACCTGGTTGCAAGACCTAGATAATACTTCCAGGCATATCTATGTAGAGGCAGGCAGGCACGCATGTACTCACATAAGTACTTACACGCATGTACACATATGGATCCACATCACAGTCAACACCTCAATAATCTCTGTCAAAACCATGTTTTCTGTCTGGTTTCCTCCTGATTACTGATATGACCAATACTGGGCTGCTTTTCTGCTACTAATTGGTGTGTGCATGTTTTTGGTTTGGATTCCCCCAAAAGCAGAGCCTGAGACAAGGACCTGGAAACAGTTTATTTGGAAGATAATTCCAGGAAGTAGGAGTGAGAAGGAGAAGGTAGAAGAGGGTACCGTGGGCAACGGGGCTTCAGTCTTGCTGGGGACCTCAAAGGAACCGTGTAGAATGTGCCTAGGTGTTCTCCTTCTAAATGGCAGGCCATGAGACCTTTATCTACTGATTCTCATGCCCCATTGTGTGAGGACTGCACTGAAGAAGAGAGTTAGTTTCTCATAGTTCCCCTTGCTTGTGACTTTAGAGAAAGACTTGAGAAACAAAAATACAGAACAGGGACAGTCAAACAGCTGTGGTTGAAAGCAGAAACGGGCGAGAGATTTGGGAGATTGGGATTGACATATATACACTAATATGTATAAAATGGATAACTAATAAGAACCTGCTGTATAAAAAAATAAAAACAAAACAAACAAAAGAAATGGGCGAGGGGGTGCTGCACCAAGAACAACTGATACACAGTTCAAGGCACAATAACCACTTTTAATACTTCATATATTTCTATCTAATTTAAACAACACAGTTGTATGTATTAGCCTCAGAGGTGGCTGGTTCACTGCCTTACCATGAAAAGGACTACAGCATGCCCTGTGTCCAGAGTACAGCTTGAAACTGGAGACTGGGTCTCTCTCTCCTTTCTGGTCAGTAGGCAGCATTTGTTCATTTGACATATGTTTATTTATTTAGTGAATGGCACTATGTTCTAGGCATTTTGAAGATGCTGGGCATACAGCAGTGAACTAAAAAGATAGAAATGCCTGCCTTAACAAAGCTTCAGTCTGGTCAGGAAAGACATTTAGCATAAAGACAAAACTTATAGTTATTCATATATTGATAAGAACTCTGAAGAAAAGTAAAATAAGAAGACGGGTATAAAATGTTGGTGAAAAGAATTATTGCTATTTTATTTTATTTTATTTATTTACTGTGGTCAATAAAAGCCTCACCAATTAGGTGGCATTTGAGCACAGATCCAAAGAAGGCTAGAGGGCAACTGATGGGAACATACAGGGCAACAGCATTATTGGAAAAAGTCAGTAGAAAGATCCTAAGGTCTACTTACTTGGCACTGTGCCTAGTAACAAATAAAAACTAAGTGCTTGAAACAGACTTCGCAATCTTGTGGGCTAGGAACAGCCTCTCCCCGGAAGACCACTTTGATTTGTTTCATACAGCCTTTTAATTTTTATTTTAAAATTAATTTGAGTTGTTGGTAATGTTAAATAATTAGGAGATTTAGTCATAAAAACTCTAAAAACTGGGAGACCTGGCATATAGGACCAGAGCGGCGCACTGGTTGGTACTTTAATGGGACACGTTTGGTCCAGTTTTCTGCAGTCACCAGCCCTCCCTCTTGTCAGCAGGAGTCACTATTCCTTTAAGAATGTTTCATTCATTTGTTAGCTTCCTTGCTCGTCTAGGTACTCGGGTTATGTGTTCCTTGTTACTGTGTTCTTCAGTAGTCTTTTCTGTTTTTTAATTACTGTCAGAGACTGACTCTAGCTTTGGTAAGAGAGAACATTTCCATTGTACCATACATTACTAATCAATTCCTTAAATAATTAGCAGACCTTTCAAGATGCATCCCTTGCAGGAGGAACCTGCCTATATATTTGGATCTTCTATCTTATTTAGGGAAAAAGATCAGGAAAAAGCATATTTGAGATTCACTAATTATGATAAACATAATAGACATAAATTATTTTCCTTGCCAAAAACGCACCAAGAAATATATGACTAAGGAAGTATAGAAAAGGAAAAGAACGAACAGTTAAAGAATTCTGTTCAAAATTCAGAGTGTCGCGTGCTATGTAAATTAATAAAATCAAGACAAACAGCAAGAAAACAAAAACATTAATTAAAGCTTGACTTTACTTACACTGAAGGAGGCATATGGTAAGGGAATATTAATGCCATGTAAACCAGTTCACAAAAAAGACTCACCAAAAAATCAATATACTGATTTCCTACAAAAAACTAAGTGAATAAAAAAAGACACAGATACACATCCTGGGTGAAAATTCCGAGTTTTTCAAAACACCACTGAGGAGATTAACGGCTTCCTTGATTTTCAACCCTTTAATTTCTGGTATCTACTCAGCACAGTGAGTTAAATAAACACATTGCTTTGGTCAAACACTGAGAAATCGATTCATTATGTTATGCTTTAGAGAATATGTTTCTCCCAGAGTCAGGAGAAATTAGAGACAGACTATCTCAGTTGAGGACTTTGGGGAGGGTCAAGGGTCATGAAAAGACTGGAGAAAAGGAAATGAGGCACAGAGCCTGAGGCACTGGCTTGGGGAGGGGGCAGAGATAAAGCTCCTGACTAGATGAGGGAGAAAAGTAAGAGTTCTAAAAGAGATAGCTAGATGCCAACAGGTCCATGATCAGGGAATGGCGAGGATGCTATGATCCTAACTAAGGCAAGAAGTTTAGGATTTGAAGGTAGGGCATTCTAAAGTTTGTAAGTGGATGGGGGTTTACATTTAGAAAAACGCAGGAAGAATGAAAACCAAAATTTAAAGAGTACATTTGCAACCGTTTACTGAACAAAACGACAAGACAGCCACAAGGCTGTATAGTGTGCTGGTCAAAACTATGGAATCTGGAGTTAGTCAGCTTTGGGTTGGAACCTTATTTTCTCTACCACCTCCTGGCTTGGTGACCTTGGGTGAGTTTCTTAACTTCTTAATGCTTCAGTAATAATCTTAATAATAAAAGCGACAAAAGTAAAATTAAGAGTAAATACTTCCTAGTGATCATGAGACAATGAAATAAAAGTACACGGAGTGCTTAGCACAGTGCCTGGCATGAGTAAGGGATCCATACATGTAAGCACTACCGTTACTATTTTTAATTACTCAACAATTGCACATAATCTGCTGTATCAAGCTGTCGGTCAATATAGCTATAGAACGCAGCCATTAGAGTTCTGAGTCTGTCTTGCTTAGGAGTATATTCACAGATACTAACACAGAGCTGTCTCCTTGTAAAATACTCAATAACATTATTGGAATGAAAGCATGAATCAAGGTCATGCTGATCCCAAAGTCATTTTTTTGTTTTATGTTGTAAAAACACAGATATATTCCAGGTGTCCCTCTTGGACTTGACACTCTGAATAACAAAGCAGGTGAACTAGACTCATTTCAAAAAGACCTGGAAAGACACCCACCATCCCAACCTGGAAACCAACTCTCAGTGCATGCTGGACTTAGGCAGCATCAACAATGAGTTATGTATGTCAGCTGGTAGGCCCCTATCTTCCAGAAAAGCAAGAAAGTAATAAATAGCACGTTTGAACTTTTTAAAGCCCTTGTCTAGCGGGTGACCATGAAAGTATGGTAAAAGCCTTGTGTCTATGCTTTTCGGCTCCTGCTAAGCTATAGGTGTATTGACATGAAAAAGAACGTATCAAAAGACGGAGTGATATCAACAAAGATATTGAAAGAGTCACCCAGATAAACTTCCATCCAATGACATCAAAGTAGGCAATACTCTGTATTATCAGTTTTATTGCCCAATATCTCTGTGCAATTGAGCACTGGAATCAGCAAAAATAACAACTTTCAAACAAAATAATGGCTCAAACAACTCTAAAAGGACCAGACAGACAGGTGAAACATCAATGTCTAGCTTTGGATACAACACCATGAAAAGAGGCACTAAAAGAGTATCAGGAGAGAGTATTCAGAAGTGTCAGCAAACGCAAGTCAGAGTAGCATGCACTCCTACGATTTTATCATTGCCATCTAAAGTGAAGGCCCCCTTTTGAATTAGTGTGAAATACAGTGGCATTTTTAAATCAAAAAGTTTTAAAATGACACTCTACCTGCAAGGCACAACATAAATGACTGCAGCACCAGCAGTTCCCATGGCAACCTCATCTTCAGTTTCTGAGGTCAAAGGAGTTTCAAGTCCAATAACAAGTGAATAAAATAGCTGTTTCTTTTAAGTTGTATTCAACCTTTAATCTGTGGGAGAGAAGAGACATTACAATGAGATTTGGGAATACTTTTCCTTGTGCTCTCTGAAAATTTATCTTTACTTGAGTACAAATAAAAATGACTTCTGGAAAACTACTTTTGAGGAAGAGAAAGCATGTTAAATTTTGAATATGAAGCAAATATGGCTCCTTTCTTTCTTCCCAATAATACTTGGGCAGAGACTGAAGCTGGTAGGTCCCTGTGGCTACTGAGTGCAGGTAAGAACAGCTTCTGATCAGATGTGAACCAACCCTTTCCAGTCCCTTAGTTTCCAGGCCCTGTTCTTATTTATTTTCCAATTAATAATACACCCAAAATAGTGAATACAGAAGAAATGCCAATGAACAAAACAGGGCTAGCACTGGTGGACTTTAAGGAGAAATTCTGAAGTCTTAGAATGGAGTTACATGTGTGAAAAATTATAACTACCCCATCAATTCAAACATTTTTTTTCCCCCAATGCTCCATGTTTCATCCCCAAAATGCAACAGAAATGTGCAGCTCCAGTGCCTACAGAGAAAAATCCTACTAACTATGAGTGGCTGTCTACTAGGTTCTTTTGGACAAATCCAGAGCATGAGTAAGAAGAGTCATTCTTCCGTTAGCCAGGAATCTTAAAATAGGAGAACTCCGTGGTGAAGAGAGGCTGCTTGTTCTGTGTACGATGTACAAAGCAGGTAAGTGGATGGGTGAAGCAGGAAGCATTCACGGGCTCTTGGGAGGGCAAGGGCACATCCTGTCTGAAGGGGCAGGTACCCCCCAGCTCATGCTGATGGCTAACATGTGGGGAATAGACCTAGGGTTGCAGGAACACTTACAACTTTTCAAAGAAAAGTTGAAAATATTACTGTATTTTGAAAATCTCCCAAGTTTTAAATGTTGGAAACCACTTCAAAGGATTCTTTTAAGACACTGAGGGAGGCAAACACCACCAAATTGCCTTCAGGTGCCACAGTTTTGCAACATGACCTCGGTAAGACAGAACTCACACTGTGCTCGGCTTGCTCTCATCCACTCAGCCCTTCTCCCATCCACTCAGCCCTTCTCCCATCCATCCCGTGAGCCAGCCATGGATTTATGCATCTATGGAGTGCCTTTTGCTTGCCAGACACCAGTGAGGCACCGGACCTGCCAAAATGGAGACCCCAGCTGTATGTAGCCGTAAGAATCTCCTACTCCAGTGGGGTCAGTTACCTGCAGTTTCATAAAACTGCAACACAACATGCCAGTTTGAAGGAAGGAGGACAGTTTCTGGACTTCATAAAGGAGATGAGCTCCTACTGGTGTTTGAAAGATCAGAATGATGCTTCTTCCTATTCATCATTTAAACCCAAGAAGGGAGAAATCTAGGAAAGCAGAAGACACATTCTGTTTACAGCTTGGGCAGTAACCAGTTGCCAGGTCCTGGTTATGTACCCCACCCCGTCTCTCTCCCAAGGTTGTTTCAAAAGAAACGTCCTGGTCAAGTACATGAAGCCTCTTTGAAAACCACACAGCACCATACGAATGCTAGATATGATTATTATTGTAGCCCTGATATTTTTTAAGCTGATGATAACCTGGGTCTTCTCCTCTCACTGCCACTTACCAGGAAAACACGGAGCGAACACAGGTTTACATGAGAACATGGATCGACATGGACTAACATGAGCTCCTCAATCAAGGGCTCTTGGCATTAACTGATGCCGCGTGGTCACTCAGATGCCCTTATGTTTACCATGAAGCTAACAGAAAGTGAAGAACCGTCATTAGAGAACTCGTCTTTCTTTTGCGCCCTTAAATAGCTCAGTTTCTGATAAAGCCAGACTAGATATGTTGTGAAGACAAAAGGGACTCTTAACTTCTGATGTGCTGATGTGGCTGAAAAGTGGGCCGTGTCTCTAACTGGATATGTTCAGATACTCTCCTGACATGCATGGTGATTAGGCTATTTTAGATAAACAGGATGTGCTGATCAATGAAAACTATTAATGTCTTTAGCAAATGATCAGGGTATTAATAATTAATGTTGCGACGGAAATGTCATCTCAGACCACCGGACTGATCTACATTGTTAAGCAATTTCTTGAAGCAATTAAAATTAGCTTAGAAAATGTATCCAATTACACCATAAAGATTTAATTCAAGATAGGATGCTATTTACAGTGTGTGTTCTGTTAAGAGCTGTAGATTTTTAAGGATGAAGGATTTCAAGAACCCGACTGGCGTTTATTTACATCCAGGTAGGTAAGGCTCTCCTTCACTAATCAGAAATAATGGGGTCGTTGATGGTGATTCGTCTGGTGGGCAGTCATAACCACAGCACAGGGTTTTCTGAAGGGAGCTGAAGACTGATGAATCTCATGTGGGACTGTGGTGCAGGATACAAAGTTTCATAATTTCAGTTTTTCTGCCAGAACCAGAAAGCAAGCTGTGGGATGAGGTGAGAGTTATGGCAGTAATAGATCTCCCCTGCAGCCTGGAGCTCTCTCTGGTTTACCCTAAGAGGGTTTACCCTAAGTTTGCTGTAGGAAAAGGTAGTGTACTCAGCACTAACTGTGGGACCTTGACCAAGAATTAGACTCGTAAATCCTGGGGAGGGGGCCACACAATGAAACAGGACTGGGTTGCTTTCTCTGGCTGAGCCAGAAGGATATGAATAATTGAGAATCCCCCAGTTTTATCTGTACATATTGCTCCACACAGCAAAACTCCTCCAGCCTCCAACACTTCTAACAATTCTTATATAGCAAGAGTCATGCTAAAGAACTCAGTCTAAAGTGTGTAAGACAAATCATGATTCAGTTCTTCCTTAAACATCTTGGTTTCCAAGAACCTACATGCAGGGTCTCATCATATAATGACTGCTTTTAGCACTTTGCTAAATTAAAATTCTGCTGGTATCCAAATGCTCTAATTCAGCTCAACAAATAAGCAGGTGTGCTTACTGGGGGCAGGGACAATGCCAGGGGTGGAGGTGCAGAGGTGATGGAGGTAAGAGCCCTGTCCTCAAGGAGCTCACTGTTTACGAGGCGGGAAAGGCGATTAAACCAGGCATTATATTTCAGTGGGATTTACATAATAAGTCTATTAAGGACAAGGTGCTAAGGAAGCTAAAGGAACATCACCTAACTGAGCCAGGGGGTGGGGTAGGGCAGGGGCTTCAAGAATGCTCTCCAAAGGGGCTAACACTTTGAACTGTGTCTTGAAGGATAAATAAGAGGGAGGAAGGAAATTCTAAGCCAAGTGACAAGGGCAACTGACAGGCATGAGAATTTAGAGAATCTTCAAGTTACTGCAACACAAAAAAACGGAAGGAGCACAATGGGTGGACTCACAGCTGTGCTCTAATCTTGGCCCTACATTCTCCAGCTGTGTGGCTCATCTGTAAAATAACAAGAACACCCATTATCCAGGCTTACTGTAAGGATTAGTGAGAGGGTATGGAAGGCATCAAGGTCAGGGCCTTGACTCTTAGTAGCCACCCTTGCTAAACGTAGTACAGCACTGCCTAAGCCAGGTACCTGATCCCCGAACAGCCTTGAACGTGTATTAAAGAGTTTGGACCTGAATCTGAAGACTAGGAGAGGGTGGAAATGACTTTAAACAGGGGGAAGTTCTGAATAAACTTGGTTTCCCTGTATGGGGATCTGCTTTACATGCAATCCCCAGAAACAGAGAATATCTATTTTCCCCATTGCTTGTCTCCTCTGCTCAACAGGTGAACTCTAATTACTAAGGGTACTTCCAATATTCAACATCTTTTTCAAAACCGCATGGCAGTAAGACAGAGGGGGGAAAACACTGGATTTGGAATTAAGTGAATTGAGTTCTTTCTTCCTGGTTTTGCCACTAGTTATCAATTTTGGGGACGCCACAACCTTTGTAAACATATTTGCTTATCTATAGTTTGGGACTCATACCAAGAGCCCTATCTTTCTCACACGTGTGTTGCAAGATTTAACTGACCTATGTTTTGAAAGTGACTATCCATTAATCTTATTGTGTAGGTTCTAATTCAAATCCCCTCCGAGATTTTAAACTTTACAAAGGTAGTAATATTTGTTTTTTCATAGGTATTTAAGAGGCTCATGGAGAATTACATGGCACAGAGCAGGCAGTCAATAAACAGTATGTAAATGAAAGAATAAATTTAACAACTTTCACGGATCTACTATGTACTTTGACATTCCCTTCTTATTTAACCTTCATCACAACCCTGGAGGTCAGGTATCACTAATCCTCTTTAAAATTATAATCTTGGAAATCAGACTATGAATGGAACTTGTTCAAGGTCAAACATCTAGAAATCATCAGAGCCAGTATTCAAATCTAGGTCTTCATACTTCAAATACTGGGCTCTTTTCTACCACAGCAACAGAAATGTAAATAAAGCAATGTGTCTTTAAAGAGGTGACAAAGTTCTGGTGGTAACCCTTCTAACTCTGCTTTTCATGCTGCCCTTCTGCAGAATAGAAGCCAGATACCAGGGAGCAGAGGTACAGAATCTGCATAGTATTCATAATGCAAATTAGAGCATGGGTTTCAGAGCTGAGCCCTTGTCAGAAGACTGCTTTTCACTAGTGTGAATTCAGAACTCCTTGTGAGAGCACAGCTGGGAATGCTTCTTTCCCTCTAAACGTGAGAACAACAGGAACATTTGTTTTCTTCCTAATTATTATTTAGGATGCAGCCATTCTTAAGGCAAGAATTTTATAAAGGATCATCCACAGTTCCCAGTGTATAGCTGAGCATTTTCTAACTCTACAATTAACTAATAAGCGGTGCAGTCAATCATAATGGCAGGGAAGCAGTGAGCAGAACTGAAAGCAGGTGACACATTCAGCTTCCTCAGAAAGCAACCTGTCAATCATTTCAAGGGAAAACGGCATATAGTCAAATTTTAATATTCAGTCAGTCAACAGATATTTATTGAGTGTTCATTATTCAAATGGTAATATGCAGAATGCAAAGAGTCAAGGTCAAGGCCTCTGCCCACAGAAGGATGACAACTCAGCTGGGTAGAAAAGATTACTGACTATATAACTTAGTTTATATGCCCACTTAGGGGTACAAATAATCTATACTTTCTATCCTTATGGTATGTGGTCTACAGGTTCTTCTTGGATAATGAAAATTCATATCAATCAAATTAGCTTAATAGATTTTCTCCTTGTACCAGCTTTTTACTCTATCTTCTACAAGAAACATATTTCCATGTCTATTTCCTTGAGGCCTTCCCTACTTCAGTGGAGACTGAAATAAGTAGTCTGCCAGGAATGTGAAAAAAATGTGTGTTGCTTGGTTTCTCTTTGGATTGCTTGTCCCAAGCATCTGAAAGTATTAAGAGGACAGTGTAAAGAAGATATAAAAGGGACTGGATAATACATTTGGAAAACTGCACTTATTAACCAACAGGTAGGCACACATGAGATGGAATTCCTTATGTAGTTGGTACCCAGCTACTCAGTGGCTGACTGGGACTCTATTTCCATCATAAGATCACATTACAGAGGACTTTGAGGACAGAGGGTCAGCTAAATGGGGACAATTATCCCCATTTTTAAAGGCTTTTTAGGCAAAATGGTGTCTGCCACTTGTGGCAATTCTAACCAGAAATATGATGATTACATTAAGACACACTCTGTCATAAAAGCCAGCTAGCCAACATTTTATCAACTCAGTCCCTGAAGGATATCTTTTAGACATTCTGAGAGCCAAAAGAATTCTACACACTATTTATGAAAAATCCCATATTAAAGTTTCTTAGAATATATACGTACTACCACTTTCTCAACAAATTTTCTCCATAAAAACCTTATTCTCCTTTGATGTTAGACCTTTACACTTTGCTACTCAGGAGACCATCTTAAAAACAAGAACTGAAGTCACTGCAATAGTCAAAGTGTGTTATTTCAAAAGATCACTGGATTGAGATTCAGAACAACTAGGTTCCTAGCTCATTGCTGTTATTTACTTGCTGGGCAAGGTTCTTTACCAATAAAAGCGGTCTGGATCAGACTGTTTCTAAAAATCGTTTAAGTCCTGTTGCATCATTACATCAGAAAAACGGTGTGTACTCAAAAGATTTAATTCAATAAATGAATGGTGGTCACTCTGCCTTTGTCATCACCAATTAGACATCTCACAATTTCTCAGATGACATCATCTTCTCGTGTGTCAAAGTTGTCTGAGATACACTGCTTTTAAGTTCTATGTATGGTGCTGTTACTGCAATGTAATCCCAGGCCACAAATACATAATCACCATTCATAGTCTCCACCAGGTAATCACTTACTGTACTACTTTCTAAATCTGTATTTAATTTTTACTTTTATTAAAGTAATACATAAACATAGCTTAAATACCTACTCCTACTCCCCTCAGAGAACTGCTTCCCAAGGAAAACAGGTTGCTTTTCTGATATGTATCACAATCTTCACAAAAAAAATGCTTATACTACTATATCTTGATTTGGGGGTCTTAAGAATTATTAGTTTCTTTTATGGATGACAATAATTCAGCTTTCTCATATAATCACTCCCAATGACAGACACACATACACAACACACACACAAACACCTGGTTCCACTGTTGTCCAAATTTAGTTACATCATTTAATTTGGTTAAAAATTATTCAACTGAGTCCCAGAGTAAACTGCTTATGCTTCCTTTCTGTAATAGTTGTGTTTTTTAAGACTTAATAATTTCCTCTTTATTTGGTTAGGTTTCTAAGTATATATTACAGATTCATTCTAAACATTCTACCATACCTAATGCTTTCATTATGTTCAAACACACCTTGTAGCCCATCAGCTTTAATAAATACTTATTTAGGACATGTAGATACTGAACACTTTTACATTTCAGTTGAAAAACAAACAGATATGGTTCGTGTTCTACCATCCTTTAGATGAAAACAGAAAAGCCTTGCATTCAAAGATATAATTAAATACATTATACAATTATTCATATATGAAACTTACATATTTGTGAGTTTCCAATACAACATATGTAATTAAAAAGCAACATAAAAGGATATGTGATTAAACTATTAAACAACGTTGGAGGCAATGTAATGGTAGAATGTAATATGAAATAACTGAGGAGATGATAAATAATAGATATCCCTTACGAAGCACTTATTATGTAGTAGTCCCTTATTAAGTATTAACACATATAATCTTTTTTTTTTTTTTTTTTTTTTTTTTTTTTGCGGTACGCGGGCCTCTCGCTGTTGTGGCCTCTCCCGTTGTGGAGCACAGGCTCCGGACGCGCAGGCTCAGCGGCCATGGCTCACGGGCCCAGCCGCTCCGCGGCATGTGGGATCTTCCCGGACCGGGGCACGAACCCGTGTCCCCTGCATCGGCAGGCGGATTCTCAACCACTGCGCCACCAGGGAAGCCCCAGCACATATAATCTTTAAAACAACCCTTTAAGTAGACAACAATATCATTTTAAAGGTTAAGTACGTTGTCTTTAGTTAGAGCTGAGAAGTAATGGAGATAGGCCATAAACTCTGAATATTTTCCCCCGAAGTTTACTGAAGTATATTTTACATACACTGATAGGCATTCGTTTTAGTGTAAAGTTTATGAGACTTCAAAAATTTATGTAGTCATATCACTACTATACCACCAAGATGTAGAATATTTCCATCACCCTAGAAAGCAACCCTAAAAGTTTATTTAACTTCAGAGTATAGATGTTTATCCATTCTCCTGAAATTCTCCCAAAGAGTTATAACACAGGCTTATTAACTGTAGTACGTATAAGATACATGTTTTTTTCTTCCTCTTATTTAGACTGCTTCTCTGATACTTCATCTTCCCTTTAGAATATCATTCCCATATTAGTATACTCTCAGTACAAGAGAAATGAGAACAAAAGTAGATCATAGCAGAAGACAGGAAAAGACACGGCACCTCCATGGCCCCTTCCCAGGGAAAGCAATGCTAAGTGAGCATGGCATCTTCTCCCACTTAGCCCAAGGGCAGTCCCAGAATCTTTTCCACGTAGCATTTCAAGCAGGCACAACAAAATCAATACGGTTTGTAAGTAACATAAAAACTTCTTTGCCTTCCCTATGGTGGCTGAAAACATCAGCTTTAGAATCACACAAGCCAGCTTTAAATCCCAGCTCTACCATTTAGTTGTTGACCTTGGGCAAGTCATTTAACCTAGGTTAGCCTTACTTTTCTCTTCAGCAAAGTGACGGTGATGATTCAGGGTTGCTGAAAGGAATACAAGAGAAAATCTCTTTAGTTGGATTCTGCTAAAAAAGTTGAGCATGGCTTTGAGAAGGTAAACTTGTTGGGAAAAGAAGATGGACAAACAGTGGAAGCACCTGGCTTCAGAAGACACATGGATGCAGGAGGCTCACTGTGACAAAGGGGAAAAACCCCTGACCCACTGCATTCCCTCCTGAGCATCAGAGCAGAGTGCGTGGAGGAAACTGGGGAATTTGGGGGTGGGGGGAAATGACATTTCCCAGAGACGCCAGTCTTAGTTTTGCTTTCTGGGTAATGGGAAGTAAACCTTGCAAACTTTCTTAAGGCTGCTACCAACAGAGCAGGAAAGAAGCGTTCTTAGCAATCATCTCACGTTTGTTTTTCTTCTGCCCGCTGGTGTGCTGTAGAGTGCCAATTCTGCTAAACTCCCAAATAAATCACTGGTAATGAAGCATGTTGCACATACAGACAGCAACAGGCATTTTTTAATCACCTAAACCAAAGAAGAGCTAAAGGTAAGCACAAAACACTCTAATACCTAATATATTAGGTGTCAGATTTAAAGTGGAAAGAACCGTGTGACTTTCAGAGCTTTTACTTGGATGCACTTAGTGGGGAAGTAAAGCTACCAGTATATTCATCACTATGCACAGCTTGCGGATTGCGTGGACAGCCAAATCAGATAGGTGGTAGCCTAAAACAGACTCTGTATCTACTTAATCAGAAGTAGAAATAAGACTGCAAACATAAATGCACAAATTATGACAGGCTGTAAAAATAAACAGGCTAAAAATCATTTATCCTCTGTACTTCACTCACAAATTATTAACTAAATTTCTACTAATTGACATGCCACATGATACAGAAACGAGTAAGACACACACAGTCTGCCCTCATGGAGCTTATTTTATTCTACTGGTGGTGTAAATAACACAGCGCTCTAGGGTGGCTTGTAACAGTGGACAACCAGGAAACTGTGTCAGTAAGAATCAAGAGTGCATATGACCTTTGGAAACAGACCTATGTTCAAATCTTGGTTTTCTACATCCAATGCCTGAAATGTTTTGGAAAAATTATTTGGATGCTCCAATTTTTTGTCTATAAGATGGAGACTGCCATCTACATCAGAAGTGCATAGGGAAGTATGTGACCTAATGCATGTAAAATGGTTAGCACTCTAAGACAGTCTTAACATGGACTTTGTCTTACCTAAGAGAAGCTTAGAAGTCTAAGTGGAGCATGGGACATGAAACTACCCTACTCTTTAGTGAAGTGGTAAAACAGGATTTATATTCATAGCCTGCCATCTCATGAAATGGTAAACAAATTGTACATTCTAGATCCTGTGCTATTATTTATAGAAATAAATATATTGGAACATTCATCTAAATAAAATTTGATGAATAAACACAGTATGTTAGGCACTTGATGTCATAGTAGACAAAGTCCTGTCGTCATGGAGTTTGCATTCTAGTGCACTTCCCAGTTTATTTGCCCATGGAACTCATTTTCTGGAAGAATAAGCTAAATTCCTATAGGCACACCTCAGCATCATTGTCATTTGGTCTAGGACTGCATGCAGATGATAGGACGTTTCCAGATCATCTGACAAACTCTTTTGAATTCTTCTTTGGTATCGAATAGTTTTCCAGAAATCCACTGCATATTATACAAAACTATTTAAGCAAGGGCTCGCCTCCATTTTCTTGTTTTATTTTATTTTATTTTTTTGCACCCTGGTCTGTATCTCAGGCATGAAAGATGATAGAGAGAGAAAACGACAAGCTTTTTTCTTGAGTACATACTACGTCTGTTACTATCCAAAGATTTTTACATGAACAGTGTAATCCTCACAGTAACTTGAGGAAGTAGGTATATCATTATTCCCATTTGTCAAAGAAGAAAGTGAGGCTTGGAGAGGCAAGTGAGTCAGTTCTTTGGTATTCCTTCCGCTGCTTTCTCCTAGACCTGTAAGTGGCTAACTTCTTCTCAGCATATTGTATCAGGGCCTATAGCGGTAATATTCCAAAAGAAAAATAGAGGAGACAGCTGGTAAACCTGTGTGTGAAGGGCGCCTTTCTCTGCACTGGTGGGGATATTTCATCATCAGATACTAACTAATGAGACTGAATTACTGCATATGGATCCAGAATCATTAGCATGCCAAGGGACACTTTCCCCCCTTATAAGAACAGCAGAAATTGCAAATGTGACAGTTTAAAAAAAGGTTTTTATAGCCCTTATCAATGCATGGTTATTCATCGGTTAGTTTAATAGCCAAAATAGGTAGAAAGTGATCAATGTGCTCTTTGTTTAATCAGGCTGACTTAGGCCAAACTGAGCAAACATTAGTTGGTTCTCAGGGAACGAGATTTCAGGCCTGGCCTGTCACATATAGAAGAGATGTCCCTGTAGTTCTGGGTGTGAGATGAGCACATGCTGCCAATCTACTTTAACCATTCTACTTATGTTCTTATTAAAAATGTGATAGAGTGATCATTTCCAGTCATAAAGTGGCTTTTATCTGAGAATCTCCAAAGGACAGTGTATTAAGTCTACACTGTTTGGGATGAGGGGTAGGTTCCAGTATTATAATTTTTAGGCAGGGAAACTGAGGTATAAAAGAGTATAGTGAGTATACAATACCTAGTAAATTAAGAATAAATACACGCGTCTTTGTCTAAAGCTAAGACTCGGGGGAAAAGAATAATTTGACATGAGGAAACTTAGCCAACTCCCTCTTAACCAAGTGATCAAGGCTGACATCACCAGTGCCAATTCATATTGGCCTCAAGCCCCCTCTGCCATGGAGCACTGAGGGGGACACAGTATTCGTGTTTCGTCTCCTTGCAAACAACGCCTAAGCTCAGTGTGATCATGAGAAAACATCACACAGTTGAGTAAGGTGCTACAACGTAAGTGACCAGTGGTCTTCAAAAGTGTCAAGATCACCAAAGGAAAGACTAAGGAATTGTCTTGAATTAAAGGACAGTACAAAGAAATGAATATTGCAAACAAGGTGGGATTCTGGATTAGATCTTGGAAGAGAAAGAGGACATTAGTAGAAAAACTACTTTAAATAAGGCTTGCTGTTTCATTAACTGAATGGTACCAATGTCACTTTCCTGCTTTTGATCACTATATTATGGCCATGTAAGATGTTAACACTAGGAATCCAGCGTGAAAAGGAACTCTGTAGCCCTTTTTGTAACTTTCCTATAATTATTTCAAAATAAAGCCAATACTGCATCAACTATTTCCTAGCCTGAGAGTAAAATTTTGAAAAAAAAAATCAATTTTTGGTTTTTATAACAGTGGATCTATCCTCCTTGAAAGATATGTGGACACATAATGCCAGTTTAGACATTATATTTAGGTACGCCACATCATTTCTAGAGAAAGTTCAATGATCATGAAAGTGTGCTCACAGGAGACACATTGGTTAGAGGAAAAAAGATGTAGGAAAAAAAAAAGGTCTGGATGCCCAGGCTGTAATCCATATTGACAATACTGACTTTCTTCCAATTTAATTGAAATTAGACTGCTGAATAGACAAGTGAAGGTATGAAAAAAAAAGTTTACTCTGCTTTTCTTAATGAAGAAAAAATAAAGCCAGAATTCTTTACTGCTTGTATGCTAAAAACACAACACCCAGGTTTTCCCTAAACTTTTTATTTAGCATCACTGTGAGCTCTTTGCAATGACACGTGAGATCTATGTAAAGAGAGAAAAGTATGAAGATGGGAATACTTGTAATACTATATCATATTTTTTCATGACATCAAACTTCCTCCCTAAATTAGCAGTCTAGGTCTGCTGTTGGTAAAATAAAATGTAGCAATTCTATTTACCTATGGAAACTAAGACATAGTTGAATTATCTATGAAAACATTTTTCAGAATGTAATTCTAATAAGTGATAACTTCAACTTTGAGGCTATTTCAGAGATGTGGCAAACAACAAAAGAATGCACTAAATAGTTGTAGTTACTTAGGAAAATTCAATTCCATGACCTATGTTAAAGTATATTCCTATACACAGTTCAAGTTTTTACATTATTGCCTCCCAGCCCTTCACTTACTACACCTCAGCTGCAAGTTTCAGGAAAGTATTTTCAAGTGTAGGAAGAAACTTGATGAAATATGTCCTCCTGGTGCCTAAGTTTATATAACTGTAAATATATGTAAGTTCTCATCTGACCCTCGCTAGCATCACATTTCAGGCTCAGACTGTACCTCAAGTGACCTTAGAGAAGCTCTGCTAGAGGAAAACCAAAAACTACTTGGGAACCGGTAATCTTGAAGGATGAGAAAGAATAACCTGCATAAATACAATGAAATAGCCTTCCAATTGTCTAGCTGAGTGCAAGAAGACAGATTTTTCCTAATCAAAAATGAATATTTTTGCATGTACTTTAACTATGTTCCTAGCTCACAGTAAGCCCTCAAGTGGGGCGGTAGCAATGGTAGTGGAAATGCATCAGGTTGTAATGACAGACTTGTGTTACTTCAAAGCTCTGGCACCAATTCCGCCCAAGAGATGCTACTTTCTCCTGAGTTCACACAACTGAGGAATGAGTCTGGGAGCCACAATGAACATGCTCAGAGAAACCAGGAAAATAATCAGAGAAGAAATGTATTGCTTCTGTTTTGCTGATATTAATAGGGACTCCAAGGAAGCCCCTCTTTGATCCAAATCCCCAAAACCTTAACCCATGGCTTCGTCCCACTACTTTTTAACACCTGATCCTCCATCACAACCACAGAACTCCACACACCCTTCAGTGTGGACATTAGAAGTTGCATTTCTGAGCAATGTCAACTAGCCAGAATAAAATATAGAAACAGTATATAAGTCATATACATTATGTATACATACATATGCGTGTATATATATATCTATTGTGAATATATATTATGATTTGACATACATACTATATATATACACACATATGTATACACACACATATATGTGTGTGTGTATATATATATATATATATATACACACACACACACAGGAATTCTCAGGGTCCAGTTGTCAACACAGAATAATTTGTTCTATACAAGAAAAGAATTTAAAAAAAAAAACCTTCACATCTTTGTAAGTGCTTCACTGTGCTAAGCGGACATATTTCACACATTGTTATTCAGTAAACACAACATTATGCTACATTCTAACTGAGAATAACTTCCAAAAATACCTCATGCATTTGTAAATGAACAGTGCAGGTAAACAAGGACAGGCAGGGTCTGCAATTATTCCTGTATATATTTATATGCCCACCAGTTCTGTTGTCTTAAAACAGACTTAAGGGAAAGCTCTTCTAGGTCAATTGCTGTTGCTAAGGAAAAGGCCCAGGTTTGCCTTCACAGTTAATCATTTCCTTCAGGTGCAACAATCAGGCTGGCCTCTTGGGGTCAACTTTTGTCTAAAGACAAATGTGTAGTAAAGTCACCTTTCATTTTTCTAACAATACTTATTATTCACTCTTTAAAATTTTTCAATATCCCCAAATAAAGAGAGTTTAATATTTCTAATAGCAACCAGATAATTACAGGAAAAAATATTCTCTGGCTCTTGGTTTCTTAACATAACATAGGAGGCTAGGCAGCATGTTACCTGTCTGAAGGAAGAATGTGAGTAATGGGTCATCAATGGCAGATTCCCTGGGAAAGCTATAGGTCAGCTTAAGAAAAGTCCCATATCTGAGCAGCCCAGAACCCTCTGGTCCATTCTCCACATTTCAGCCACAGCTATGTTACCAGAGTGTAAATACGATAGAGCCACATTCTCCAACTTTCCACTTACCTTCAATACCTTTACAGAACCGGGAAACACCTGCTTAATTCAAACTCCCACCCATCTCTGCAGCAGACATCTGTCTTAGAGCTATACTGTGTGACAGCTGGATAGGTCTGGCAATCTTGCCTCCTTAATTCTGTTCCTGCTTCTTCCCCAATTCTCTGTAGCTAGCTTGAAATTTATACGTAGATGAACTTCCTCTGAAAGTCTTCTCTGACCTCTTCATTATGATTTTACTTCTCATACGTGCTTTGACAACATTCAGAATTTGTCTTATTAGAGCAGTTATCATATAGTATTATAACTTTTGTCTTTATCCTCCTTTGTTATTATAAATGCCCAGAAAGGAGAAACAAGGTCTGTCTCACTCATCCATGTACTGAGAAAGTAAGCCCAAAGTAAATATATCTTGAATCAACTTAAACTGTAACGCATTTAATTACTTAGGAGAAGGCAGAGTAAGTCCAATAGCTCAAATTGCCAGCAGGAAGTAATACAATTTGAACCTAAAAAAAGAATAATCAGAAAATTACTCAGAACTAGTTAAGAAGGTTAGGACTTTACCCTGTCTACTTTTGTGGACGAGAGTTTGTGAGTTGGCTTGGGAATTTAACAAGATTTCAACAGATATGCCTATGATAATCTATATAGATAGTTAAATTATAAGTTTGGAAACTTGCTTCTAAATCACAGATGCTCAAATATGTTTAAGAGTTAATATGATAAAAATAATTCCAAGTTTCCATCTGTTTGAGAGAAGTGAGTTAACCAAAGTAGATGGATCACTTTATTCCAAGACTTCTCATAGACTTCAATAGATGACATGGCATTTATATAAAAGAAGAAAGAGGCATTCCGGGTGGCGTCGCCTGGAGTTAGTTGACCAGAAGTTCCTTTTCATCCGTGAACATATCATGGGACAAAAGTTCCGCAGAACTCTCTTTGGGATATGTCTGTCATCTACAGCAAAGACAGGCAATCTAAGGGCTGCTCCCAGCTCAACACCCGTTTTTGTAAACAAAATTTTTATTGGAACACAGCCAGACCTGCTCATAAATGTACTGGCAGCCATATCTATGGCTGCTTTTGTAATATAATGGCAGGGATGGATACTTGGGACAACAATCATTTTGCCTGGAATTTAAAAAAAAAATACTTGCTACCTACCTAGTCATTTACAGAAAATGCTTGCTGGTCCCCAATTTATAGTAATATTTTGTTCTTTCTTTTTTTTTTTTTTTTTTTTTTTTTGCGGTACGCGGGCCTCTCACTGTTGCGGCCTCTCCCGTTGGGGAGCACAGGCTCCGGACGCACAGGCTCAGCGGCCATGGCTCATGGGCCCAGCCGCTCCGGGGCATGTGGGATCTTCCCGGACCGGGGCACGAACCCGCATCCCCTGCATCGGCAGGCGGACTCTCAACCACTGCGCCACCAGGGAAGCCCCAAGTTCTTTCTTAAACTTCACTATAAAAGTCTCCTCTGGGTATAATTAGGTTTACCACAATCAGCTGGACCCACTGCTGCTGTTTTACACAAAACTGTTGGACAAATGCAGGCTGAAATGATCCATGAAACTGGAGAGCATCACATTTTTCCTAAACGCTGAGCTGACCAGCAATATTTTCTAAATTGAAAGGTGAACTAAGCAAAATATCTTTGGATTTTCTGCTTCAAATTCCAATTAAAAACTGTTTAATACATATTCTTAAACTAGCATATTAAAGCTTAAAAATACAGACACATGTACCATAAAGAAGTCTGAAACAGATACCCTAAAATATCTTATGGGTAGATAAGTTATTAAAACACTGACATACTGGAAATTTTAATAATGACAGCTAAACTTTTATTTGATAATTTGAAGAAATCACGCTGGTATCCTAAAATACCTAAAACACTTACTTATAAAAATTTGTTTTAGTCACACAAGACTCGAGTTGAACATTTGTGATCTAGACTTTATCTAAATGAAATATCAATTCACGTACAGTACATGGAATAGTTAGATGATTTGACTTTTTTATTCCAGTTTGGTAGTTAAAGAAAATACACAGCTTTAATTCCTAGTAGTAATGAGAATTCTTGTTTCTTCAATTGTTAATCCATACATTTAAAGTAAGTCAAATATTGGGTTGGTTCAGGACACATTCAACATTATTTTGTGAGTTGCTAGAATCAACCTGTTTCGTCATTAGTTTAAAAGAAAAGAGTAAAATGGAAAGAAATAATTCAGTTAACAGTAACTTCTGGTGAGAGACATTCGCAGAAATACAAGTTTTCTCTATTTCTATAATTCAGCAGAATCAGTCTGAAATTCAGTTTCTCATTTGCTTTTCTCCTCATCTTTCAGCCTCCATCTCCCCAAATTATTTGACAGATATTGCCACTGGGTTTTGGCTCTGCTCCCTTTCTCTCCCTGTGTGTTAAAAACCATCACATTCGAAAACTGATTCCCTTGGAGAAACTGTTAAATGCCTTTTGGCTCATTTTAGAAGCCAGAGTTGGTACTTATTTTTCCTTGTGGCAAGAACACTTAACATATACAGGGGTTTTGACAGTTATTATAAGGCAGCCCTTTGACTAGAGTTTCAAAATAAAGAACTCTGGTTTCCATGTTTCTGTTTTTGGGATAGATGGCCAAACTGATTGCACATAACACATAAATTCAACTAAATGTGCTGTGAAAAAGAAGAAAAGCAAACGCACACAACATACATACAGAGATAGAATATTGTAAACAGCACATGCCCCAGAATGAGGGTTAGTTGGGACATACAACGCAATTCACTATTCCCATGGGAGATTTTAGTTCTCAATTATCTCTCATATTGTGAGCATTCCACCGGGGGAGTATGATTCTTCCCTCTGTAGATGCAAAAGCTTTATAAAGTATGGTTCCTAAACACAAGCCAACTGCTTCAGCTGGTGTTCAACCATTAACTTGGTCATCTACCTCAAAACTAGAAGAAAAAAGCTCTGTATAGAATCACTGTGTGATGACACACTGGTTTCCAACAGGGTGCCATAATTTTCCAGGTTGAAGCATACATCCTTGGGAGGTCAAATGATTCTCAAGAACACTGGGTAAGTGAATGGCAGAGACAAGATTGAACTCTGGTCTCCAGACTCCCACTCTCTGCTCCTCTAGTGCCTTACAGTAATTTCCGCTCCTTATAAGACTATCTCCGGTCAAATTCCCACTGACTTTGCCAATCACATTTCCCAGCCTCCCTGGCATACAACTGTACTTCAATCAGATTGGGTTTTCCATGCATGAGCTTGCAGCATATTATACTGTTTCTATACTTTGCTTTGACTGTTTCCTCCATTCCTCCACTTTTTAAGATAAAATCTCCTCAACTGTCACCCTCCAAACAGATAAATTATCCAAATTTCCACAGGTCAAAGTTATCACTTATGCTTTGAATAATAAAGCACCTTTTCTATATCATTACTGTATTCCTTATTAAATCCCAACTTGCATTATAATTGCATGTTAACTCCTTTATTAGGATGGAAGCTCACTGAGGTTAGGTAGAGTCCAGAATTTAATAAGATTCTGCATCCCTCACAACAGGATCAGAACCCTGTCTTACACACCATAGGCACTGAACCTATGCTTACTAATTTACAAGGGCAGACAAACGTACCTCATCACTAGCAAAAAAAAAACCTGACATCTTCATTTTCCAGAATTTATTCTTAAACTATCTTTAAAAGTCAAAACAACTGGAATTGTTCTATAAAGCGCTCTGAAATTTTCCCTGAACATCAGCATTCCTAAAATACTATTCTAAGTGGTTTCTACAAAAGCACTTGAATATGCTTGCTTTCTGTTTTATGTTGTAAAATTTCCATGAGTTTTAATCCATTGGGACTTAGATACATGAATCCACTTAAGTGGGGCTTGGTGCTCTTTACTCTGGCCTTATTTAAGATTCGATTCACCTTATGTATCTTTTCCTTCCTCACTTTACATATTGAGTAAATCATTCTCCTTCACTGAATGGACAGTGAAGATAGACAGTTTTGTCTTCGTAGTCAGAAGGGAAGGCTATCTTGTGTTGTCCTGAATCAAGTATCAAGAAATTGAGGATCTATTTTAGTCCGTTTTCATTTCCTCTCTGACGCTTTACTGTTTCTCTAAATAAAACAAAGACGATATTTAGGTTGCAAATGTGGGGTTCTATTAATAACTAAAGAAAATAAATTTAAAAAGCTGTTGTAAGCCAGTGATTCCAGCTAAACTTGGTTATTCACGATACTTGTACAAAATCCTCTAAGAGAAACTGAGATATAAATAAAGACTTATAAAAGAGCACATGATCAACATGTATCTGTACATCTCCAGTACGGAAGATATTTTTTTCCTTTCCTGCATTATTTCCTGCATTATTCAAAACCCTCACATTCCTCACAAACTCATGTTCATGTTCCATGGCATGCCTCCTGATATTACTAATGAAGAGAATGGCTAGTTCTTTTTCTTTTTAAATGTTTCTGTGATCATTTCAAAGTAATATTAGTGATTTAAGTACTTTTTTTCCCCACTTTTGTCCTAACATAAGTTATCAGTTTGTATATTTCTGGCCATTGTAGATCGTCCTTATCCATTACCATCCTGGTGTAATAAGGGCGAAGACTGCTGTGTGTGTGTGTGTGTGTGTGTGTGTGTGTGTGTGTGTGCTGTGTGTGTATGTAAGCCTACACACAGTCAAGCACATACACACTTACACATGCATACAGTCGAACACTTTCCTTCTCCTACCATCCACACACATTTTGGATTTTCCAGCTGAAGTCCTTCTCTACTAAAAATGTTGCATCAGATGTCAAAAAACACACCATTTCTTGATTAACACAGATCTCAATTAAGAGATACCTTTCTCTACTTCTTAAGGAATCAACACAAAACCTGACAACAGGCTCCATCAACCACTGTTGAGATGAAACTCACAGATTTTGCTTGTTCTACAACTAGCACTCTCATTTTACAGTCGCTTTTTTTTTTGTCTTCTCTAGATGTCCTTAATCTGCAGGTCCCTATTAAAAATTAATTTTTATCTTGTGGATCTGTGGACCTTTGGGCAGTATCACGAGAAACCTGATTATTAAGAAGTTATCTTTACATGAGAAGAATGAAATCCCACTTGGTTTCACTGCCCTCTAGATGTTAAGACATCTCCAAGGCAAGTCCACAGCCCTTGGCTCCCACACCCAATCCGGTGACTTCAGTTACTCCCTTGGGCATACGACTCTTGGTTTCTCTAATTCAGTCTCTCTGGAATTCTAGGTCCCAAATTTCTAAATGCTTACTGAATAATTCCCTTTGAATCATCTCATTCCAATTCACTAAAAATCATCTCATAAACAACTTGTCCTTTCTTCCCCATGAACCAGCACTTTCAAGAAACACCTATTTCAGTTAAATCTATACATTCTTTGAAGTTTGAAGCCATGGGGTTATTGGCAATTTCTCCCAATGTTTTCTTCCCCATGCCCTACACCTCTATTTCCTACATCCAATCAGTGACTAAGTCCTTCCATTTTCATGGCTTAAATTTATCTTATACGCTGTGGTGAAGATTAATCAATATTACATGGAAGCTATTAAGTATTCAACAAAAAGTTAACTTCTCTTATCATTAGACCTAACACTTAAATTTCTCTGCTTTCACATTTGCGCAGTTTAACACCTTCCCTGCTTTGGACTACATGTCTAAATCTTAACAATCCTTGGGAAATCTGTTCAAGTTCAGTTTCTTCCATTTACGTTGGAGGCCAGGATAGTACATGGCCATATCTCCTTCTTCTATAGTCTCCTGGAGCATTTGTTATTTCTACTATTCATTCAGTCAAGTATTGCTTCGTGACATCATCTGTATTTAACGGAACATTCTTCATCTCTTACATTGGTATTTTGTTCACACTGTACTCGTTTTCTTTCCCCAATTGTATTGTGAGTTTTGTGAGGACAAGGGATGGTCTATATTGTCATATTTTGTGTATCCCACCAAAATGTCTAGCAAAGTATATTCTTAAAGCTGCTTACAATCTTTTGTTGATTTCTTGATGACTGATAATATTCTCTTCAGTTGTTTTTGGTGGGATTGACCTTCTATAAAAATATGCTTGGATGCTCACAGTCCACTTACGATTGCACGAGAATAATCTTTCTTCCCAACTTTTCCAATGAGGACTAAGGCTTTGAGAAGTATATTCCCATCATTTACCAAGTACACTGAACTCCACTCCATGAATACTTCTAAAAAAGGGGACCCTGGGGCAATCATGAATCCAGGCATGTAGCGTCTCAGAGTCGGATTTAATCTGATTTATTAGGATTATAATATCAAATTTATGATTCATGAATCTGACTTGCAAAAAAAAGTATAACTTCTATATCAAGAACATATTTTTAATTTATAATTCAATGCATTAGCTATAAGGGTTCTCTTATGCGTCCTCAGACGAAAAACAGGGCAGATATATCAGAAATATGCAAGGCTGGACGCTCAGCAGAGAGAGGCTTGTCCCGTCCTCAGCTCCATACCAAGCCAGCTCTTCACTGAAACAGAAAAACACAAGTCCACGGTGCAGACAACAATGAGATATTTCTTTCTTAATGTTTGTAGGTCAAACAACACTTAAGACAAAACCACTGTGTAAATGCTCCACAATATAGGAAAAGGATGTATTAACTAATGGAGAGAGCACCATTCTATTTCTCAGCACCATTCTGTTTCTTAAAGCAATCTCGGACCGTGAGTGAACACAACAGAGGGTTTCTCATAGTCTACCCTGTGAACGCTCTACATACCTAACTTCATACAGAGGTAGTTGCAATTTAACCAATAGAACTGTCTTACGTGGGCTCCCTATTAACCCTTCTGTAGCCAAATCGATGAAGCTCTGAAGTCAACCAGTGCCAAGTGGCCCCTAACATCTCCACACAGTCAAGTCCAGAGTTAAGCCCTTATTCACTGTTATCCCCTCTCGGGCCCCAAATCCCAGGTCTCCCACTAAATGGAACCCAATACTAGGAAGGAAACACCTAACTACACATGCACTGCCTCCCTTATTATTTGTTTATCAAATGGTTCTCGCCTGGGTTCTATTTTAAAAGGCTGCTTCTGAATCTGAGTGCTTTAAGTGAACAGCTCTGTCTTTGCCAGATGACTTTTTCCAACAGCAGGTCAGGTGCTTAGCTCTTTACTACAGCTGCAATAGGATCGGGGTTCTATCCCTTGCAGGTCAAAATATATCCTGCCTTATTTTTCAAATTAATGGTAGCCAGTGAACCATATCTTTTGCATAACTGACAAAAAACCAGGTTTCCCAGAGCAACTGAGATTAATATAAATTATATGGATTTATTGTGGCACGTCCTACAACACGTCCACATGTATAATCTGGCTGTGACCTTTCATAAAATTAGCCTCTGTTAATACTGATGATTTCCATTCCAGCTCTCCTAATGCACATTCACTGTAGTGATAAAAGAATGAGTGGAAATGTTTCTTTTCAAGGCTATCATTGGTACAACACAGGTGTGGTCAGCTGTCTTCTGACTGCCCGGTTCCACAGAGAACACTGAATCCTTCCTAATTCCTGACCTGCTATCCAGCCCAGGAAACATGCCACTCACTCCCCGGGACACGTAATAAGACTACATTTTGACCTCTCCCATTGGACTCAAGAGGGAATTTTCCCGCTTCATTTATGAGAGAAGATAAAGCGCCACAAAGCATCTCTATGATGGCAGAGACCTCATGCTGGGAGTTGATCTTGCCACCATGAAACTAATCTAGAAATATTTGTATCTTAATCTCCTGCAGAAATAAACCTTCTGGAGCTCTCAATCTGACACACAGTGAAATTTGTACTATATCGGCTGTTGCTAGGCACGCTGTTAGGAATAAAAAGAAAATGCAGAAGCTTAAGTGCTGTGCTTGGGAGATTATTTCTTGTTTATGTTCTTTCTTTGCAGATTTTCTAGTGCTCGTTCATTACAGAGAATTGGTCTCCCCTCCTCTGCTACTGTGTCTTTGCTACTTCTCTTCCTTTGGCCTTAAACCATATCTCACAATCAAACCTTTTAAACTGGGTCTTCGAAGGCCTGTTTTGCTTATCTGACTATTAGAGATTCTCCAACTTAGCTGCAGGCTTCTTACTCATCCACTAGATAAGGCTCGTGGTGGAGGGGTCAGTCAGCTGTGGCTATTTCACCCCAGTCTACTTCTAGCATCCTTGTTGATCTTATCTAGAAGAATTACTCCCCCATATCATTTTACCTGCTGGTATGTTTAGGCTAAAAATAAGAAATGATGTCTCCCAAGTGGGATTAGAGAGCAAAGAACACAGTGCAACTGACCCCAAAGTAGGGTGCTACCTACAGGGAGTGTGTCCTGCCCCGGTCACTGCATACACTGATAGTTAGTTTTAATGACATATGTGTTGTCTCCACATCGCTGTTTTTAAATACTTGGAAACACCTGTGCAGTGCCCTTTAGTGCCACAACTCAATTCTACAGAGATAAGCATTAGAGTTGCCAAGGTCAGTGACCCTGCCTAATGGCATCGTGGACAGGCAATCAAGAGGATGTCTCTGCTCACTGCAGGCTAATTAAGAGTCGAAGGAGGGCTGTAACACAGGGGCACCCGCACAGCCCCCCTCAGCACAGATTTTTGCCCTTGGCATTCTGAGAACAAGCTGACATGTACTCTGGTAGATGCTACTGTGCTTGCTTCAGCAAATTTAAGTGACTCTACACTCTGCCACTGACTGCCAATTAAGTTTAAACCAAATGTCTGGGAGAGGTGATATCAGGTAGCCTAAGAAAATTATATGTGACAAATGTAGGATGAATAGTGTCATGAACAGTGACTGGTCTTAAAATTCCAAGGTTTACCTTCTATTGTACTTGTTTCAGGAAGAGGAAAGTGATGCTAAGTGCTTTGGGGATTCTCTGTTAACCCTTCTTACTCTGTCCAATTCCTTCATATGGAAAGAAAGTATTTTTCTCTTGACTTGTTTGCAAAGTAAGGTTAATAGTATACATTGAGAAGTTTTGTTGGCATAGAAAAGTGATAAATACATAAATGGGTGGTTTAATACTATATACCCTCATTTCACTCCAGGAAATTAAGTGTACAAACAAATAATTCGCCAGACACCTTGAATCTGGTCCAGAGTCCCAGAAGATAGCTGTAGAAAGCTAGAAGGCTACTAGATGATAATATAAAGACATGGGGTCAAGTTAAAGAAAAAATCTTGTAAGTCTCAGTTTCCTCATTTGCAAAATAGATCCTTCATAATCTTAATTTACAGTTTCAATATTTCTGTAGTCCCAAATAAATTATTATGGGTACAATCATTAATTGACAATATCAACTATATCCCTTCTTCTGACTTTATTCTTTTATCTATATACACTCTGTTAATGGGAAAATAAAGTTAAGCACAGAGTCTAAATTACTTATATAAAGCTTGGATCAAGAATAATGAAATACATGAAACATTGTTACAAAAAAATTCTACTTTTCCTTGTAATTGGCCTTGACTATTTTTTGACCTGCTATTACTTATTAAACTATAATGTTCGTGGAATTGGCTACTTTATTAACTACATTACTATATTATGTCTGAAAAATATTCACATTTAGAATTTCTATAGACAGTGGATGTATCACACTGAAACACCTGCCATTTTTTATAAGACCAGTGAAACCATTTACCGCAGTAAGTAGGATCCTGTGACATCCACTGTCTGGAGTAGAAGCAGAACAAACACAATTTTACCCCTCACCCTCTTTCCTCCTCTCTGCTCTACAACCATACACCTCTACTCTCCCAGTTGACAGCTTTCTGTTTTGTTACAAGAGGAATTAAGACTCAGTGCCCACAAGACACTTGGTTCTACACTAACTGTTGGTAATCCAAATGAATGGTGCCAA
This sequence comes from Physeter macrocephalus, assembly GCF_002837175.3. Classification (NCBI taxonomy): domain Eukaryota; kingdom Metazoa; phylum Chordata; class Mammalia; order Artiodactyla; family Physeteridae; genus Physeter; species Physeter macrocephalus. Next base: position 17,519,399 of record NC_041231.1, read on the forward strand.
ACAACATGATGCAGCTCCGGGTAATCAGACTCTGATGTGATACATTTTAAAATGTAACTGCATTTACCCTCCAGTTTATTACTAGTCATAAAAGAAATAAATTTCCAAAAGGAGCCAAAAAATTGAATGGCTGGTAACTTAGGCTGGCTTCTTTGGATGTGTCTTATAGCACTCAATTTTTCTAATCATCTCTTAGTTAGTTCAAAACATATTCACTGATACACACACTGATGATGCAGATTATCTCTTCCTCTGCCACTTTTATTTAATAGATGATCCGTATTTGTTTGAAGACATTTTCTCAATACAGTTATTGGATCTACAAGGAAAAAAATTAGAATAACTCTAAGTTCCCTCCTAGCTCTAAGCCACAAGTGTTGAGTGATCAGTGGCAATTGACAGTATGCAAAAATAGCATTTCTTGACGCAAACTGCTTTCGTTCACTCATATCAGCTATCAGAAGGAAAAAATCCACACTATTTTATCGCAAAGATTATACATCATCTTTGAAGTATGTAGATGTTCAGCATCAGAGAGAAAAGCTGGGAATCTGTTTACTTATAAAATTAATTTCACATGTTTCTCTTTATGAAGAAAAAAGATAAAAAGAAATCATGTTTGTGAAACTAGAACATCTTATTGATTTTTGTATCAGGGCTATGTGGTGAAGGACAAAAAGTCAAAGTTTGTTTTTTAGTGTAAATAACATGGACTTCTTATATTGAATTTCTTTGGGGATTTATACCTAGGGCACTTCCGAATACTTTTGTTCTCATTATCTCAGGTGGAGATTAAGGGAAAAATAATGAAGCTGTTGAACTAGGAAAAATCTCCTTTTTTTTCAAGACACATCTCTGAAAAGAAGTTAGTACCAACTGGCAGGGATTCAAAGACAAAATATGATGTTGCAGAGATGAGGCAAGCTGAGGTTCATATGAACAGCTAAAGCATTCAAATGATAAAGTACACAATACATTCAGAAAAGGAGAATTCTTATGATTAAAATTTAGCATTAGAATTGAATCTTACCCCTATATTACTGTTTTCTATCCTACTGGTTTATGCTAATTTTAAGACTAAATTGCCATACTAAATTTGTCAATTTCACTGTTATTTTGCTTATAAATAGTCCTTAAGGAAATAATTACTGGAAATCAACAAAATGTCATAACCTTTAATCTATTCTTCAAATAGATACTCTTCTTTATTTAGAATAGTCATGGGTACTGCAGCATAAATTCCAAAAGCTTAAAGCTATAAGGAAATATTTAATAATGGGGAATTGTTCATCAATAATACTTAGAGCATATACGTTTTAATTTATAGAGTATTTTATGGTAGTTCAAAATATTTCATAAAGGTAATATGAAAACAGGACATGCTTTACTATATTAAATAATAAATTACAGAACATTGTATATATGTATATCAGAATTAGAAATATGTAAAATCCATACGCATATGGGTAAAAACTAGGTGTAAATAAACAAAAAAGAACTGCCATTAGGGATTATATTTAATTTCTTTGTTAAATTATTCAGTCATGTTTTTATAAGTTAGCCTAGTTAAGAATTTAACTATAACATAACATATGTAAAAGCAGGTTCTATGAAAATTAACATGAGCTACAGTTAGTTTCAGATCTAAAGCAGATTATAAAGTCAGTAGTCTGCAGAATTTAATCTTTTTTTTTTTTTTTAGAATTTAATCTTTAAGGTAAGTTAGAGACAACTTATTACAGTAAGCTATATTTTTGTGAATAGATTAATATTTTTAATTTGGGGAATAACTATATACTAAAACTGCTAGAAATAACATACACACATACCTATTGACACAGCAAAATATCCAAAATGTATTGCCAAGTAGATCCAGAATAGTTTATGCAATGCTGGGGAGAGAGATTAATCCCATAGTTTACTGTGATCGTTCATAAGGGCTGCCTTAACAAAGTACTACAAACTGAGTTGCCTGAAAAAAAAGAAATTTATGGTCTCACAGTTCTGGATGTAAGAAGTCTGAGACCAAAGTGTTGGCAGGGCCATGTGCCTTCTATAGGCAGTAGGGCACTATCTGCTCCAGACCTCTCCTGGAGCTTCTAGTATTTCCTTCCTTGGCTTGTGGCAGGATACCTCCCATCTTCACATGGAATTCTCCCTGTGTGTCTATTTGCATCCAAATTTCCCTTTTTTATACAGGCCCAGTCTACTCCAGCATGACATCATCTTAAGTAATTACAGCCTCAACAGTCCTGTTTCCAAACAAAGTCACGTTCTGATGTATTCGGGGTTAGAATTTCCACATATGAATTTTGAGGGGATGTAATTCAGCCTGTAACTACTGGAGTGAGAATGAAGGAAAGGAAGGGACTTTCATTCTGCTGCCATGGGGAGAGCTTTCAGAGATGCACACTCAACTCCTTTTTGCTCGTGAGATCAAAGTGTTGGCAGGGCCATGTGCCTTCTATAGGCAGTAGGGCACTATCTGCTCCAGGCCTCTCCTGGAGCTTCTAGTATTTCCTTCCTTGGCTTGTGGCAGGATACCTCCCATCTTCACATGGAATTCTCCCTCTGTGTCTATTTGCATCCAAATTTCCCTTTTTTATACAGGCCCAGTCTACTCCAGCATGACATCATCTTAAGTAATTACAGCCTCAACAGTCCTGTTTCCAAACAAAGTCACGTTCTGATGTATTCGGGGTTAGAATTTCCACATATGAATTTTGAAGGGATGTAATTCAGCCTGTAACTACTGGAGTGAGAATGAAGGAAAGGAAGGGACTTTCATTCTGCTGCCATGGGGAGAGCTTTCAGAGATGCACACTCAACTCCTTTTTGCTCGGCTTTCTCACTTCTACAGGACGAGAGGTACCTTAGCTGAAGAGTGAACTCAGGAAGAGAACATTAAGCTCACACTTTTTAACTCCTTCTGTCAGGAGGCCTGTTTTCAAGTCCCTTGGGTTTTTCCTTCAGAGGTAAAAATATGACATTGATGAAGGAAGGAATGGAAATAAACAGGCAAACAAATTCCAAGTGGTAAAATACATGTCTAAATATTAACTATATTTAATATGGGTGGTCGCAATACTTGTGATTATATATTTTTATTTGTATTATTTGCAATACATTTCTTGTACAACTTTAAATTAGAAAGCAAGATACTCTTTCCCTCCAAACATATATGTGTATCACAGGCAATAATTATAGCCTAGTTAAGAATTTAACTATAACATAACATATGTAAAAGCAGGTTCTATGAAAATTAACATGAGCTACAGTTAGTTTCAGATCTAAACCAGATTATAAAGTCAGTAGTCTGCAGAATTTAATCTTTTTTTTTTTTTTTTGAATTTAATCTTTAATGTAAGTTAGAGACAACTTATTACAGTAAGCTATATTTTTGTGAATAGATTAATATTTTTAATTTGGGGAATAACTATATACTAAAACTGCTAGAAATAACATACACACATACCTATTGACACAGCAAAATATCCAAAATGTATTGCCAAGTAGATCCAGAATAGTTTATGCAATGCTGGGGAGAGAGATTAATCCCATAGTTTACTGTGATCGTTCATAAGGGCTGCCTTAACAAAGTACTACAAACTGAGTTGCCTGAAAAAAAAGAAATTTATGGTCTCACAGTTCTGGATGTAAGAAGTCTGAGATCAAAGTGTTGGCAGGGCCATGTGCCTTCTATAGGCAGTAGGGCACTATCTGCTCCAGGCCTCTCCTGGAGCTTCTAGTATTTCCTTCCTTGGCTTGTGGCAGGATACCTCCCATCTTCACATGGAATTCTCCCTCTGTGTCTATTTGCATCCAAATTTCCCTTTTTTATACAGGCCCAGTCTACTCCAGTATGACATCATCTTAAGTAATTACAGCCTCAACAGTCCTGTTTCCAAACAAAGTCACGTTCTGATGTATTCGGGGTTAGAATTTCCACATATGAATTTTGAGGGGATGTAATTCAGCCTGTAACTACTGGAGTGAGAATGAAGGAAAGGAAGGGACTTTCATTCTGCTGCCATGGGGAGAGCTTTCAGAGATGCACACTCAACTCCTTTTTGCTCTGCTTTCTCACTTCTACAGGACGAGAGGTACCTTAGCTGAAGAGTGAACTCAGGAAGAGAACATTAAGCTCAAACTTTTTAACTCCTTCTGTCAGGAGGCCTGTTTTCAAGTCCCTTGGGTTTTTCCTTCAGAGGTAAAAATATGACATTGATGAAGGAAGGAATGGAAATAAACAGGCAAACAAATTCCAAGTGGTAAAATACATGTCTAAATATTAACTATATTTAATATGGGTGGTCGCAATACTTGTGATTATATATTTTTATTTGTATTATTTGCAATACATTTCTTGTACAACTTTAAATTAGAAAGCAAGATACTCTTTCCCTCCAAACATATATGTGTATCACAGGCAATAATTATAACCAATAGCTATTTAGCACTTACTTTGTGCCATTCAGTATTGTAAGTGATTTATATGCAATAATATTTATGATGGGCGGATATATGGATTGATAGATAAATGGATAGATGGATGCAAGGATGGTAATTACACTTCATCTTTATAAACAGTCTCATGATCTTGATTCCTGACACCAAGGTACTTTTAGGGGACAGCTAATGGTAAAGATGAATCTGATATCCTGGGTCATGAGGTATCAAAGTCCCCTAGAAGTGTCATAGTCTGCTTCAAGCCAACACCCTTGCTGAATAATTTGGATAGAAAACACTTTTCATCAGATATAAGCTAGATATTTATATCCAGAGAGAATATAAGGCAAGATGGAGGTGAACAAGCAGATTTGAAATAGCTACCACTTAAAAAGCAGTTAAAAAAATACATGCTGGTCATCAATGGGGAAATTATAGACATAGATCTCTCACAAGTGTAAGGATTCTGAGTTATATATTCTAATATCACTGTGTGTAGATTGCCTACACACTATCACAGATCTACCAACTCTAGTCAGTATCGTCTATCCTAATGGATTCACAAGAACCTCTGTGACTCAAGCAATTACAAGTCTTTGAGACAGTATTCCTGTTGTCTATGCAGCCTTGATATCACTACCAACATACTGCACGGCAATACACAGTGCACAGTTTCCTAAATTTCCACTACAGAATGCATGTGTGTATAATACAACTCTCCCCCGAAATTTAAAAATCCACGGCATCTTTACATACACTACATTAGCATGCAGTACAGACTCCAGTTGGTTGACAGGATTCAATTTTGTTCTACTTAATATGCACAAAAATCCCACATGGTAAATATTGTTTTTTACTTATTTTTACACAGGAGACAACTAAGGTGCGGAGAGATCAAGTAAATTTCTCAAAGTCCAGTGGCCACACACTGGAGCCAAGGTCTGAAGTTTGTAGTAGGATTCTAGAATCTGGGCTCTTCAACACGATATTCTGTAACATCTACTTACATGATGTCAAATGTTTCACTTCTGAAATAGAGAAAGAAAAGAGCTATTTCCACTGACCTAGAAAATTTGGCTGGGCTTGGATATCTTAAAAATATACTCATTTAAAATTTTTCTGGGATCAAACTCAGTGTACTACTTTGATATGACCTTGCTTCAGTGGGGTCAACTGCTTTTATGATATGTATTTGAGAACGCTAATTTAATATTTTCATCATAGGATATTGATTTTTCAGGTCAAGCTCTTTAAAAACAGTGAATTAAATAAAAATCGGTCTCAGCTTATGAAATCAAATATCACTACCAGTCGTTGGGGGAAGTACGGTAATGATTTTAGCTCTATGAATCTGAGTCAGCCTAAATGCAGTAGGATTAAGCTTAAAAACAGGCATGAAGGAATGCATTTGAGTAAACTTTCAACCAGTTGAACTTTGTAGATTTGAAATTTACCCATAGATCTAGATGGTTTTTAAAAGATTCCCTGATATATAAATGTCACCTTTGAGAGATACGGTGGTAGATGTAGGCCTGAACTGCTTCACCCTTAAACCCCTGCCTATGTGACAGTCCTCCAGACAGTTCTCTAAAGGAAGTGAAGTTTCAAGTGCAAGTTGCTGGCACTCAGATCTTTCACTGACTACTTTTCCTTGTGACACAGAAAGTTCTATTTGTTTTTCTCGTTTGTCACTAATAGCAGAACAGTGAGCTTGCTCTCTGAAGAAGAGACTTCAAAAACACAGCTTCGGGAAAGTGGACGATTTTTTCTAGGTCACCAGGTTGCCCAGCAGTGCTAGATTAGCTCTTTCTAGATCAGTATCATAAATGATGAACTATGTTAATAAACGGCATATTTTCAACTCGACCTATCTTGAGAGAGCCTCTTGACCACACATGGACATACAAATGTTTTCACTTCTCATTCAAATGTTCGAAAACTTAAAAGAAGAAATGACATCGACGTATAAAATAATCCATTTTAGAGGTTTCTTTCTGAATTCTAAAAAAGAGAAGGAGGACTCCTTTTAATAATAACATCGAGTAGTAGATGAGAATACAGGAGTCCCTGGAGTGAAAGGGAGCCGTCCAATCAACATCTGAACTGGAATGTGATTAATTACTAAGAACTGTGAACAAGTAGCAAGCAACTGTCTGGAGAGTCAAGGCGATATCCCTGGCTCCACATGAAAGTCTGAAGAGCTTCTTAGGAATGGGTGAGAAGAATGAAAACTTGAAAGAATACTGATCATTTTAGAAAGAGCAGAGAAAAAGCCTATGATTCAAACGTGAAACCTAGAAATAAGAGTAGATAACAGAAAGAGACACCTATTCGGAAAGAAAGGAAAAGCAGGAATTCTTCCAACACAAAGAGATAGCTTCGGAAAGGACTGGGGACGGATTTAAAAGGGAAAGACAAGGCATCCAACTGTAAGGGAAGATACGCTATCAGGAAAACCAAAAAAGTTGCTCTTTTTTGTTGAAGTTCAAATAAAAAGGCATCACCTGGCTCTTAGAAAGACACACTGACAAAATTATCCTTAAAAAACTGGACAGGTATTTTTATTTAAAGCAATCCTCAAGAAGACAGTGGAAAGGAACATAAGAAATACCCAGATCCAATTCTTATTATTATATAGACAAGGTATTTAAAGATGACGCAAGGCTGGAGAGCTTGCTTTACTGCAAATGTAGAATAGGTTCAAGCATGAATCCCCATGTCCCCAACACTGATTTTCATTTCAGATACCTAAATCCTTATTCTTACACATGTCTACACAATGACCCAGTTCTACACCCATCAATTCTAAATATGTTTCTAAAAGGAGACAACAACAATAACAAATGCAAACAAAAAGAAGGTTTTTCCTAATTTGGTATCAGTCCCAAAGAGTGAAACTGCAGCTTTTAACAAACATTTCTGAGGTGACAGAACAGGGACCAAAAAGGAGGCAAGTGTAACCAATTAAAACTTCAGAGGATATTTGGATAAAAACTGGAAATGAGGCTGAGGCTCTTAGGTCATGGCCCTCAGCTGCAGAACAGTGCCAAGGAACTTGGAATGACCATAAGGAATCCAGAGTTCACATCAACAGTGCACAGCTAAGATCTCTGTTCAACAGTTTCTTAGAAAAAGCACCAATCCCTAGTAACCCACTCTGCAGCTAGAAGCAGCCTCATTCTAAAGGAATGCCACAACTCGGATCATCTTAAGTCATCCAAACTTCTCTATTTTCTGAGAAAGAAACCCAAGTTCAGAATAGTTAATGTCACATGGCCCAGGTCACAAAGGAAGTCAATCGTGGAAACCTACAGGTCTGTTACAGTGATTACACAAACCAACTGATCACTGGTACAACTACAGTACCGATTTCACAAATCCTGCCCAGGTAGTACCTTCAGTACACTTGAGTTCTACCTTTATTTTCAGAACAATATGATCTCCTTTCCCAGAGTCTTCCCACCCCATGGTGGGTATATGCATATGTATGCAAATATTAAACAAAATAAACTTTAGGACAATATAAATTTTCTCTATCAAAATAGAAAGAAGTGGCTTATGAATGTAACAGAAAGAGTATGAAGACTGTAACAGTCATTCTTTTAAGGAAGTAAACAACCATTTTACAGTGAATAGTTGCTCTGATTTCCACTTATGTTATGGTAAACCAAATAATGTAAGTGGACCATATTTATGCTTGGATTCCTTTCCTCCCAGTTACCTATGTACAAAGCAAGAAGTTTTAAAATCACAATTAACCCTTGAACAACACTGGTTTGAACTGTGTGGGTCCACTTGTATGTAGATTTTTTTCAACAGTAAATACTATAGTACTACACGATTCATGGTTGAATCTGGGGATACGATACAGAGAACTGTGTATATGGAGAAACCAACTATGTGGAGGACTGACTATAAGTTATACATGGATTTTCAACTGTGAAGGGTCAGCAACCCAACCCCCACATGCATTGTTCAAAGGGCAACTGTAGTTACTTTTATAAAACTGTATTTCCTTCATCAGTCAACTTCTAATTGATGACTCATTTAAAAATACAGAAGTTAAAATGGCTCCTACTTTGTATTTTTCTTTAGTATGAACATATGGGCCAAATGAAAGACCTTGTGCCTTACACTTGTCAGAAGACCTAGATGAAACTCTCTGACAAAATGGAGAAATACCAGCTTCTTTTACTTCTCTTAATGATAAATATACAATCTGCCAATAAGTAGGAAGATTCACAAGTACACGTAACCAAACTGGCAACAAGAATACAGGTTGCTAAAACTGAAGATGTAAAGAAGTCCAGTGGGCGTTCACAAGTCAGTTACTCTCAAAACATGACTACTGGCACATATAGAAACAGAGCACTTAAAAATCTTCTCTTTCCCCACCATTGTAATGCTGCCTCTGTTTTAATTCTTCAGTTTGCATAAAGCTGAGATTGTCTCTTACAAGATCAAGCATGAGAGCAAACACTGCCATGGGTTATTTCTGGTGGATGTCAGGGACATCACATGAATCTCATTAGGAATATCAGGACAGATTTTTTCTTGAGTCTGAATTTGTAAAATTGCATGTATTATCCGTGCAAGGGCATTCCTGACCACTAATAACAGGGAAGATAATTCCACTCATCAGATTGAATCTTCACTTCTAGAGACAATACAAAAGGGATCAAGAAAGGTCAGAAACCTCAGGAGAAGAGTCAGGGAAGAGTCAGTATTTTCTTTTTAATTGAATAGGCGGGTTAAAGGCTGAAACGATAAATGGACATTCAACAGTGAGTCATTATACTACCCTCACATATGGGACTGGGAACAGTGAAAAGGTACCACATTTTTTAGTTAGTGTAGTAATTAATTGAAAACGAACTATGAGTAACAGCTTGGATCGCTAAGGACTTACTGCTTCCTACATTGGAGGGATGGAGGGCCAATGGAGATGGAGAATGTACCCCATTTGTGCCCCCACTCTTCCCCTAGACTAGGCTGCTGGTAATGAGTTCCTGACTATTCCTAAGCAAAACTTAGCAAACCATACCTCTTGCTACTCCCCCTTCCCCACCTGAGCTCTTCCTCTTGCTTTCTTTCTCTGGTGGCACAGAAAGGCCCAAGGTGACAGGAGAACACCCTGAAGGTAACAACTTGTCCCCTTTACTTCAATAAAGAAAGGGATACAATCTCAAAACCTGCTGGTGTTTCCAGTTGACAAGTGACAATACTAAAAGATGAAAGCTTTCAGTTTAATGTCATCAACCATAACTTCACTCCATGGGAAATTCATTTTCCTAGACTCAGCAGCCATTTTTTACACATCTCCAATCACTTCTGATAGTAAAGATAATCCTCTTCCATATGGGTCATCCATGAAAATGACATAGTTGTTTAGTTAAATTGCCAGAGTAAAATAACTCAAAACACAACTAAAAAACAAGGGAATCTCTAACACATGGTTAGAACAACTGAAAACTTCAGGATGGTTCATGTCCTTTCATTCCCAAATGTCATAGGGGATTATTCCCAAATTATTTCAGAAGGTAAAACTTGGAGTAAGCCATTGACTAAACCACATTTCTCAGATTATATGATATAGTCTTTTAAGAATATTTTCTCAAGGGAAAAAAAATTGGTGTAAATAATCATCTCAAAATAACAAAAGGAAAATGCAAATAGCACCTATATGATAATGCCACTATATAAGAAGTAAATCATGAGAAAACTTGAAGCCCAGTCCCAATCAGTGTGGTTTTAAGAAGGAAACAGAATATGCCAGTAAAATAAAGAAGTATATGACAATGGATTACACTTGGCAGGCAGGCCACGATGAAACAGGATTGTATTTACTTATTTTGAATGAATTCTAAGCCAATGCATATTGTGATGAAAATGTTGGTGAAGCAGCAACAAACTTGGAAAAAAAAAGCCCCTGCTGCTCTCTTATCGGTGGATTTAATGCAAACTTTCTGAAAATCTACACTGGTGATACCAGAAGGTAATGATTCTAGTGTCAGGGAAGAAGCATTATGATACAGCCCAGACAAGGATGTGAAGGAAATCTAAAGCACAGCATCTCCATTTTTCAATGTTCACTGATGAAAATACATCAACTGTAAATTGGTCTTCCACTGCAGTGTGGCCAAGAAAGAAGTAACCTAACTGGAATCAAATCAGCAGCTGTTAAAGGACTAGGATATCAAGATATTCTCGTATTGCATTTTGTCAATGATGCCATCATGGTGATACACAGCATGACCTTTGTAGAGTGGTCACCATCACCAAGTCACTCTTAATGAGTCAAGACAACTGATCCAGCTTAACAGGAGAGAACCAATTTAGCTCATGCAACAATCAACGTATCCTGCACAAGAAGGCAGGTCCTTTAAGACCTTTTATAGCCAGGGAGAGGTGAATGTCTGAGAAAACAATGGCTTCAAGGGAGGGGTTGGCAGCCAGCAGCACAGAGGGTCCATAAGTGAAGCTTCTGGGACTTTTTTTTTTTGTTTTTCTATGTACTTTATATGCCTGTGATGTTTTACCTCATACCCTGGGAAGTCTTTTGTCGTGTTTTAATGCATCTTAATTTTAATAAGATCCTCTAGACACACATTTATTTGCTACTGAAACTTAAAATAGCACATCAAAAATTTTTTATTGGAACTCAAAGTTCTGAAAACCAGAAAACTGAGTTAAGGTGCTCTGTCTTAATCATGCCCTATCCAAGCCACCCAATGTTTTAAAATATCTCTTGCAAGAAACGTTATGTCATTTTATTGTGCTTGTTGATTGTATGTAGTAGGCACTGTATTACAGTACAAAATCTATTTATAGTATGTAATTTCTGCTCTATGTAAATATCAAAATCAATAAATAGCTTATAACACTCAAGGTAGGAATAAATTATTGTATTATAGGTTAACTGTAGACTCAGATTTTTTGAAGGTTAATACTGAAATATTAAGTATTCAATATTTAACTCTATCACACAGGTGACAATATTTATCCAAGTAACACAGTTACTTCACCACCACCTAGATTTTTCAATAATCACCACACTATTGTCCTCATAGAAATGTTCTGGGAAAATTATGTTTGAAATAAGTCAGTAAGGTATGACAATCTCACAAAAATCAGTTTTGGTTCCTTACGTTAAATTATACTCATGTCATAGCCTGGTTATATCAATAACATTGCTGTCTGGGTGTTTGTTTGTTTGTTTTAATGGGAGTGATTTGATATCTAAAATACATTAGGTTCATTTTATAGGTCAAGGGAGCAAGTGGCCACCAGTGTAGCATAGTATGGATGATATCCTGGTTTTTCTGGGTGGGCCTGACAGGTAATAACTGAGAAGAGAAAATGAAAACTTGAAAGTACATATACTGATTACAAAGAGCACTGAAAAAGTTTATATTCGCATAGAAGTGAAAACCCAAACCTTGGAGTGGGGGAAATACCAGGAAGAGACACATATTCCAAAGAAGAGGAGAAGCAAGGTTTCCTACATCAGAAAGCGTTGTAGAAAGAACTGGGGGCAGAATTAAAATGGGAGGACAAAGTACCCAACTCTGAGGGAAGAAATGTCATCAGAAATACTAACAAAGTTGTTCTTTTGTGTTGAATTTCAATAAGTAAAAGCACCTTTTTGGCAACTGGTTCTCAGGAAGATACACTAATAAAATTTACGTTTGTAAATTTGACAGCTATTCCTATTTTTTAAAAATTATCATAAAGGACATAAGAAAAATCTAACTCTTTTTATTATATAGACAAGGTATTTTACAGATGAGGTAAGGCTGGAGAGTTCACATTACCTTCGAAGATAGAATAAGGTCAAGTAGGAATCCCTAGGTCCCCAACACCGATTTTCATTTCAGATACCTAAATCTTTATTTACACACGTGTCCACACAATGACCTAATCCTCCAACCATCAATTTTAAATATGTTTATAAAAGGAGACAACAACAACAACAAATGCAAACAAAAGAAAGTTTTTTCTCATTTACTATCAGTCCCAAAGAGTAAAATGGCAGCTTCTGACAAACATTTCTGAGGTGACAGGATAGGGAGAAAAAGGAGGCTAGTATAACTAACCAATTAAAACCTCAGAGGACATTTAGATAAAATTGGAAATAAGATGGAGGCTTTTAGGTCATGACCCTCAGCTGCAGAACAGTGCCAAGGGACTTGTGATGACCGTAAGGAATCCAGAGTTCACATCAACAATGCACAGCTAAGACCAGAGGGTAGACAGCAGAAGCAAGAAGGACTGCAATCCTGCAGCCTGTGGAACAAAAACTAGGTTCACAGAAAGACAAGATGAAAAGGCAGAGGGCTATGTACCAGATGAAGGAACAAGATAAAACTCCAGAAAAACAATTAAATGAAGTGGAGATAGGCAACCTTCCTGAAAAAGAATTCAGAATAATGATAGTGAAGATGATACATGACCTCAGAAGAAGAATGGAGGCAAAGATCAAGAAGATGCAAGAAATGTTTAACACAGACCTAGAAGAATGAAAGAACAAACAACTAGAAGAATTAAAGAACAAACAAAGATGAAAAATACAATAACTGAAATGAAAAATACACTAGAAAGAATCAATAGCCAAATAACTGAAGCAGAAGAACGGATAAGCGACCAAAAAGACAGAACGGTGGAATTGACTTCCACAGAACAGAATAAAGAAAAAAGAATGGAAAGAAACAAAGACAGCCTAAGAGACCTCTGTGACAACATTAAACGCAACAGCAGTCACATTATAGGCGTCCCAGGAGGAGAAGAGAGAGAGAAAGGACCCGAGAAAATATTTGAAGAGATTATGGTGGAAAACTTCCCTAACATGGGACAGGAAATAGCCACCCAAGTCCAAGAAGTGCAGAGAGTCCCAGGCAGGATAAACCTAATGAGAAACACACCGAGACACATAGCAATCAAATTGACGAAAATTAAAGACAAAAAAAATTATGAAAAGCAACAAGGGAAAACGACAAACAACATACAAGGGAACTACCATAAGGTTAACAGCTGATTTCTCAGCAGAAACTCTACAAGCCAGAAGGGAGTGGTAAAATATATTTAAAAGTGATAAAAGGGAAGAACCAACAACCAAGATTACTCGACCCAGCAAGGATCTCATTCAGTTTCGACAGGGAAATGAAAAGCTTTACAGACAAGCAAAAGCTAAGAGTATTCAGAACCACCAAACCAGCTCTACAACAAATGCTAAAGGAACTTCTCTAAGTGGGAAACACAAGAGAAGAAAAGGACCTACAAAAACAAACCCAAAACAATTAGGAAAATGGTCATAGGAAGATACATATTGATAATAACCTTAAACATGAATGGATTAAATGCTCCAACCGAAAGACACAGGCTCGCTGAATGGATAGAAAAACAAGACCCATATATATGCTGTCTACAAGAGACCCACTTCAGACCTAGGGACACATACAGACTGAAAGTGAGGGGATGGAAAAAGATATTCCATGCAAATGGAAATCAAAAGAAAGCTGGAGTAGCAATACTCATATCAGATAAAATAGACTTTAAAATAAAGAATGTGACAAGAGACAAGGAATGACACTACATAATGATCAAGGGATCAATCCATGAAGAAAATATAACAATTATAAATATATATGCACCCAACATAGGAGCACCTCAATACATAAGGCAACTGCTAACAGCGATAAAAGAGAAAATCCACAGTAACACAATAAGAGTGAGGGACTTTAACACCTCACTTACACCAATGGACAGATCATCCAAACAGAAAATTAATAAGGAAACACAAGCTTTAAATGACACAATAGACCAGATAGATTTAATTGATATTTAAAGGACATTCCATCCAAAAACAGCAGATTACACTTTCTTCTCAAGTGCTCATGGAACATTTTCCAGGAGAGATCATATCTTGGGTCACCAATCAAGCCTTGGTAAATTTAAGAAAATTGAAATCATATCAAGTATATTTTCCGACCACAACGCTATGAGACTAGATATCAATTACAGGAAAAAATCTGTAAAAAACACAAACACATGGAGGCTAAATAATACATTACTAAATAACCAAGAGATCACTGAAGAAATCAAAGAGGAAATAGAAAAATACCCAGAGACAAATGACAACGAAAACATGATGATCCAAAACCTATGGGAGGCAGCAAAAGCAGTTCCAAGAGGGAAGTTTATAGCAATACAAGCCTACCTCAAGATACAAGAAAAATTTCAAATAAACACTCTAACCTTACACCTAAAGGAATTAGAAAAAGAAGAACAAACAAAACCCAAAGTTAGTAGAAGGAATGAAATCATAAAGATCAGAGGGAAAAAAAATGAAATAGAAACAAAGAAAACAATAGCAAAGATCAATAAAACTAAAAGCTGGTTCTTTGAGAAGATAAACAAAATTGATAAACCTTTAGCTGGACTCA
>NC_041231.1:17534596-17543517 GCF_002837175.3 Physeter macrocephalus
GGAAGAAATGGACAAATTCTTAGAATGGTATAACCTTCCAAGACTGAACCAGGAAGAAATGGAAAATATAGACAGACCAATCACAAGTAATTAAATTGAAACTGTGATTAAAAATCTTCCAACAAACAAAGCTCCAGGACCAGATGGCTTCACAGGTGAATTCTATCAAGCCTTTAAAGAAGAGCTAACCTCCATCCTTCTCAAATGCTTCCAAAAAATTGCAGAGGAAGGAACACTCCCAAACTCTTTCTATAAGGTCACCATCACCCTGATACCAAAACCAGACAAAGATACTACAAAAAAAGAAAATTACAGACCAATATCACTCATGAATATAGATGCAAAAATCCTCAACAAAATACTAGCAAACAGAATCTGACGACACATTGAAAGGATCATACACCATGATCAAGGGGGATTTATCCCAGGGATGTAAGGATCCTTCAGTATACGCAAATCAATCAATGTGATAAACCATATCAACAAATTGAAGGAGAAAAACCATATGATCAACTCAATAGATGCAGAAAAAGCTTTTGACAAAATTCAACACCAATTTATGACAAAAACTCTCAAGAAAGTTGGCATAGAGGGATCCTACCTCAACATAATAAAGGCCATATACAACAAACCCACAGCAAACATCATTCTCAATGGTGAAAAACTGAAAGCATTTCTTCTAAGATCAGGAACAAGACAAGGATGTTCACTCTAGCCACTGTTATTCAATGTAGTTTTGGAAGTCCTAGCCACGGCAATCAGAGAAGAAAAAGAAATAAAAGGAATCCAAATTGGAAAAGAAGAAGTAAAACTGCCACTGTTTGCAGATGACATGATACTATACACAGAGAATCCTAAAGATGCCACTAGAAAACTACTAGAGCTAATCAATGAATTTGATAAAGTTTCAGGATACAAAATTAATGCACAGAAATCTCTTGCATTCCTATACACAAACTATGAAAGATCCGAAAGAGAAATTAAGGAAACAATCCCACTCACCATTGCAACAAAAAGAATAAAATAACTAGGAATAAACCTACCTATGGAGGTAAAAGTCCTATACTCAGAAAACTGTAAGACACTGATGAAAGAAATCAAACATGACACAAACCAATGGAGAGATATACCATGTTCTTGGATGGGGAGAATCAATATTGTGAAAATGACTATACTACCAATAGCAATCTACAGATTCAATGCAATCCCTATAAAAATTACCAATGGCATTTTTTACAGAACTAGAACAAAAAATCTTAAAATTTGCATGGAGACACAAAAGACCCTGAATAGCCAAAGCAATCTTGAAAAAGAAAAACAAAGCTGGAGGAAACAGACTCCCTGACTTCAAACTATACTACAAAGCTACAGTAATCAATACAATACGGTACTGGCACCAAAAGAGAAATATGGATCAATGAACAGGATAGAAAGCCCAGAGATAAACCCAGGCACCTATGGTCAACTAATCTATGACAAAGGAGGCAAGGATATACAATGGAGAAAAGACAGTCTCTTCAATAAGTGGTCCTGGGAAAACTGGACAGCTACATGTAAAAGAATGAAATTAGAACACTCCCTAACACCATACACAAAAATAAACTCAAAATGGATTAAAGACCTAAATGTAAGGCCAGACACTATCAAACTCTTAGAGGAAAACATAGGCAGAACACTCTATGACATAAATCACAGCAAGATCCTTTTTGACCCATCTCCTAGAGAAATGGAAATAAAAACAAAAATAAACAAATGGGACCTAATGAAACTTCAAAGCTTTTGCACAGCAAAGGAAATCATAAACAAGATGAAAAGATAACCCTCAGAATGGGAGAAAATATTTGCAAATGAATCAACAGATAAAGGATTAATTTCCAAAATATATAAACAGCTCATGCAGCTCAGTATTAAAAAAACAACCCAATCCAAAAATGGGCAGGAGACCTCAATAGACATTTCTCCAAAGAAGACATACAGATGGCTAAGAAGCACATGAAAAGCTGCTCAACATCACTAATCATTAGAGAAATGCCAATCAAAACTACAGTGAGGTATCACCTCACACAAGTCAGAACTGCCATCATCAAGAAATCTACAAACAATAAATGCTGAAGAGGGTGTGGAGAAAAGGGAACCCTCTTGTACTTGTTGGTGGGAATGTAAATTGATACAGCTACTATGGAGAACAGTATGGAGGTTCCTTAAAAAACTAAAAATAGAATTACCATATGACCCAGAAATCACACTACTGGGCATATACCCACAGAAAACCATAATTCAGAAAGACACATGCACCCCAATGTTCACTGTAGCACTATTTACAATAGCCGGGACATGGAAGCAACCTAAATGCCCATCAACAGACGAATGGATAAAGAAGATGTGGTACATATATACAATGGAATATTACTCAGCCATAAAAGGAACGAAATTGGGTCATTTGTAGGGACATGGATGGATCTAGAGACTGGCATACAGAGTGAAGTAAGTCAGAAAGAGAAAAACAAATATCGTATATTAACACGTATATGTGGAACCTAGAAAAATGGTACAGATGAACCAGTGTGCAAGGCAGAAATAGAGACACAGACATAGAGAACAAACGTATGGACACCAAGGGGGAAAGTGTCTGCGGTGGGTGTTGGTGTGATGAATTGGGAGACTGGGATTGACGTAAGTACACTAATATGTGTAAAATGGATAAATAAAAATAAATAATAAATAAATAAAATAAGATGCTTTTATAAAACTGTATTTCCTCCAGTAGTCAATTTCTACTTGGACAACTTTGATTTTTAAAAAGTACAGATACTAGGAATGGCTCTGACTTTGATATGTCTTTTCCAAGTATGAAAATTTTAGCCATATAAAGGATTTGTCAAAAGACCCAGGATAAACTATCTGACATACTGTGAAACACCAGCTCTTTTTACTCCTCCAAACTCTAAGAATTATAAGAACTACTGGAATGGAGTACTCTCAGTCTCTCTAAGACTATGTTTTGGTAGAGAACTGAGAAATTGGAGAGGAAGGAGAGTGTTGGGAGGGGAAAAGCACATGAGGGCTGAGTAATGGAGAGAACCATAGTTCCAGGCATGGGTAAAATTTGTCAAAGGTGTGGGTGAGAGTATAAAGGAAAACTTCACTAAAATAAACAGTATATACTGCACAGTCTTGTCTTGTGCTGGCTCTCATTCTTAACTGATGTACTTAATTGACTTGTAAGTCACATTGTCAAAAACCTGTCTTAAGACCATTATTTGGAGTAGCAATAGGGGTGGCAGTATAATGTTAATTTCGATTTCCATGTGACATTGTACATATATTCCATCACTGCTAAAAACAGAATTGAATGATATTGCTCAACTATTTCCTTCATTACACAGTGTATCTGTCATGTTCACCTCTAAATACATAGTTTCAATCCTTTTAGAAAGCAGAAACTCAATACTGATTCTGTTCCAGATCACTTGTTATTAATGATACTTATTAAATGGAAAACCTTGGCCTTGCCAAGATGAAAAGCAAATAAAACATTAGTGACAAGGTTTGCAAAATACAAATCAATGTATATTTCTGCTTGGTGTTCAACAACATTAAATCATGTACGATAAAGACATGTCAGTAACTTGTATTTTAAGTAAAATACTTGCATGTTTGATTTTGGAGCACACTGAATGAAGATTACATACATGACTTTTACAGACATATATACATTTTAAAATGTCTTTGACTAAACATTTACTGACAATGTGCAATTTACTAAACGATATTTAGTCAGTTGCTTTTTCGCACTCTTTCATCATTCAGGTCAAGGAAGATAATTTTGTGGCAGTGGCAGTATCTTATCTTTATTTTTTCCTTTCAGAACACTAACATGTTTATATCCTTCCTCTAACCTATTTTCAATTGGAAAAAGAAAAGGTAGTCCCAGCAGAATACCTGCAAAACATCAAATACACAGGAGTGGTAATCAAATGCAATCCAAACAGCCTTCCAAGGTGCACACTGCATGAATAACATCACTCTCCCCAGTGCATTCATTCAGTCTCCTTTCTAATAGGTGTTCTGATACTGATCATCACATTCAATGATAGTAAAGATCTATTTCCAATATGGGCATGCTTTACAGTCTTGACTGGCACTTCCCGGGATGAGAATATACAAGCTTCATACCTTTTTGCATCTATAACTTTTGGGTTTTACAGACTGGTTGACAAAGCCCACACACAGTTTTCTTTATTGCCATGGAAATATTCTAAGCCCCCAAAAGCCTGAGCTGGGATTCAATTAGATTTTTTCCCCTGATGTACTAACTAACCTTGTTTGTCAATATACCACATCCAAGTTGCATGTATTTTGCTCTTAATAAGAGGAAAGGACATATTCTTTGTTTCGTTTTTTATAGACAATTTAACTTCTTGTCTTGTATTCAAATCCTTAATCATTGGATGGTGTGCCACTATTGAGTTTGGAGGAGAAGGACTAAAGCTTTAGGAGATACTTATTTTCTAGAGAGTAAAACACTGAAGAGGTAGTTTAGATGACTAAAACGATTCAATGAGAAAGAATTTTACTTTATAGCTTTTAACATATTACCTTTAAAACTTCACCATATTTCAGGGTTGATGAAGTTTAAACATATTAGTTAAAAATCTTCAGTTTGGACCCCAAAATGACACTCCCAGGTATACGTCCACACAAAAACTGTAGTCAAATGTTCATACAGGCATTATTTACAAAAGGCAAAAACGTTAAAACAACCCAAATGCCCATTAACTGAAGAATGGATAAATAAAATGTGGTAAAGCCATGCAATGGAATATTATTGGGCCATAAGAAGAATGAAGTGTTGACACATGCTACAATGTGGATAAATCTTTAAATCATGATGCAAAGTGAAAGAAGTCAGTCACAAAAAATCACATATTGTATAATTCCTTACATATGAAAGATCCAGGGTAGGCAAAACCATAGAGACAGAAAGATTAGGGCTAGGAGAGGGCTTAGGAGAAATGAGGAGTGACTGCTAATAGGTATGTGGTTTCTTTATGGAATGATGAATATAGAGTTGACCCTTGAGCAAAATGGGTTTGAACTGTGTGGGTCCACTTGTACTCAGAGTTTTTTCAATAGTAATACTACAACACTGTACGATCCACTGCTGGTTGAATCCACGGATGTGGATCCTTGGATACAAAGAACCAACTACAAGTTATATGCAAATTTTCAACTGCACGGAGGGTTAGCACCCCTAACCCTCACATTGGTCATGGGCCAGCTGTATTCTAAAATTGATTCTGGTGATGGCTGAACAATCCTTTGAATATCCTGAGAACACTGAATTGTACTTCCTAAATGTGTTAATTTTATGGATTATGAATGAATAACTCAATAAAGCTCTTTTAAAAATACCTGGTTGAGAATTTTTTCTTTCTAATTTTCACAGTCTTTTCAACAAGGTCATACATTCACAGTGGTTTTTAACAATAAAAATCTTTTAAAATAGAGAACTGATTTTTTTTTAATTTATAAAAGAACTGCTTTGATGAAAGTTGAAAAAGGTAGTTATTCACCTTGATTTCTAAGTACTCAGATGACTACCTAAATATCCACCTATTATCTGAGGACTCTGGGTAAAATAAGGGTTAGGAGACCTACACTGGTCATGATATTTGCACCTCTTGGAGACAATCTCCATGCTGTTGTTTACTCTCTGTTGCCTTCCTGATCTGAAAACCTCTTCATATGACTCTGGATTTTATTACAGGGGTAACCTTTTGTAAGTTCAAAGCCAAGGTGGTGTTCCTTCAGCTCAAATCCAGTCCTGAGGCATAAATCTTTCGGAAAAGATCATTCCACACTTGCATCACAAAGACTCTGACACATGTCACAATGAAGCAACTTCCATTAAGTTGCAGCAATGAATGTCCCTTCATTTGACGGACTCCAAAAAATTGTTCTATCTTTCCCCATTCCCATGACAGCTGTCACCATGTCATACATAGAGAAAAGTTTAAAAAAGAAAGGCCTCTCTCTTTCCCGACAGCTGTCACCACTAGCGGCAACATAATATGCAATGTTACCAAGGGGAAATAAACACTGTATAAGAAACTAGACAATGCCTATATTGGAAAAGCCCACACTTTACTTTCATAAATCGTAGGATCAAAGGGAAACAGTAGTATCATTTATCATATTTCAGAATATCCCCTATGGAGTATATCGGTCCTGTCTCCAGTATACATCTCAATTCCTATGGTTCTGGAGAGAGCATCTATCCAAGATAAAGCATTCAAAATATTTCACTTCACATGTCTTTAAATAACTAACCACAAGACTTGGGTGTCAGAGAAAGATGTATCAGATCAATTTAGGATGGAAGGCAAAGATTTAGGGCGTAAAGCAGTGTAACATAAAATGAGGCAAAAACTTTTAACGTGACAGGTTGATAGACTTGTTGATCTAATACATTTTCTTTTCTGATTTCAAATAACAATACAGTGATAAAAAGATGCCCAAGAAAGAATTCCTTAGTTATAAAATCCAGCGTGGGTGGAAGGAGGAGTTCAAACTGGTCTTTACTCTTATTATTCAAATGCAATGCAGACCGCCCCCCCCAACACTGGCATCATTTGGGAGCTATTTATAAATTCAGATTTCAAGCCTCACTCCAGTCCTGCTGAATCAGAATCTGCATTTTCATACTTTAATGTCTGAAAAGCACTGTCCACGCTATTTTCCCACTCGTGTCACTACTCAATGTTTGGATTCTTGGGCCATGGAAACAATTCATTTCTTACTAGTTACAACTATTAAGTAATATTGACATGAGAAAAGAAATGTAATGCAACACAATACATACCCTATTGTTAAATTAACTAAAACTTCAAAACATCAGATTTCTCATGTGACAGCTATGCTAAAGCCGTAATATTGAGGGCAGGTTAAGAGATATTCTAAATCAATTGATATCTAAGACTACATCATTTGTTAGAGTCTCTATGGAAAATGAAACAAGCTTGTTAATACTGACTACAGATCTTTAAAATACTACATCAGTTTGATGCTGAAGCAATTTGAGGTTGATGCTTACGCAAAAGTGACTTAGCCTAAGAAGGTAGTGTTTCTAGATGATGAAAAGGAAGGGGTTTGTAATGTAGGTAATGTAATATAATGCAGGTAATGTAATATGCTTTGAACTGGCCAGTGACGTATTTCATGTATATAACAACTGCTTAGGCAGGCCACATGCATACCCAATTCAATGATGTCTGTAGAGGATTTGCTTGCCTGGTGATGGTCAAAATAAACCCCTGAGTGCTCTGTGTTTGATTAAGGAAGCAGATATGGAAAGCCATTGAGCCTTTAGGCTCTTAACATTAAGAATCATCCCGTGCTCATGGAACATTCTCTAGGATAGACCATATCTTGGGTAACAAATCTAGCCTTGGTAAATTTAAGAAAACTGAAATAATATCAAGTATCTTTTCCGACCACAATGCTATGAGACTAGATATCAATTATACGAAAAGATCTGTAAAAAACAAACACATGGAGGCTAAACAATACACTACTTAATAACGAAGGATCACTGAAGAAATCAAAGAGGAAATCAAAAAATACCTAGAAACAAATGACAATGGAGACACGACGACCCAAAACCTATGGGATGCAGCAAAAGCAGTTCTAAGAGGGAAGTTTATAGCAATACAATCCTACCTTAAGAAACAGGAAATCTCTCAAATAAACACCTAACCTTGCACCTAAAGCAATTAGAGAAAGAAGAACAAAAAACCCCAAAAGTTAGCAGAAGGAAAGAAATCATAAAGATCAGATCACAAATAAATGAAAAACAAATGAAGGAAACGATAGCAACGATCAATAACACTAAAAACTGGTTCTTTGAGAAGATAAACAAAATTGATAAACCATTAGCCAGACTCATCAAGAAAAAAAAGAAGACTCAAATCAATAGAATTAGAAGTGAAAAAGGAGAAGTAACAACTGACACTGCAGAAATACAAAAGATCATGAGATATTACTACAAGCAACTCTATGCCAATAAAATGGATAACCTGGAAGAAATGGACAAATTCTTAGAAATGCACAACCTGCCGAGACTGAACCAGGAAGAAAGAGAAAATATGAACAGACCGATCACCAGCAACGAACTTGAAACTGTGATTAAAAATCTTCCAACAAACAGAAGCCCAGGACCAGATGGCTTCACAGGTGAATTCTATCAAACATTTAGAGAATAGCTAACACCTATCCTTCTCAAATCTTCCAAAAGATAGCAGAGGGAGGAACACTCCCAAACTCATTCTATGAGGCCACCATCACCCTGATAGCAAAACCAGACAAAGATGTCACAAAGAAAGAAAACTACAGGCCAATATCACTGATGAACATAGATGCAAAAATCCTCAACAAAATACTAGCAAACAGAATTCAACAGCACATTAAAAGGATCATACACCATGATCAAATGGGGTTTATTGCAGGAATGCAAGGATTCTTCAATATAGGCAATCAATCAACGTGATCCACCGTATTAACAAATTCAAGGAGAAAAACCATATGATCATCTCAATAGATGCAGAGAAAGCTTTCGACAAAATTCAACACCCATTTATGATAAAAACCCTGCAGAAAATCGGCATAGAGGGAACTTTCCTCAACATAATAAAGGCCATATATGACAAACCCACAGCCAACATCGTCCTCAATAGTGAAAAACTGAAACCATTTCCACTAAGATCACGAACAAGACAAGGTTGCCCACTCTCACCACTCTTATTCAACATAGTTTTGGAAGTCCTAGCCACAGCAATCAGAGAAGAAAAAGAAATAAAAGGAATCCAAATCGGAAAAGAAGAAGTAAAGCTGTCACTGTTTGCAGATGACATGATACTATA
>NC_041231.1:17544273-17544591 GCF_002837175.3 Physeter macrocephalus
CTACAGTAATCAAGACAGTATGGTACTGGCAAAAAAACAGAAATATAGATCAATGGAACAGGATAGAAAGCCCAGAGATAAACCCACGCACATATGGTCACCTTATCTTTGATAAAAGAGGCAAGAATATACAGTGGTGAAAAGAAGTCCTCTTCAATAAGTGGTGCTTGGAAAACTGGACAGGTACATGTAAAAGTATGAAATTAGAACACTCCCGAACACCATACACAAAAATAAACTCAAAATGGATTAAACACCTAAATGTAAGGCTAGACACTATAAAACTCTTAGAGGAAAACATAGGCAGAACACTCTATG
>NC_041231.1:17544701-17565408 GCF_002837175.3 Physeter macrocephalus
ATGGGCAGAAGACCTAAATAGACATTTCTCCAAAGAAGATATATAGATTGCCAACAAACACATGAAAGAATGCTCAACATCATTAATCATTAGAGAAATGCAAATCAAAACTACAATGAGATATCATCCCATACTGATCAGAATGGCTATCATCTAAAAATCTAGAAACAATAAATGTTGGAGAGGGTGTGGAGAAAAGGGAACACTCTTGCACTGTTGGTGGGAATGTAAATTGATACAGCCACTATGGAGAATGGTATGGAGGTTTCTTAAAAAACTACAAATAGAACTACCATACGACCCAGCAATCCCACTACTGGGCATATACCCTCAGAAAACCATAATTCAAAAAGAGTCATGTTGGGCTTCCCTGGTGGCACAGTGGTTGAGAGTCCGCCTGCCAATGCAGGGGATACGGGTTTGTGCCCCGGTTCGGGAGGATCCCACATTCCGTGAAGTGGCTGGGCCCGTGAGCCATGGCTGTTGAGGCTGTGCTCCGCAATGGGAGAGGCCACAACAGTGAGAGGCCCGCGTAACGCAAACAAACAAACAAAAAAAAAGGTCATGTACCAAAATGTTCATTGCAGCTCTATTTACAATAGCCAGGACATGGAAGCAACCTAAATGTCCATCAACAGATGAATGGATAAAGAAGATGTGGCACATATATATAAGATTAAAAAAATAAGGTCATGAAGAATCTAGGGTAAGACGGGAATAAAGACACAGACCTACTAGAGCATGGACTTGAGGATATGGGGAGAGGTAGGGGTAGGCTGTGATGAGGTGAGAGAGTGGCATGGACATATATACACTACCAAGCATAAAGTGGATAGCTAGTGGGAAGCAGCCGCAGAGCACAAGGAGATCAGCTAGGTGGTTTGTGACCGCCTAGAGGGGTGGGATAGGCAGGGTGGGAGGGAGGGAGACGCAGGAGGGAAGAGATATGGGAACATGTGTATATGTATAACTGATTCACTTTGTTATAAAGCAGAAACTAACACCCCATTGTAAAGCAATTATACTCCAATAAAGATGTTAAAGAAAAAGGAATCATCCTGCTCATCACTTCCTAGGATCACACGAGGTCAGGACCGCTGTACCAAAGCTCAGACACAACGTTCTGTGGTGACTGAAGCACTACTACTTCTGTGCCTCTGAAAAAAAAAAATGACATCAGATGCCCACACAATTAATCACTGAAGAGTGTTCAGCCCTCAGAAAAAAGACAAAGCTGTCATCTCCTCAGTAAATCCCTCTAACTGGCTACTTCAAAACTTAGGTAAGCTCCCAGGTTACCAAAGGGAAGTTAAAAGGGAGAGAAAAGTCAATAGCCTTGGGGAAAGAATTGATAAGGCAGACAGGCACTATATATTCTAGTACCTATTTTCATTTTATACACTGAAATGAAATAGTGCACTAAGAGCCCATTTTCACTTAGTTGGCATAATATTTACTTCCTGATTATTATCTTAAATACTAACAGCACTTTGCAGTTATAAAAACATCTTGTTCCGAAAAGCTCAAAATGTTTCCTCACATATCAATTCAACTCTGCTTAAGACCATGTCTCAGGGAGGGATGGCTGTACCCATACCAATAGTATAAATATAGTTATAAATGGGTTTCAGATTAGTCAATTCGATCAATTCCATCATTTCAGGCGGGTGGAAAGGAAATACCTAAGAAATAAGTGACTTTTTGGGTAGATAGAAGTCCAGCTTTATTCACAGAAGTGAAAAGAGGGGAAGGTCTGCCTTAGTAACTTGGGCGCCTAATCACAAAAAGCTACTCTCAAATAAATGTACAAACAAGAAGTCTGCTTCAGTGATTCAGCTATTTTAGGCCAACATAATTCTGAGTTCACAAAAACATCCAGAAAATTGTTTTGTTCCTTTACTTCATATGGCCTGTACAGGATCAAATTAAATACCACAGAAGTACTCTTAACTGGAGAAATGAGCCAAAAGAGCAAAAGGAGGCAGTGGAGATGCAAAGAAAAGCCACCAAGGTCCCCAGCATAGCATACAGAACCTCTCCTTTCCTCTTCTTCACAGATTCTGCCCAGTGAGAATGGGCACACTTTGATAAGGACAGCGACTTTCTTTGTGTTTTATTCATCGCCGTATCCCTACACCCTAGAGCAGAATGAGGTAAATAGGAGATAAATAATTTTAAAATGAATGAATGAATGAACTAGGCTGGCAATCATGAAGATGGGCCCACCTGCTGATTCTGTCAGCTGCACGGTAAGCAAGAAAAATGCGAATGCCTAAACATCAAAGCATTGTGTTCCTTTAGCAGATACAACCTGCAAAATGTCTGTTGTAAAACTACATAGCACATAGGCTGTGTCCTTGAGGGGAAAAACAAGTGAAAATTAGACCATCTTTTCTAATGTGATGTGATGTGTCTAATCTCACATAATG
This sequence comes from Physeter macrocephalus, assembly GCF_002837175.3. Taxonomy (NCBI): domain Eukaryota; kingdom Metazoa; phylum Chordata; class Mammalia; order Artiodactyla; family Physeteridae; genus Physeter; species Physeter macrocephalus. Next base: position 17,547,131 of record NC_041231.1, read on the forward strand.
CAGATGTGACAGAAGCATCTGCAGGTTTCCTCTACCTGCCTGATTAGATACGTACTCTGTGTCTGTGCAAAGTTATTTTTTTTTTTTTAAAAAAGGAAATAATCATCAACGTATCCCTTTCAATAGTAGTGTAAATCATGTTTGGCAATGTTAGTGCCAAATTTAAATACAAAAATTACATGTTAGTAAAACCAGTCACTGTAATTGTAGTCTATCAAACTGAATAATAGGTATATTAGATCTATTTATTTATTGAATTCTGTGTGATTAACACCATACTTAGACCTCTAAAATAATGAGTTCTTAAATCTGACCCCTACAAATTGACAATCTGGAGACATATTAGGATCTAAAGAAGCTCTGTAGGAATCCTAACATGTTCTGTTCTAGTCTCCCCTTAAATTCCTTTCTAAAAGTGCATAGAATAACTTATACTAGAGGATGTAAACTATGAGTATAGATTTGAAAGCTGTCTGTAGCTTTGAACACTGAAAAAATAAATAGAGGTATTTAACATGGGTGACGTGTAGCAACACTGAGCACACAATCCTACATGGCACTAAAGAGGGATGCTTAGGCACTGTCCTCAGCCAACCCCGTGGATGCTCTATTTTCTGACATCTGGTCTACCTCACTCATTTATGTTTTCAGCCTGGTATCAACAGGCCCTTTCTTTGGGCTTTCTGGCTCACAGTAGCTTTCTAGTATTACGGCATGATCATAGAATCTAGAGAGCAATTCAAGGGTTACTCTCTTGCCAAAGAAAGAGCACCATGGTGTTCTGGAATTCTACACTCTATTCCTAGTCACACTACTTACTATTTTAGATAAGCCCCTAGCCCTAATAGAAGAGAATCAGACAAGACAATCTGTAGAACATTTCCAGACTTAACATTCCATGGTTTCTTGTCACTGTTTCCCCATTTGCTAGGGTGGCCATTCTTGACCTATGACAGGGTCACCTGCATGTCCCCATTACAAGTTCTGCTACATACGAGAATGCCTTCTAAAATTGTTAATCAAAAATACTTTTAGAAAAACAGTTTTATCAATGTAGCCTTGCCCTAAGCAATTATATCTTTAAAATAATATATTTTATTTCCTAGTTACATATCTTTTTCTTTTAACATATCCATTAAAAGTATCTATCTATATCCTAAAGTCATCAGACGTTCCATCAGTGGTATTTGCTTCACACTCTGGAAAAACTTCCATGTGGAGCCCAATGTTTACTAACATGGATATTTTAGAAAAATTATCAGCCAGACTTTCAAACAGGTTCCTAACTCTATCTTTCATATAATTTTGATATTGAATACCTTCAAATACAAACTCAAGAATGTTTCCCAAGGGAAATATTTCAGTCTATCAGTTTACATGAATATCTTGAATATTATTCACGTGTTATGAAATTAATTTGGAAAAAAATACCACTGTAACCAATGTATCATTCAGCCATACCCCTTGATGAACATCAGAAATTTGCAGATTTTAGCTTTGTTGTATATACACACACACACAGAGACACACAGAGACACATGCACACACACAACTTAGCTGAGAAACTGTTTTTCTCCTAATAATTTAGGTAAGAATGTTTAAAAGTAAAGTCATTTTTAAAGCTTTCACATCTCTTAGAGGTACTCGCATGCCACAAAAGGTACTTTCAACAAGAAATATAACACTACAGGAGACGTTAACGACAGCAATCAACTGAATACCCTGGTGGATTCCTGCAGGGAGAGGTAGAGAGGGAAATCCAGGGAAGGACTGTGTCAGTCTAAATCTGCTGCTTTTCTTTGCTCTCGGCACACAGCCAGACAGCTGGATGGGAGGAAGAGTCACACACCTTAAATTACCAGATTCACAGTTAACACACACGTCATAAAGATGCCAGAGACCATGTTTGAACACATGATTTGTTCTCTTCTGGGAGATGGTGCTTGTTTCCCCACCCGGGGTCAAGCATCATGCCTACCAACCTGAAAGGTGCACAAATGCATGGAATTCTAACCAGCACGAGGCAAAGTTCTTGCAAATGACTGTGTATAATTAGTGATGTGACTCATTTAGAGGTTCTTGTCCGGTAGAAAAGGGCATTTATCTGACTGCTCCAGAGACCTAAACATTTTACTCTGGATACGATGCTTAGCAGAGGAAAAGTGAGGTGAAATGATTTCAAAAAGTCCTTCCATATCATGGTGCCTCACGCCCCACAATAAGAACGTTACATTTACTTGTGAACGGTTGAAGTGATTTAATAAAATCAAACTCCTAAAACTTCCTGGTCACCTCTCCTGGTACACTTTGAGGTCATACACATAAATGGTGAGTGGGTGTGTGTGGGGGGGAGATCAGAAACACAAAAATTGATAGAAGAATCAAGACAATTCACTAGCAACCTGTATGGACAGCTACACAATGTTTATGAATACTTCCCAAATGAAACATGATACCCATATACGCTATTCCGGAAGTCCTCACTAAGTAAGACAATTCACACTGAGGCCACAGTACACACTCCATTTATGATAATTCTATTTTTAAAACTTGTCTGGGGGCTTCCCTGGTGGCGCAGTGGTTGAGAGTCCGCCTGCCGATGCAGGGGACGCGGGTTGGCGCCCCGGTCCGGGAAGATCCCACATGGCGCGGAGCGGCTGGGCCCGTGAGCCGTGGCCGCTGAGCCTGCGCATCCGGAGCCTGTGCTCCGCGACGGGAGAGGCCACAACAGTGAGAGGCCCGCGTACCGCAACAAAAAAACCACAACAAACAAACAAACAAAAACAACTTGTTTGGGCAGTTAAGAGCCAAAGGCATTCCTTTTTCTCTGTGTCTCCTCACTGATTTACATTTCTTAATCATTTGCACAGTAACTTAGCAATACCTATGCCAATTAATTTGGAATTAGTCCCAGTGGCCTGACACCTGGTATTTTTTCACTCACTCATCACAATACCCTCTTTCCTCTACTTCCTTATTTACAATGTTTTCTGTGCTTTTGGTTTTTTTTTTTTTTTGGCAGAGCACTCAAATTTCTATCCCTTGATATAGGGTTTCCTTCTGGCAAGCCTTAAATCTCCTCTCTCTCTCCTTGAGTCCCCTTTGCCGAATGCGTGGCACAGTCAGCTTCTCTAAATTCTGTCATAGCCTCAGAATCTGTTGCTCTGCATTTTATAACTAACCACAGAAATACTTTGTTCCCTTACAGCTCCTTCTGATATGCTCCCCTCAATATTAAATCATACTGGTCCTTCCTAGAAACAAGAGAGACATTTCATGCTGATATGCAGAAAGACTCTCATTCCTATATTGGAATATAAGCAAAGACAGGAAACCATGAACAAAACCTACTGCCTCGTCTGAGACTGATTTACAACTTTACTTTTTTAACTACACAATAAAACAGTCTGATAAACCACTGGAGCTATTAACTAAGTGATACTGAATTGAACATCTCAAGTCATCAGATCCACTGGTTTAAAACCAAAAGTAGTGCCCCTGAAGCTGCCTGGTAACTTTATAATCAGGGATTTGAGAACCACAAATTATCACACGTATCTGCCACCATAATATTTTTTGCATAGAAATAGTACTTAAGTACAAAATCATTTTGGTCATGGAAGGATGCACAACTGTAAAGCTGAGGAATTATTCCACGTTACTGATTCTACTTACTACAGGGCCCGCCACCTAAAAAGTCAGGATATCTACCCAATTTTATGAGATTTGGAAAATTAATTTTATACTCTGCATGGATCACATCAAATACAGTCTATGAGTTCAATAAGGAATAACATTAATATTCAAAATAAGCCACATAGACAGAGATTTCCTAATAGTAAAACTTGAGAGAAAAATTAATATTCCAACTTATATTTAAAAGCTGTCCTAACACTACCCTTTTCTGGAATAAGCAGCAAAGCCCATCCAAGCTATTAATGTCATCGAACGGTCACTTAAAATCCATCTCATAGTACTCACACTGGATGTTAAGATACATATATATAAATGTTGTCAAGTGTTAAGTAGAATATTAGCCTGCAATTATTTTGTGCCATTCCAGCTATTCAGTCGATGTGTATGCTCATTTCATTTACAAGTGAAAGAAACAGAAAGCACTGTCATCCTTGTATTACAAATATCAATTCTGAAATTAATTTAGCTTCTTCCAGTACTTGTAGTGAAGATGATCAAACAAAATTTACTCACAATTGGGTGTGAGTACATCAAAAAGCCCCAGAATCATTAGTGATGGTTCACTAACTTCATCATTTGTCGATTTTAACTGATAGTCTTATCTCGTAATGAACAGTTCTGAGATTACAATAAACATAGAATGAAGAAAATTTTCCATGAAGTTTTTTTCTTTTAATGCTCTTGGATGCTACAAAGCTGCCTGCATGATTATGCTGTCAGGTATATATTTCATACTAAAATCATTTATGGCTTTTTATTTTCCATACCATTTAACAAGACTGTCATGTTTCACGGAAAAATAAAAACCTTTGGTGAACAATTTTTCCCTTCTAAAAAATCAAGCTCTTTAATATGCTGCAAAACTGAAGTGGATTCTCATTTGTGAAATTTTGTTTTTGTTTTATTTTTAAATTAAATGTGAGCTGAATGCATTAGGATGAATCCTGCTTAGTCACCTTCAATTTAGAATATAAGATAAATTATTCTCTTACTTTAAAAATTAACATGGAAAATCTACACACACGTATACACACCCATAACTTTCAGTGTGCCTTCTGCACACACCTGCCTAGGACTAAGTAAACGTAATACACAACAGAGCAGTGTATCAGTGTATCAATTATACCTCAATGACCTCTCATAAGAAAAGGTGACAAACTAACAACTTACACAAAAGAACAGGCGATCCTAACTTTGTTTGTGTTTGACTTTAGAATAAGTCACTAATGAAAAAACAGAGGAGGGAGGCAGGAAAAAAGGGAACCAGGGACAGGGTAGAAAGAGAGGGAGCGGAGATAGAAAAAAGAAAGAAGGAAGGAAGGAAGGGAGGGAGGGAGGGAGGGAGGCAGGGAGGCAAGGAGGGAGGGAGGCAGGGAGGGAGGGAGGGGAAGGGAAGAAAAGGAGGAAGAAAGAAAAACAAGAATCCAATTTGTTTTGGATGACAATTGTATCACATTTTGCCCAGTCCCGAGGCAATCTGAAGGGCTATCAGGAGTGAGTGAGCGGCTAGGATGAGGTGTCATGAGATCATGGATTTTCCTAACCTAGAGAGTATCTTAGAAATCATACCATTTTACAGGGGATACTGATGCACAGAAAGGCGAAGTGCCTTGTTAGAGCTTGCACAGCAGCTGAAAAGCGGTTAACTTAGGCGTCTGCTGGGCCAGGTGAAAACCTAAGGAGCAGACACTGATATTGCAGAGCCGAGGTTTACTAACATTTAAAATCATCCTCAAATTTTTTAGGTTATTAAAGTCATGCTTTTTCCATTCAACCATATTCACTTTTGAACGTCTTGTGGAAAGAGTTTACAGAACTTCCTGCTTCACCTCATATTTGCAGGTGCAACCCATCCAGCAGGGATAGGGTGCAGTCTGTATGCAAAAAGAACCTGCTGACAAATGCTGCTGAGGATGCTGTGAAGTTCCCTCTGTGCTTAGCCCAGCAGCTCTGGGACAGACATGACAGTGAGCCAAGGGCCCAAAGCACAGCTGTCAGGGGGCTTTTCTCTCTTGCTGTGCCCCTTCTCACAGAATTCTTTACTTCGTTCAACTCTAGCAGCTTCTGGATGTTGAGGGAGCCCTGAACTGGGAAGAGCCTGGAAATTATCTACAGGGCTCGTTTGGTGGATTTGTACTCACGCTTGCAAACGCATAGAGAGACAAACTCTTTTTACATACAAAATGCAAGACTTTTCTTTTATTGTTTTTTATAGCAGTTAAAATTTATTTTGAAGGCCAGTCAAATCACCATGACTTTAAAAGCCCCTATTACAAGGTATATGTAACACCCATCTGGCCTCCCCATCTGTCAAATGACCAGACCCTAAACTAACCCCTGAAGCATCCAATCCCCTTTTCTACAGATTAAGTATAACTGAGGATACAGTGTCCCAATTTTTATTAAATAGTTAAAATATTTCTAAATAATAGGAGCACACTATAAATCTTGCAAGTACCTCTTGGAGCTTTGAGGTGACCAGCCGCAAAAAAAAAAAAATTTAACATCACAGGAGTTGACATTTCTAAATGTTTGAATGGAAAAAAAGAAGTCAAACTTAACTACTTCAGAAGAATACTTCTCTACAAATGGCAAAAGTTCCTGCTAAATATATACACACACACGCATACATATATATGTGCATATATACACACACATATATAGAAGAATTCAGGAGTCACACACAAAATTGAAATTCAAAAGAAAACAGCACGTACTAAAATATTTAGACACAAAACAAACGATTGTACAAAAATCACTGGACCTTAACTACTTCTATTTCTGTTCCTTACATCATTTTAAATAAGATCACACCTCTGCGAGATCATATACTTGCACTAGTTAGAAAAACAGAAACTATTATTTAAAACATAGCTGAGACTTCCTCAGTAACCATCACTCACACAAGTCAGCTCAATTTGGGAAGAAGGCATGAGGCCAATCTTTTGCTTAGGGGAAATGTAACTAACCATCAAATCCACCTGCCATTGTTTCAGATTTCCATATTTCAGACCCTTAAATACACTTACTGTTTTCCAGAGAACAGAATTCTCCTCAAGGACAGCCCTGGGACTGTTGGCTACCCAGAGGTAGCATGGCCATTCTCCTTTTGCTTCAACTTGCCAGATGTTAAGTGCTCTTTATTGGTTTGTTAACTTTTCCCCTCCAAACCTCAAGCTCTGACAATGCCTGTGCTCATGTACACAGCCATCTATCTTGAGTCTTCTCCCCCTTGCATCATTCACCTCAACCAAATCTAATGAGAACATCCTCTGTCCTCACCAGTGAGATACTTTGATACTTCACAGCCTGTGGTTTCTCTCTGCTTTGAAACTTACAGCCTATTCAGAAAAATTGTATTTCCACTCCGGAAACTGCGGGATCCTCCGGCTCCATGGACTCAAGCTCAATGAGGGTACTTCGATTCCCCTTTGCAGATAGGAATGATTTGAAGTTCACTTTGGTCCACCTCAGCTCCGGCCATTGGTTCAAGTGGTTAAAGCCTCTTATATTCAAATTCTATTCCTACAGCAGCTCAATTATTCTACTTTCAATCCAGGAAGAAAAGTGTGGTTTATATTTAGGTTAGGGGAAACCCAGACCAAAAATCTGTATATCCTTTTCCACAGTGATAATGATCTTTAATTTCACTAAACCATTGATCATTTGAAAGACACCACGCAAACATTAACAATACTAATTCCTAATATCATTTTTATGATGAATTCATCTTGCATAGATAACAAGTACTAATTTGATAGGTTGCATTTGGAGACATATGAAAATAAATGAACCCAGAGCTGAACGGATAATTTTTGCTTTTTTTAAATTTCACATCTCCATAAAAAGTAGTGCATTCAAAAATGGGCTAAACATAGACTCTTATTTTTCAATACCATCCCTTAGAATGAAAAAAGACACATATACTTTATATTTGCAAATATTCCTAATAGCTACCCCCACCCCCGGCAAGTTTCCAAATAGCATGCAACTGAAAAACAAGAGAAACTTTCCTGTTTCTGCATTTCTTAGTAGCAGGAGAGAGCCACAAAATAAACTATCTTAAATAAATTGTGGAAACACTGACACAAGCTTCTTTTATATAGAAATGCAAGTAAGATGATCTCTTTACATATATGCATTATTTCTACTTACATTTTTCTTGCAATGGCCAGAGATACAGAAGATAAATGTATGCTCTAGCCATCCTGAGCACCACAGACAATGCACGCATGCTTCCAAATTTCAAACAAAGCCAATAATTTTTAACTTCTATAAAAGCGTTCTAAAAGGTCTCCTATTTCCTTGTATGAATCAATTATAAAAGAGATCTGACAGAAACAGCAAGCTCTAAACAGATTACACTCTGCCTCACCAGCTTGATTCAACAAAGAGCGATGGAACAGAAAATCAAATGCAGCTTGCAAAGTCACATTCACATGGAGCTGTAGGGAGGAAGAGGGGGAGAGAAAAACCTGGTACTTACAGACTGCAAAGTAAAATGTCCCAGTTTCGCTTTACATGTTACAGCAAATCAAACAGAGACTTCAGCTCTCAGCAAGTCCCTGCTTCCACTACACTGATCACCCACGCAGAACAGGCCCTTATGGATTGCTTAGGCAGCTGGGAGATAATGGGACCATATTCTCATCTGGGACTAGAGATGCTGAACTGCTCTCCGCTGTGCACTGCATGGCTCTCCGCCAGCATTAATCAAGGAGGACCCAGCTTTGTGGCTGTGTTCCCCAAAGGATCGACATAATTAGTGCATGAATCAAAGACGCACACTGGGAGAATCACACACATCTCTAACTGGCTCTGCTCACATCGAACCTGATTAGGAAATCAACTTGGTTCCCCGATCAAATGTGTTCAACCTTTCAAAGATATGCAGAGACTCGCACAGCTGTTTATAGATTTCAAGGAGGGGTAGAGTTTAAGGCTTCCTTCCCAATGGGCAATTTATGTAATTCCTCAACTATAGAATATAATTACACTGGTTGCTCGGTATATATGGTGGGTTTGCCCTGTGATTTGGTTTGTCTGTTAGGGTTATTTGCGGCTCCCAGGAAGCTTACAGGCTGCAGGCTGTCCCATTATATGGGACACGTGTGCGTATATTCTTTGCAAATCTAGACTTTGGGGAGACTGGTTAGACTCAAGGTAGTCTCTCTGGGGGCATTTTATGTCTCCAAATATATGTTTCTTCTTGAGTCCTAGAAGTCCAGGGCATTCAAAGCAGAGGGTTTGTCATGGAACTCAGGACACCAAGTATTCAAAAAGGAGCTGGTAATGTTGATTCTGCTTGTGTAACGGGAATAACACTCTTCTTTACTCTGTCTGCATGGTGATACAGTCAGGAGTTGCAAACTAGTAGCCTGTGGACATGCTTGGTTCGGCAAGAGAGAGATTTTAGAATTTGAATGTGAACATTTTTAAACAGAACATGTGTTCTTCACTTTACCAAACCTGTGCCAACTCCTGTTTTTGCACATATACGCTACCTGCCAGCCCTTGAAGATATTTGCTTATGTAAATTTGACCTTAGTTAAGCAAGTGTGGGTTAGAGATGTAAAACTTTCCATTTCAGAGAAAGGAGACATCTCTTGTGTCACTCATCAAAGGCTGTGATTAAGGTACCCATGTGATAATTTAAAGTTCCAACACACACAAAAAGCTGCTTATAATTAATAGGCCTGTGTGATAAAGACAGCGCAGATATTAGGAGGAGAGAAAACCTGAGTTCTTATGCTCATCTTGCTACAAAAATCAGATGACCTACAATATGACTGCACCTCTCTGAGCCTTGTTTTTCTTATCTGTACAATGGGGCCTTGGTCCAGATCTCTGAAGACTCTTGCAGATAAGACAGTCTACTATTGTTCTAAGAGCTAGAAAGTGGATCTCCGATAGAATGGTGTTTACACTTCATAGCAGCGACCTGAGGAACGGGAATGAAATAAATGTATGCTTTTTTTTTTAAACTGTCCTCAATTGGGAGGTCTCTGTTACCTTTGAGGGTCCCATGAGAATTTGGCTAATACGCAGCTGTTTTAGAGAACTAGAGGCAGCATGATCTATGTGAGTAAATTATAAATGTGTAAAAGGAGAAAAAAAGGCTGACCAGAAGATGGTTTTGGCTATTTCTACACACACTATTTCTGCCTGAGAGTAAAACACCTGGATGAAGAGCCACAAGACTGGTCAAAATGGTTTGTCTTCATGGTGTCAATCACCAGATATTTTGATTTGTGAGGAAAGAGTCTTTTTATATTTAAATGGGATTATTCCAGCTTACTTTCTTACACTCCTACTATCCAAAGTAAAGAAAGATAGGGTTTCTCTTCACATTGTCAGTCACACCATCTTTTGTGGGAAAATATGTTAACATCAAGGTCAAGACAATCCAAACTGTCCTAGGGTTTTGATACTGCTCTCACGGAATCACAGAAAAATGGATCCACACTTTTCTGATGCTTTACTGAATATCTAGAAAAATAACTCACCCAAAGGACACAAGATTTTGCAAAAGATGCATGCTACCAGATCTTTCTGTGTCCATTACCAACTCATTCCGAACTAGATACAAGGCCTCAAGTAGACTTACTATCAATAGTTAATAGTAACAATATACGAAGTGAGGGATGATGAAAGAGTATAATTAAACTTAAAAGAATTCATCAAACTTTTGAGTAATTTTGTGTTGGTTCAATACGTTTGTTTTTGCAACTATTTTCAATCCAATTCCTTTAAAGTAACCCATTTTTAAAAAATTTCTTTGGGTATTCTTGCAAATTGGCGTAACATAAAATGACTGGCACAAATTTCATGTTTGTTGTTTTTATCTGGCTCATTATTATTGAGACTTTAGCACATCTACTTCACGCGGCTCATGTGAGGTGCTGACAAAAACAGGTTAATTAAATAGCAATTGTGCGTCTCAGTTATATTAGCAAACATTGCTGAAGCAAATGAAAACAGGAGCAAATTAAAATACAAACTGTTTATTCAGTGGTACAGTCGAAATAAATAGTTTAATTGGTTTTAAGTTGTATTCAATCTCTCTTTGCCTGGTAATTACTTTGATTCATCTTTGATTATGGTATGTGATAGATTCACTTTGACATCATGCGATTTGTACTTGTTTCTAATGGTAGGTGATAATTACTAGCTAAAAATCTCTAACTTCCATCAATTCTTCATACATTACTCCCCTGAGACATACCATTTAAAATATGGTTTATAACAAAAGCCTAAATCTGGGAAATGTCTGTTCTTGTTGTTTTTTTTATTTTAAGGTCAAAGCCAACATTAATGGCAAAATAAATATAGCAAAGAGAGGGAGAAAATGACCAAAATGATTAGTAACTGCAAACAAAAGAGACTGTCTTCATAAATACAGTAGGACCTGATATATTGCCCCAGAATGCATTTTGGAAGTCAAAAATATACAGTGATTGTTTCAGACTTTATGTGGAAACTCCAAGAAAGTGCATCTCTTTGGAATTGTCAACAATCTACATTTTTAACAACACTCTTGTCAAGGCTAATAAGGACCTGGGGAATGGGGCCCCTAAGGTCTTTTTCTGGCCACAACACAAGATTCAGCAAGTTAAATACAGTTCTGAGCTTCAGCAAATCTAGGGGAAAAATGAAAGTGATGGCAGTAATTTCCCAACAGGTTGAGGCTTAATCAATATTTTTTAATGCTTTGGAATCCTGAGCAGTAAGTCACTTGATGTGCATATAAGTGCTCATTGCTTCTTCTAGAAAGTATTCATACTTCCTATTCCTTGCCTCTCTCACTAAAAGTCAGAGCCAAAAGCTGAGACAACTGACATTTCTCCAGCTGAGAACAAAATTTCAAAGGAATGGACCGTTCAGAAATCACTGCCCAGGGCACCCACTGGAATGACAATCTAAGCAGCTTGACTGGATTTCCTTTTCTAAGTGAAAGTGATGGAACCAGTAAGAAATTAATCAAGAAACAAGCCGCAAGTATGGATCCACACGAGAAAGTGTGTAGCCATATTCATCTTCCAGGAAGTAATCAGACTGTTGTAACAGTAATCCACTGAGACCAGGGTCACAAAATTAAAACAATCTGTAGAGAAAATAGCCCATTTTGAAAATTATGTCACAATGACATCAAATTGACCTATAAGCTAGATTAAAACGCAGTATGCCTCAATATTTATCTACCACCAACTGCTCAGAAGTTTGGAGCCATCGTTAGCAAAAAATGTCAGTTAATTTAAGGTGTGCATGCATGGGCCTATGTGTTTATGTGTGTGTGTATGTGTGTGTGCATACGTGTGTGTGGAGAAAGATAAGGAAAGAGAGAGAGGAGGAGAGACAAAGTGTAGACAAATGGTTTTGCAAGTGGTATTGCTCATTTACTTTTAGGGGTAGAACTGATTTATCCTCATTACACTGGCCAAAGAACACATACTGATTTTCTTACCATCTGAGAACAAAAATTCTTTTCTTCAGAAGATTCTGATTTTTCTTCCAACAAAAACGGGAAGTTTTAAAAGACTAGTTTTTGACTGTCACAACTCAGGGGAGGGGGTAAGTGGCACCTGGTGGACAGAGATACTGCTAATCAGCCTGCAAGGCACCTGACAACCCCTCCCTCAAAATCATCTGTCCCACATCTGAGAAACCCTGACCCAAAGGAATCTTGATGGAGTCCTCATAGTTAGAATTCTTAAGAATTCAGAGCTAAGATGAAAAACTGACCAAGTTTAAATGGTGTTGCTCTAAATATAGCTGCAGTAGCAAATGGACTGTTTTGCCTTAAACGTTACTTTAGACTTTCCAGTATGCTTTCACAAAAATTACAATATTCAGTACAAGAAGCTAGTCCAAAAGCTGAGAAAATACTGTAATTCCAAGTCTATTAGTGCAAACAAATGTGGGCCTCAGAACAAACGGCTAGTGGCATGACGAAGTAAAAAAGTCAAGTCAGCACAAGCACCCAATATGGCCCTCGGCTCTCTCCTCCTGCTTCTTACAAAACCAAATACAACTGAGAAAAATGAATCTCAGTCCAGCTCTGTTACCCTCTCCCGCCCCCCTACCACGGAAACCAATGAACACAAGTCTATGGCAAGTGGACGGCCGTGTAATTCCACACATATTTTTTTCTTTCTATCTCTGCGATTCCCCCTAAACAGATGGGTACCCTTTTGTATGTTCCCATTTCAGGAATGTGATTTCACTCCTGAAATAGATACACTTTTAATACAGAGTTGGGATTAAATATGCCTCAAATATGCTTCAATTCATGGACCTTCCTTAGGAACTCAGTTGTAAGACCTCTTTTGTTTACTCATTCAACAACAACTTATTAAGCACCTACTAAATTCATTGTCCATTTAAATTACGGGGGAGAGAAATCAAATCTCTCAGCATCTGCTTTCCTTACAAACTTCATGAATTTATATGGTATCCCCTACATCATCCCGTCTGGCTCAGAAAAAGTTTACTGCATTTCTCATCATCCGCTAAGGTTATTATTATTTATAAACAGCTTTATCACTAATGACTCCAGCTCTAGTGCTGAGCTCTTCTGACGGCTCCAGGGAGGGTAGGCGCTAGGTAGATAGCAGGCGCTTTTCGTTTTATTCTTTGGCATCCCTTCCATCAACTGCAAAAAGCCTTGTTGTGGCTTTTACACGAGGTGAGTCACAGCTCACCTCTGTTTCTTAAAGGGAAACTGTCTACCCTTAGATCTGCTGCAGCTGGAACAAGATGAGAAAAAGGTACCCATAGGATGGAGACTGGCAGAAGCAGAGCAAAATCCAAAAAGTTCTGTACTTGGTAAGATTACCAACGTTACTTTAGGAAAAAAGTGAGTGTCTGATTACAATGGGCTAAAACTATTCTTATATTTTATGGATCAAAGAAAAGGAGAATAAGATGTCTGCTCCCCTTCCTACCTGCTTTGAGAAAATGGGTTAAATTTTTTTTCAAAACGGACTGAGTCCCAGATACAGAGGAGTAGACAATTTTAGAACACACATAAATCAAAGATTAAGAGAGAGTTCGAGATTCTCTCTAGAAATTTTAAAAGCTGTTTTCAGGGAAACTTCTTTTTAAATTCATACCCTTCTATCCTCTGTATCTATATGATGTAGAAACACTACTAGCAAATGACAAATGTAGGGAAAGCAACCTTTAATTCTAGGAATCTAAAGTTTATGTAATCTATATGATATAGCCACAAAATCATATGTATCTTTAAAGTATACATCTGTTCTTATGCTAAGTGATTATTTGAGACTCTGCAATTTTAAAACAGTATGTAATTTTATGGGGTGGGGGATATTACAGATTTATTCTGAGCAGTGAACAGTACAGCAGGAGGAAGACTTTTGTCCAGGGACACACTTTTTTTCTGCCACGGCCCATCATTATTTTGAGAGTTTATTATGTGTCAGAAACCGCTATGCACTTTACATGGATTAACTGAATCTTCACCGCAACCCTATGAGTTAGGTGTTTTTACTATTCCTGTTTCATAGATGAAGACACTGAGAACCAGAGATATGAGTAAGTCGTCCAAGGGCTCATAGCTCATAAATGGCAGATTTGGGGTTTTTTTTAAACTTTATTATGTAGAACTTTTATTTTTCACTGTTGACATTTTTTTTTCCTTTTCCAATCATGTTCATGACAGAAAATGTTCTTAACTGTGTGTGCCTACAGTAAACCAATGGTTCTAAAGTTTGAAATTTTAAAACAGGCTGATACAAAATAAAGCAAACGTATTAAACCTCAAAATTGGTGGGTAGGGTTGATCTAAAATAACATACAAAATGTAATAATTTTGGATAAGATTATAGAGCACTATTTTCAACTTGATCATCTGGACTTCCATCTGCCCCAATCTTTTTTTTTTTTTTTGAGTTATTTCAAACTTAGAGGAAAGTTGAAAGAATGGTACATTCAATACCCTTATATTTTTTACCTAAAACTACTGTAAACATTTTGATGACTGCTTTCTGTTTTTAGTCGCTCTTCTCTCTCCTTCCCTGCTTCCTTCTCTCTGTTATATTCATTTTTTCCTGAACCATTTGAAAGTAGCAGACGTCCTAACACTTTACCCTTAAGTCACTTTAAGAATTCGCCAAAATTTTTTTTACAGTATTACTGAGGTATCACTGACACATAAAACTGTAAAATATTTAACGTGTATAATGCAATAGTTCACCAAACAATGTTTTTCCAAAGAACAACGACTTTCACCTATATAACTGTAATGAGAGCAAGGAATCCAAGAAGCGTAACACTGATAAAAAACTATCACTTACTACATACTCTCTGGTTAGGTGACACTGAGTTCTCGGTGCACTGTGTTGGGAGGTACATATTGTCGGTTTATACTGTTACTGGTGGTATTAAGTTTGAGCTCCAGATTTCTCTGTTATAAATGTAAAAGTATCATTTTACTTTTGTAACTAGTAAGTAATATTTGGAGAATACTTCATATATGGCATTTTCTCAAACAGCTTTCACCTGCTCATTTTGGCACACATTGATGAGCCTTGACTTAATTTTCACAACCATGGTTACAAAATACCTGGATTCTTTGACCTCAATAATTTGTCAATTTATTTCCTTAAAGGATCCCAACCTACTCACTCTACCCTCTCACACAACATCAAAGTGGTGCTAATGGACGCCATCAGGAAATTTCTGCAAGTTTTCTCAGAAACGGATGCCAATGATAACTCATCAAGCTCTACATGAAAATTTATTACCAGCTCCGGAACATATAAAGGTGGGAAGAAAAATATAAAATTAACCATTTTTTTTGAGGGCAAGAGGGAAATTGTCCGGATAAATCTGGATATCAGTCTTCTTAGTGATGTCTTAAGTTGAATAATGAGACATCCCCCTTCATATCTATAAATGCTAAAAATACTACACTTATCAGATTAGGGTCACTTTCAGCTTCTGCAGAATGCACTCTGTATTTAGGAGCCAAAGAGCTCCTTTCAGACATTTTAAATTGTGCCATTTATTGATCTCTAAACCATTCTGTTTTGCTGTAGCATTTTTCACATGAAAATGAATAAAAAATGAAAAGCCCTGGTTGAAATCCGTTCTCCACAGTCATGTCAGCGTGCCCTTTCCAAAAGAGAAATCTAAACATTATCCTCCTGTTTAACATGCTTCAAAGGACCCTATCAACTCCCTGGTCAAACCTAAACACAACCAATTCATACCTGGTCCCCACTCTAATGACCGCCTCCCTCAATGATTTGTGCTTTCTATTCCATTTATCAACTAGGATTTTTTTCCTCTTCCTTCCTTAAAAACTTCACTCTACTTTTCCCCTCCATGAAAATATATTCTCTGTCTGTAATGCTACTCTACCCGAAACCCCTTCATCAGGAAGTACTTCTAGTCTTTTAGAGGTAGCTCTAACTATCAAAGTGCAAGGGTGAACACTGTGGAGTCAGACAGCCTGGTAGCCTAGATACTCCACTTACTAACTGCGTGAGCTTGAACAAGTTACTTAACTTCTCTGCGCCTGACTTTCTATATAATGGTGATAATGATAGTAACTATCTTCATCACGTAACTATCCACCTATTTATCCCTCCATCCAATACATTCATTAATATAAAAAGAACTACTTCAGGACGAAGCATTTCTGAACCCATTCTTCCTCCTCCCCCACCCCCCAGGAGAGTATCACTGTCGTCTTTGTGCTCACATGATCCTCAGGCATACTGCTCTGTAATTATCTGGTGATACAACTGTTTTGTCTACTAGAATATGACCTCCTCAAAAGAGCTATGACGTCCTGTTCAATTTTGTTAACCCAGCATCTAGCTCAGGGGTGTAGCTCGGTAAATGTTTAAAGAATTAATGATTTTTTAACATGTGTGGCAGTTACAAAGCCATGCAACAATATGGTTTTCATCAGGATCTTGTATAATTTGACAATTCAGTCATGGGTATTAAAATGACAGGAGTAATAATAATAAAAGCATAGTCATTAAATTTTATGAAAGAGCTTTCACATTAGATTCGGACACCAGCGTTCTATCTTGGCTGTTTAGCAGTCAAGTATACTCAGATAAGTAAGTTGACTTTTCTGGGAAGTTCTTTTTTCATCTGCAAAATGAAGGAGAAGTTCTAGAAACATGGTGGGCTAAAACACCTCCTTTAAGAGTCATAAAAATGCTGGTTAAAAGAATAAAAGAAATACGCCAGAATTACATGTATGCACATGTGTATAGCAGCGCCTGAGAGGAATAAAAACAAAATGCCAAGACAGAGTAGCAAGGTTAAGCCGACGACTGAGGGCCTATGAGCCATGAGAGCTGGCTGGAATGTCAGGCCACACATCTCTAGGTATCATTCACATAGGGTGTGATGTGAATTACTTCCTGAAACTGTGCAAGAAAGCATCTCTGGAGGCTAGAGAATGAGCTGTAATACCTGACAGGAACAGAAGAGGAATAAAACTGAAACTTTATTGCCAAAAATGCAATCAGTATTTACTAAGCACCTATCAAATTCCATGTATAAGTATTCACATGTATTTGCGATAACATACATAAAAATAAAAAATAGAAATAAGATGGAGATATTCAGTGAACTGGTTACTTATTAGTACCTCACGATCTAAATAATTTTTCCTAACATTGACTTACTATATTCCAATGGGGCATTTAAAATTATTTTGTCTGTTTCTAATTCAAAGGACAAGTGGTTATTTGTGGGATAGAGAGAGGAAGAGAGAACAAGTAAATAAACGAGTAAGTGAAATGATTCATTAAACTCATCCTTATTATCTATTGGGTGCAAATCAGTGAGCTGCTTTTAGCCACACAAATGGACGGCAACAATCACGGAGTTATTATCCCTGGGGAGGGAGACAGACAGCAGATAAGTAATTAAAAAGTAAATTAAATAATTAAACTGAAACCATTTCCACTAAGATCAGGAACAAGACAAGGTTGCCCACTCTCACCACTCTTATTCAACATAGTTTTGGAAGTTCTAGCCACAGCAACCAGAGAAGAAAAAGAAATAAAAGGAATCCAAATCGGAAAAGAAGAAGTAAAGCTGTCACTGTTTGCAGATGACATGATACTATACATAGAGAATCCTAAGGAGGCTACCAGAAAACTACTAGAGCTAATCAATGAATTTGGTAAAGTAGCAGGATACAAAATTAATGCACAGAAATCTCTGGCATTCTTATACACCAATGATGAAAAATCTGAGAGTGAAATTAAGAAAACACTCCCATTTACCACGGCAACAAAAAGAATAAAATATCTAGGAATAAACCTACCTAAGGAGACAAAAAACTTCTATGCAGAAAACTAAAAGTCGCTGATGAAAGAAATTAAAGATGATACAAATAGGTGGAGAAATATACCATGTTCTTGGATTGGAAGAATCAACATTGTGAAAATGACTCTACTACCCAAAGCAATCTACAGATTCAATGCAATCCCTATCAAACTACCACTAGCATTTTTTACAGAACTAGAAAAAAAAATTTCACAATTTGTATGGAAACACAAAAGACCCCAAATAGCAAAAGCAAT
>NC_041231.1:17569306-17625096 GCF_002837175.3 Physeter macrocephalus
ACACACACACACACACACACGCACACACTTCGTCAGTGTGTAAAAAAATGTCTTGCTTTAAACTATAAGGAGAGTGTCAGAGACAGCCAGGATCTCCTTACTCCATCCCACCAGCCCTGGCAACCTCTCAGCTGTGGAATCCTTGGTTATTTCCTTTCTCAAGGAGGAGATACTATTCTGGTTTGACAGATCCTTTCCTGGACACACTCTCAGAATTCCCTAAGGTTGTTATCGTGGCTAATGGATAACAATGCAGAGGGTATGGGAGTGAATAATCACTCTCTCCCTGCTAAAAACTTCCTTTATTGACTTCTCTAACTTCCCGTTAGTACTTTGCTGCCAAATCAACCTCTTGTTCTAGGCAACTATTAAAAGTAATTTTCTTGAAACTAAAAAACACATTTAGTCTTCAACAATAAATTGCACTAACCTCAATTACTAGCCACTTAGGCTATTAGAATATTAGACTATTAGAAAATTTGCAAAATTAAATAGTTTACATTTCTATTTCCTTCTTTTAACCCTTAAAATGCAAACAAAAACAGGAGTGAAGAAAGATATCTTTTAGTTATTCCTTCTACAAGATAATGTGGATGACAGTAATATTAGGTAAATAAATATTTAGTGTCTAAAATGACAGCATTATCTGTTCTTCATTGAAAGAGAAACTGAAAGCAATGCAATTAAATAGCTTGTTCTTGTGGCTTAGAGTTAAATGGTATCCTTTTCTATTATGTGGCAGTCTTGTATTGCTGTATCTCAAGCACATAGCACCGTGCCTAGAACATAGCTGGCAGCCAGTAAATTTTAACTGAATGAAATGAATAAATTACCATTTGCTTTTATCCCGAGGACCAACATATGACCTTTAATCCCCAAAAGATAAAACAAACGATCCCATTATATGTGAACCATATCCACAACACCAGAATCTAAGATTCCTACTCCAAAAGACTGGCTAAAACAACTTCTTTTTGAGGCAGTTCTGCTTACTTAGCACATTATTCCCCCCTACAGTTTTCCTTCTTTTGTTTTTGCACTAAGGTTATTTGTATAAAAAGCAGAATCTTTGTTGCCTAGTAATTCATCTGCTCCAGCTGCTTGTGTTCTGTTCCCAATCAAAATTCTCGGTTTTCAGCCTCCTCATCATTTTTATAAGGAGTTCCGTGAATCCGCCAGCCTGGCTCCTTTTTCCATCCTACAGAACACTGGGCCCCAAGCTCCCATACACTGCTCCTCTTTTTGCTTCTACCTTGGGGTTATGTATGAGGGAGGGTGGGAGGGAGACGCAAGAGGGAAGAGATATGGGAACATATGTATATGTATAACTGATTCACTTTGTTGTAAAGCAGAAACTAACACACCATTGTAAAGCAATTATACTCCAATAAAGATGTTTAAAAAAAGTAAATTAAATAATCAGAGATTCTTTTAAGAACTCTGCAAAAATTTTTTTAAAAAAGAGTCCTAAGATAGAGAATAACAAATTTTGGCTCTTCAGTATTCATCAGAGTAGGAAATATCAGAAAAATATTAAAGAATTAATCACTAAAAAGCAACATTAATAGAAAATATGTGAAATTTTTATATTCCACAGTGCTGGCCTAACTTTACCTGGGTCTGGTGAGAATAACCCCACTCCATCTCCCAAATCCCTTCTTACTAAAATGGCTTAGGTTTCTACCTGTGTACACTCACGGACAAAGGGCATTAAAGTGTTCACTGCATGTGTCAATGGCAGAATCACCGACAGCAGATAAGAAATGTACCAAATTCTCGATTTTCCAAAGACAAGCTAATGAGCTAAGTCATTTGGAAAGTGAAATGTTAGGGGAATGCAAACTGCGGGGTATAGATTTCAGATCCTCTAAGGCCAGTTCACAGGGATCATGAGTGTCAAGCTAAGGAACTTACATGCGATTTAATGAGGGATGAGTGTTCATAGAAGTTTTTCTATAACTGGTGAGAAGAAAATGATGACACGAAACAGTATTAGAGGAACACTATGAAATACAATATGTAAGAAGAGGGAACACTTAGTACCCAGGAACAAGTTCCCATTTGGATGGACAATGGTAGAGTAACACTCCTGGACTTTGCCCACGAGATTAGGAGGAGCAGAACATAAGTTTACCAGTTTCCTCCTCTATTCTTACTTTGGTAACCCCTACCTTCAGAAAAGGTGTTTTCTGTTCTGTCCTCTGACCACACAGCACAGGGCCTGCCCCTTTGAGAAGGGGCCCAGGACACTAAAGCAGTCCAGGTGTGCATGTAACTGGGTGAATAAATCTGTTTAATTCAGGGGTAAATTATTAGTACTCTACTTGCCAACAAATCTATGCCATGTTTTTAACTTTATCAGTAATAAAGGTTTATTTTTATTTCTATCACTCTGACTGCTAAGTATGTTTCTCAATTAATTCTGAACTTTATAAGTAAAGAAGAGAATTATTCTTAAGCCTCCTAAAGTCCCCAAACAGGGTTTTTCCTAGAATGTCTAATAACCCAAGAAAAATTAAATGACCTGATTAAAAGCAACCAAGTAAAATTTAACCAAAATTTCAGATGTCATCAAGAATAAATGGCTTTCTTACTGGTACAGCTTTGTAGTGCCAATATATTTTCAGATGGCACGAAAAAGTTGAGTTTGTGTCTAAAGGAAAAAATTGATTAACTTCCCTTTGTTTTATACCTACTACACACAAAGTATAGGATGGTAACAAATGATATCTCCTAGGTAGGAAGTCTTTTGTATCTTTGTAAACCTAACTTCTCTGAGCAAACCCAAGCACAAATCTAACTCCTATTGTCATATACATAGTAAGGGACCGCAGACCAAGTGACAACATGTGCACTGCAGCCATGCACTGCGGATCACCATCTGTTCCCTTTCTGGGCCATGTTCCAGTGGCTGAACTCTGGATCCAATTTGAAGCCCTTCCTATTAAATTACTTTTGAGGCTGAAGTTTCCTATATTTTAAACCAGGGCCTTCATTAAAATGTACTGTATATACCACTAAAATAAATAAATGTTCTGAAGAATTTATTCATCCAACAAGCATATGATAAGTCATAGGATTAAGTGGCTAGGGATTTAATACAGGTCTAGACTTAAAACTTGCTTTTCAGGATTTGAAGTCCAGTAGAGAAGTATAAAACCTATAGATACGCTTTTTAAGAGAGTTATTTATGAAAGTCCAATGGTAATCTAGAAAAGGGAAAGATTATTTCCTACTTGACACTTTAAAAAATGCTTTGGGGAGGAAGTGGTGTTAGAAATGAGAACTTGAAGGACTGTCAATTTTAGCCATTCAGACATGGTTACTAAATGATGATTATGATGTTAAAGGTAGGCTTTCAAATAATATTTTGTAACTGCTCTACAACAGAAAGGGCCTTTCTCTAGATAAATAACATCTTCCCATTTTGGACACTGTCTCTGACGTCTAGATTCTGCTGAGGATTTAAATGACTTTCTCCCCAGGAAAAAAAAAATTGTTATCCACAATTACAGTTTTTCATAAAGTATCAATGAATTCACAGACTTTCAGTTAAGAAACCTTGCTTTAGATCAAGAGAATATTATTAATGGGAAGCATATTGCATTTAAATAGTATTTTATACTTTTTCAAGAACTATCATGTTATCACAATATGAAGAAGTAACAGTGCTATTATCATTGCCTCTATTTTTCAAGTAAGAAAAGCAAAATAGAGAAATCAAGCAACTCTTCCAGTATTATCAGTTTCTTTGAGAGTTCCTGGGATTAGGCCAGTGTTTATTAAAATGCCTACCTAACCTATGGGAACTCCACTTCTCTTAGCATCGTTCATTTGAACTTTAGAGAAATTGATTCAACTACATGTGGGAGGAAAATCAAAACACTGGGCTGGCCAAAAAGTTCCTTCAGTTTTTAGGTAAAAATAAAAGACACATTTTTCACTTTCACCAAGAATTTTATTGAACAACATATTCACCCTTTTGTTCCACTACCTTCTGCCATTTTCCAGGCAACTTCATAATTCCATCTTCCCAAAACTTTTTATCTTTTCGAGAAAAGGACTGTTCCAGGTGCCTTTTACAGTCTTCCAGGGAACCAAAATCTTTTCCATTAAGAGAATTTTGTAAAGACCGAAGTAAATGGAAATCCTAAGGTGCAGTGTCTGGCAGACGAATCAGAGCTTCCCAGCCAAGCTATAACAGTTTTTGCCTGGTCACCAAAGAAACATGCGGTCTTGCGTTATCCTGATGGAAGATTACGCATTTTCTGTTGACTAATTCCGGATGCTTTTCATCGAGTGCTGCTTTCAGTTGGTCTAATTGGGAGCAGTACTTGTTTAAATTAATCATTTGGTTTTCCAGGAGGAGCTCATAATAGAGGACTCCCTTCCAGTCCCACCATATACACAACATCACCTTCTTTGGATGAAGACCAGCCTTTGGTGTGGTAGGTGTGGTTCATTTCACTTGCCCCATGATTTCTTCCATTCCTTATTATTGTTCAGTATCCACTTTTCATCACTCATCACAATTTGATTTAAAGACAGAATATTTTTGTTACGTTTCAGTAGAGAATTGCGTACGGAAATATGGCCATGAGGGTTTTTTCACTTAACTTATGTGGAACCCAAACATCAAAGCTATGAACATAACCGACCTGGTGCAAATGATTTTCAGTGCTTGATTTGGATATTTTCAGTATGTCGGCTGTCTCCCACATGGTATAAAGTTGACTGTTCGCAATTAACGTCTCGATTTGATTGCTATCAATTTCAACCGGTCTACCCAACCGTGGAGCACCGTCCAGTGAGAAATCTTCAGCACGAAACTTCGCAAACCACTTTTGACAAGCTCGATCAGTCACAGCACCTTCTCCATACACTGTGTAAATCTTTTATTGTTTCAGTTGTGTTTTTACCTTTCTTAAAATAATAAAGCATAATATGCTGAAAATCTTGCTTTTTTTCTTCCATCTTCAATATTAAAATGGCTACACAAAAGTTCACCAATTTTGATAAGTTTTTTAAAATGCACGCTGATATGACAGCTGTCACAATACAATCTAACAAAGTTGTTTTGAATGAAGTTAAAGACAACTAAGCACTATTAGAGCCATCTTAGGGAAAAAAAATATGAACGAACTTTTTGGTCAACCCAATAATAATAGTTCAGGTGAAAGAAACTCATTTCTCACTTGAAGGGAAAGAATCTTAATAAGCCATACAGGGCTGGTATTGCAGTCCCATAGTCTTCAATTAAGAACCTAGGCTGGGGCTTCCCTGGTGGCGCAGTGGTTGAGAGTCCGCCTGCCGATGCAGGGGACACGGGTTCGTGCCCCGGTCCGGGAGGATCCCACATGCCGCAGAGCGGCTGGGCCCATGAGCCATGGCCGCTGGGCCTGCACGTCAAGAGCCTGTGCTCCGTGAAGGGAGAGGCCACGACAGTGAGAGGCCCGCGTACTGCAAAAAAAAAAAAAATAAAGAACCTAGGCTGGGCTTCCCTGGTGGCGCAGTGGTTGAGAGTCCGCCTGCCGATGCAGGGGACACGGGTTCGTGCTCCGGTCCGGGAGGATCCCACATGCCGTGAAGAGGTTGGGCCCGCGAGCCATGGCCGCTGAGCCTGCATGTCCAGAGCCTGTGCTCCGCAACGGGAGAGGCCACGACAGTGAGAGGCCCACGTAAAAGAACCTAGGCTGCTTCTATAATTTTCCTCCACTATTCTAGCTTGTTACATTAATCAAGATCACCACATGGTTCAAGGTAGCTACAAGAGCTCCAGCCATCAAGCCTGATTTCCAGGCAGCAGAAAGAAGGAAGTGGAGTGGAAGACAAGAAATCTCAATTCCCAGCTAAAACATCTCTCCTTGAAGAGACCTCTTGGAAGTCCTCCCAAATATTTCTTCTTGTATATAATTGGACAAAACTTAGTTACATGTAATAAAAATTACAACATTTTATCTGGGCACATTGCTGCTCTAAATAATACTGGTGTTTTGTTATTAAGTAACAAAGGAAGAATGGATATTGGTTGGCAACCAGCAGTCTCTTCCATAATCACTACCCAACACTAATTACTCAAGCCAACAATGAAACTCTAGTGGCAGAAATCACTGAATGAGGATTCTGAAGATGGGATTTCCTGTTGATGAGAAGATATCAACTAGATCCCTGTGTGGTCTGTGTAAAATGAGGGAGGCTAGAGACTAGAATGTCTCTCAGGCATCGTCCAGCTTTGAGGTTTTAGGACAGCAAAACTGTTACCTCATCACCTTACCTCCTAAGGAATGGTATTTTTTGACATGTAAACTATCCCCACATCTGGGAATAGTCTAGGTTAGATTCTATTAGAGTAACAGAATAAGACTATTAGAGTGGCCCCATTGAATCATTTTGGAGCAGATATTCTTTTCTTTTTTTTTTTAAATAAGGGGGAAAGAAAAGAGAACAAGAAAGCAGTTCTTGTTCTTTTGGAAGTTGAATGTGGATGGCAACTTTATCATCTTGGTACCAATAGAAAGTAAAACACTCTGTAAATGATCTTGATATTTGGGGCAGGGGATGGAAATTCACAATTAAAATGAAACATTCAAGCTTACAGTTTAAGAACTGTAAGATACTAACAGTAAGATATGCAGCTGTTTATAAGAACTACCATTTATGCAAGTAAAATATTCAATCAGTAAAAACAGTCCTCTTAATGCCCCCAGGGTAATCAATTTTTTTATGTTCACAGAATTAAAACTGTGTAACAATATAACCATCAAGTCTTTGTACAATCTTCCTATAAAACCTGATAGATTGAAAGGAGTACAGACAATACTGTTTGGATTATAAACCGCCGCCACACTTCATATTTGTTAATTAGGGTACCGGCATGAGGTTCTTTCTAAGCATTATCAAGGAAGACAGCTAATCCAAGTTTATCTGCCTCGTTCCTATCCTTCATTTATTGCAGTTTCTTAAATAGAAGGACCCAGAGTGTCTTAAAAGGGAATTAAGTAGAAAACTAAGCAGAAAATGTAATAATAAGCTAAATGACTACGATTCTTCCTTTCAATTATTTTACCAAAGAGGAAAAATATCTACTAAGGACAATATGGTCACCTATGTAGCTGTAAAATATGGGGAAGCAGAAAGGAAAAGAATGGCTAATCTCACCTCTGAGATCTTTAAAACAAATATACCTGGAAGCAGAAACTGCTCTCTCATTCTGCCACCTTGGAGCACTGAACAAGATCCCCCGTTCTCTACTGCGTACAGCATCTCACTTCCAGTGCCTTCAGATTGTTTCTGAACACATGAGATAAGCCTCTATGACCAAGCCCAGCCACCAGACCTACTATCCGAACCTATAATCTCTGAAATTTGGGATGCATTTAGAAGGAAGGACTCACAAATGCTATAAAAGAGGTGCTATAATTTTAAAAGTGTGTAAAATATCTGCAAAGCATATGAGCCATCTCTTGCATCAAAGTCAAACAGTATTTATTAAGCACCTATTATATACAAGGCACTATGCTAGAAACCCACAAGGCAACATTCCCTGCCTTCAGGGATTCAATCAAGTTTTTGCTGAGTAACATTACAAGAGTGCCTAAAGATTTTTTTGGAAAAAAAAAATCAATAAAAACCAAAACAACATGATAGAGCCTAAGCTGCCATATTTTCTGATTTATGGGAGGTAATAAGGTATCGAAAACTTAAAACACTCCTTGTCTGAAAAGCTTACTGTATACATTTGTGAGACAAATGAAATAAAATAAAATAAAAAATAAAAAAAACAAAACTTGTCAATGATTTGCAGATAATCACAGAGAGAATCCCAGTGTAAAGTACCAGAGTGCAATAAAACCATGACAGGCAGTCTGCTTGGTGAAGGAAGAGTCATCTCCTCATTCTTTAAGTGAATTTCTAGCCTTACAAAAGGATTTGGAGTTGGGGAATACATATGTGTTTTGAAGCATTTCCGTCATACTAAATATCAGAGGCCATAAATACTAAAACTGTAATTAGAGGGATTTTAAACACACAGGAAAAGACAGGTTGAATGAGATAGTTCAAACTAAATGATGCAAAGTTTAAAAACTGCTTACAGCCTAGGAGAGTCTATAGCGATATAAGATAATAGTATGTCTTTTCTTACATACAGGCAACTGCATCTGCTTTCTCCCAGGATTTTATTGTGAAAGTGCTCACACATTCACAGATTTTTTAAAAAGGGCAATAATTACCAATTTGCCCAACATGTGGATGCAACAACTGTTAACATTTTAACACATGTGTGTACACATATATATATTTTTTCATTTGTTGACCCACTGGTAAGTAAGGCTGCTAATAAGGAGGACCTGCTAGTAGAAAGATTTCTGAATCTGTTATTCTTTTATAATTTAGTTCTTCAATATTTAGAGCCAACCTTATTTTTATTGGCAATGGTAAATGGATGCATGTAGTATGGATTTACTGATATCACAATAAGTTGTTTCTGAATACCTACCATTTACTGGGTGGCATGGAGGGTAAAAGAGATATATTAGACACAATCTCTACCCTTATATAGCTTCTTTTATTGATTCTCCAGAATCAATCAATCAATCGGTTGATTGAGGCTCTGAAGAAGTTTATTTCTTGCTTCATGTGAAAGATTCTACCCTCCCAGAAGCACTGAATTTTTGTCCTTATTTTTTTAATAGGAAGTTTGTATAAACTACAGAAGATAATGTCTTGGTATCTAGATCAGTGATGTGAAAATTGATTTTATCCTTAATTCATGTCCATGTTTTAGTGTGAGATTTTTCCTCCTAACTACCATTTTCGTTTACTAAAACATACAAAGGAGATACAGTGACCTGTAACTACAACATATATTCCAGGGTTCAAGCTATTTTCTATACATTTCTATAAATAATGTAGCTGGCACACAAATACAAAACTGTAAATGAGTTCTATATTAGGGTAAAAGAGTATAAAGCAGGCATTTCCACCACACCAGAATATATGTGCTTTTGAAAGACCTCACTCTTTGCAAAATGATGCACTAAAAATATGGCTTATGGGAAAAACAAATTTGAGGTAGAACACTGAAAACCCATGCAACTTTATAAGCACCACATATGCAAAGAATTAAGGGCACCTCCTTCAAAAACTATCATGGGTAAACTACGCAGGCAGCTGAGCATGATTGGAGACTGCCTAGGTGGTAATCAAAAATACAGAAAACCATGAGACGGGGCATCAGGGTTTCTTGCACTGAGACAAACCAGAATAGCAATGGGCTTAGGGTGAGTAGCACTGATGCTAAGGTGGGCCCAGGAGGAAGTGTAGCCTGCCACAAGCACAAAGACCTCCTTAGATGGAAAAAGTCCCTGGTGCAGATAATTAAGGCTTTTTTTCCCCTTTTTCTTTTTCTTTCCTTTAGAGTGGAGAATGCTCTTGTCTAAGCAGCTGTTAGCTGAAGGCTTCTTCTTTCCTGGTGAAGACAATAATCCTAATCCTGCTACTTCAGCAACCTTTGCCTAGGAAAATATCATATGATCAATTATGACTTCCATGTTCCCTTACTCTTTTCCTATTGCTGTTTAGAAACACATGTAACATGGTATGTTACACAGGACAGACTGTGTATTTAACACACATACCCACACGTATGTTCTATTTACAACAAAGGTCAAATCAGCAAGGTGGGTGGAACCACTATTGTTTAGAGTATTCCTTGGTCCTTAGAGGGTATATTCCTTAGAAAAAATGAGAAAAACGAATGTGGAAGGCTGGAAGAAAGGAAAAGAAGGGAGAGGGAGGAAAAAAAGATAAAATTCCATCATTTTCTAAACAGCTGAATATGTGGCTTAGTCTAGGCAAAAACATTATACCCTATATAAGTAGCTTTAAAACTTAGCAACACGTAGAAAAGGCATTCTTAAGAGTAACTGACATAACCAGCATTATTTTAGAGTGTGGAGGTTCTAACATGAGTATATAATGCTTCCTACACTGGCCCTATGAAGATGCTCTTCAAACTCCTTCAACTCCACAGAACATGGTACTTTGGAAACTAAAAAATAACTTCTGTGTTTGTCTTTATTTCAGATGTAGGAAATGGGAAATTTCATCCAGCAGGGAAGACAAGGTTTAGCTTAAGGGGATGAGAAAATAAACAGTGGGTGTGGGAGGGAGGGCTTCCTTCCTTCAGAGGTCCTCTCCCCCTCAATATCACGCAAGTGAGGAAAATCTGATGAATGATGCAACTTCACAGTTTTGTTACTCAAATCTTGTGGGGGGGGGGCTTGAGAACAGCCTTAATCACTATGGTGACTTCTATTAGATTCAATATGAAAATTCTAGAATGCTTAAACATCTAATATCTTTTGTTGAGAGGGCAAAAATAGTTTTCAACAAGTTTCTTATCCTCTCAAGATTGGCAAAACCTCCCAGATGATCCGTTAAACTGAGCTATTTCAATATTTCACCAAAAAGAAAATGAGTCAATACATGCTAATGTGGAAAACATTTCAACAAAAAAACTCACTGGAAAAAAAGAACTGCAAAAACAAAGCAAGGCTGGATGCCAGGAAAATATGTGATGGAAATCAGCATGTCTCTGTAGAGCTATGCAAAGATGAATGGTTTGGATTGTATTGTATTATTTATCATTCCTTTTTATCTACGATTCCAGACTATCTATTATTAAAAATGGAGCCTACATTCAATTTAAGTAACATTACGTTGGTTGCTTTTCTCACTTGTAAACATCCATTTCAACTGAAGGGAATGGTAATGCACTAATGCAAGGAGATGTCTATGCATTGCCATTGCATCTACTATACAAGCTCTGAAAGTTCAGACTTGTTTTGCACATTTTCCCAGCAAACATGAACTTAGATATTTAATTGCTAAGACTTTGCATCTAAACATCTTAGGTAATCACCAATAGTTGTGCTTGAAGGGTAAGTGATTATAAAATGTACAGTTTGTCTAATGCTCAAGAAAGTAGATTTGTATTAGGGATAAGTATAGATACTTTAATTGCTTTAGGGTGTTAATTGTCAAGGTACAAACAAGGAAGGAAAAAGAGCGAATCTAGAAGTGTCTTTTTAATCTGTGCTGACCCACCGGTTTGCTAAACCTACTCTCAATGTGCAGTCTTAAAATGTACTGAGCCATAATTTAACTTTACAAATTTATTTTCACGAACAGATATAAACTACTGGTACATTTGCTTTTGCAAAAATTAATTTACTGCCAAAGGCTGATACTGTTTCTTTCCAACTCTCTGAATGTGGCAAATCCCACAGTATATTAGAAACTGAAAACAAAGTATAAAAGACAAATTCTCATGTATTCCTAAAATCACAATGACAAAAGAAGAAAGAGATCAATACCAATGCAACCTCTAGCCAAAGGCTTTTAAACTTTCCTGAAGTTACAGAATCTATTGTACGAAAAAGAGGGAAAACTTTCACCAAATACTAACAAAGTTTTTAAGTGCTTATATGCATTTGCATTATAATTATACACAGATACAGATTTTATTTTAGTTTGAAGGAAGTCATCCATGATAAAGAGTACCTGAAAATGCTGATATTATCCTAGGCAATAATTTTGACTGTGAGCTCCTTAAAGACAAGGATTATGTATTTTCATCTCTAAATCCCCTGGCAACAAATACTTGTACAGTACATGGATGGATGGAGAGATGGATGCAGGGATGGTCTGTTGGTAGGTTGGTTGGATGGTGGAAAGGGAGAGAAGAAGGTAAGCTGCTTTACAAAGATGTAACTTTCCTTGTAGTTACTTTTTTAAGTTAAGTTTAAACAATACCTCACCCGAACCTCACCAAGTAGTGGCAATACTTGTAAAAGTCAGTGCATTGGGGTAAAGACAAGCATAATTCCAAATAAGGTGGGAAAGGAGTCAGGTTCAGAAATGATACGCTTAGATAAACTAAAACTATTTTTAGAAACAGAAATTTCACCAAGAAAAAAACAGCAGGTGGAATTCCAAAAAGAAGAAAGTGAGAAGAAGGTAGGCAGACATTTGGTAGTCATCATTTCAACAAGGTTGCAAATTTTTATCTGATTTATATAAAGAAATGATCTCAAAACTTGATTTAAAAAAACAGGACAATCTAATAATGTTATTTTATATAATCTTGGAATGTCATGAAAAGTAGTTTGGAGAAAACAAGGGCTGTAACTTTAAGTTCAGCCACCCTCCAAATGGTCATTTTTACCCATTCTGATAAGGTGGTTAAACTGTCAAAGCTTCAGCAGTGATCAGAAATCAAACCTAATCCTAATTCCTTTACAGCTGCATCCAAGTGAAAACGTGATTTGGAAAATAAAAAACTTATATAAACATCAACAATCCCCCACAAGGTATACCCAGTTACAAGGGTCACTGCATTACAGGGGAGCCCAAGCATTACACCCCGATCTAGTATCAGAGGCCATTTACAGTTCTTAATGCAGATACAATTTATAAACTACAAGTTATTTGTACCCAAAACAATACTATCTAGTGATGGAATTGTATTTATTGTCATATCAGGTTAGCAGGTTAACAGCGCTAGAGTAATGGAAGATGAAATTCAAATGTTGAAAAGGATTTTGTTATGTACTCAGATGAGGGTCTTGACAGCAGTCACTTCAAATATCTTCTTCTTCTACAGGTTAAGAATTTGAAGGCAATAACCTGAACGTGGACAGTTACCATCATCAAATGTTATGCTACCGAAGGGAGCTTTTTAGAAAATTCCATTTCCCCATTCTACTAACATCCATTAGACAAGGAGAAAACTTTGATCCAAATTCCAATTTTCCAAAACCATTATGAGACAGATCGTTCAGGATAAGTTACTAGTCGCTTGTTACTCAAAAAAACGGAAAAAACTGTCCTTGCACGAATGGATTTCTACAGGTATGTGATGCACGTGTTCATTTGTTGCATTAAACGGGGAAGGCTTAAAATTAACTTGTTTCCTGGGTCAAAAAGATAAACAGCAAAGGAAATGGTAACAGCAGGCAAAATTATTTGAATATTAGTTTTAATCTTCTCAAGAAGGAAAAGGAAATGTATGTTCTTTTTGGATATTTCAAGGGAGAGACAAAACAAATATGTTGAAATGGTTGGGACTTTCTAGTTATAGACTGCTGCCAAAGTAGTAGGAAGATGGAAAAAATGACCAAGGACTTAATTTCTGCTGGGAAGTAGGGGAGATCTGAAGGAGAGAACACACAGTTAAATAAGCTTCCATTAGTGGTAGAGAGAGAAAAAAAAGAAAAAAATCAAAGCCACTTGATAAACCTGTGATCATGATTTTACGTAGTAAAAATGAATGATTAAATAGAACTAAGTGCTAAATAAGAAAAGACATCTATGTATCAGTGAACTTAAATTTTTCATCCATTATTTTTAAAAAACTAATTTGAGAGTCACTTTTATGGCACACATACACTCTGTGAAAGAGCTGAAAGGTGGACTTTCAACTCCCTGATCCCCAGATTTACATGGTACCTCAGACTAACTGAGATCTCCTGTGTGTATCACCCTTGGAAATAAGAAAACACCAAGTATGCACCTTTCTGACTTTGTGTCAATGCAATTTCCTTCTTCTTTATAATAATGGGGTTTCAAGTCAACGCATCATCTTTTATATTTTTCATTAACACATGTTAACTCCCTTTTCCCCCCTCTTCAGATTATTGAATATAAAATAGCAAACTATATCTGAAAACATACTTCTAAGATAGAGTGTTTTCTATAAAACCTTTTCTCTATTATTGCCCAAGAGATGATTTCAAAGTAATTTAAAAATAGACTATATGTTTCAGCAACATCTCCTGTTTATTTTCTGGCCTACTAATAGCCTTTTATTAAGCAGCTGTTCCTACTGAGTTTACTGTCGTCTTGCTCGAATGGGCATAGCCCGTGACACCTCAGCATTTTCACACAGCTCATTAGATGGAGCACAGTTTAGAATACAGTGGTGGAAATTAGTCCCTCCCAAAGGATTAGAGCTAAAATAAATCAATCCTACTATTGGTCAAATCACCTGTGATTCCCGCCCCCCCCCCCCCACAAAAGGCATAAGCTATGTACCTCTTTGCTTTTGCATTTTTACTTTATAGAGTTTAAGAACTATATCCTGTCTATAAGGAATTCTAAAGACAGATCATAGACTTTAATGTTGAAAATATGGGCCCTGAATTAGGACTGCTTCAAAACTGCGTCTGCACTCACTCACTATTTAACTAAGGCTAAGACTCAGGTCTGCACGTGCAAAATGGGATAAAAATATTCTCTGTTTGTAGGGTTGTTATAAGTATTAAATGGGATAATGTATATAGAGTATTTTATACAGAGCTTCTGACATTGTAAGCACTGGATTTTATCACTTTATATAATATCATTATAAATAAAATCATTACTATAATCATTATCATCACCATGTGAACATAAAGCATGGACTCTCCAGATGGGCATCCTTCCAGCATCTACCAAAAACCTAACGTACCATTTATATCGGAAGCCTCCCTTTTGGCCTGAATCCCCCTCCTAGATTTTTCTGGGACTCTCTTTGTAACAGGCAAACACATTTTTATAAGGGTAAAGCTACTTTAGAAGCCAGCTGCTTATACCTCTTTGCCTGCCTCAGGAAGCCAACTTGTGTCAGCCTTTACATTTGTTTTTGTTAAATTTCAACTTACTGGTACTAGCCCAGCTTTTCAGGCTGTCAAAGCAATTTCAAATCTTGGTTCTGGCTTCTGTTCTATTAGTTATCCCTCCTAGCTGTGTCATTCACAAATTTGAAAGCATGTCTTCAACCAAAACAGTTGACAAAATATTGAGGAAGCACAGCCAAGTACAGCGTCCTATGGCATATACCCAGAATCTTTCACTTTAGGTAAGATGGAAAATAAACACGATTAAAAACAATTTAATAGTGAAAAGACATTAACAATCACTGACTATGCTAAACAGTATTTTTAGGTTTTTTTTTAAACAGTTTATTGAGGTTTAATTTATACGACATAAAATTACCTGTTTTAAGTGTACAATTCAATGATTTTTAGTACACTTACGGAATTGCATGATTACCACCGAGTTAATTTTAGAACATTTCCATCACCCCAGGGAGATCCTTTGTGCCCATATGCAGTCAATCCCCATGTCCAGCTCCAGACCCAGGCAACCAAGAGTATATTTTCTGTCTCCCTACATTGGCCTTTTTTTGCACACACCATTTAAATTGAATCATACGACACATTTGAGTCCTTTCACTTAGCATAGTATTTTTGAGGTTCATCCATGTTGTAGGAGGTATTAGTAATCTGTAACTTTTATTGCTAACTAGTATACCATTTTAGGAATATACTATACAAACATTGTACACACATTACCCCGCTTTAACACTTACAGCAATTGTAGGAGGTAGATGCCACACACTGGCATCCTTAGAGTGAAGATGAAGAACCTGAGGCTTGGAGAAACTAAGAAATTTACTCAAAGACTAAGTGTCCTGTGGAAAAGTCAAAATCTGAACCCAGAAAGGCTGACTCCACTCCAATATACTTAACCTACCCTGCCTCCAGTTTCATGAGAATTATCAGGCATTTGAGAAAGTACAGGCCCACAACATCAGCTAGACTACTAATCATTAGCCACATTTTCCACAAGGATGCCATTCAAACTGCTGCCCCCTATCTTGCTGAATGACAAGTTTCCTGTCCAAAAGCTGTCCTTTAGTGTACCAGTCACGAAGATAAGGGAGATTAATTTTGTGTGACTTATTTGGTGTAAATCCAAACGGATTCTCAGTCCATTTAATACCTGTGCTTTCCAAACAGAGATTTTGCAAGGATTTGGAAAGTACTCTAAAAATCCAATTACAAATTATTTATCTATTTTTAAATTGAGGTATAGTTGATGTGCAATGTTACATAAGTTTCAGCTGTACAACATGGCTATTAACAGTTTGTAAAGGTCATACTCCACTTATAATTATTCTAAAATATTGGTTATATTCCCTGTGTTGTACTCTATATCCTTATAGCTTATTTCTTTTACACATAATAGTTTGTACCTCTTAATCCCCTAACCCTATCTTGCCCCTCTCCTCTTCCCTCTCCCCACTGGTAACTACTAGTTTGTTCTTTACAAATGTGAGTATGTTTCTTTTTTATTATATTCACTAGCTTGTTTTATTTTTCAGATCCCACATGTAAGTGATATCACACAGTATTTCTTTCTCTGTTGGACGTACTTCACTTCACATAATGCCCTCCCAGTCTATCCATGTTGATGCAAATGGCAAAATTTCAAATTAGTTTCCAAGAACACCTTTAATACATTTTAGAGTCAATATTTCAGAATTTCACAGGTAACCACTTGAAATATCTTTAAAAAAACGACTTGATGCATTTTGCATAGCACACAGGTTAAGGGTAGGAAACCCAGATAACCAGACTGTCTAGATTTAAATAGTAGCGCAATTTGGGACAAGTTACAGAACCTCTCTGAGACTCAGTTTTGCAGTATTTGACATGGAGGTTAAAAAGGATGCATGCATCGTGAGTGCTGCTTTGAGGAGTAAATGAGTTAATACCTGCAAAGCACTTAGAGTGGGACTCAGCACATAATACATACTCAATAAATTTAGGTCTTTTTATTGCTATTGCTAATTTTATATTATTATTGTTATTAGGAGGCAGAGAAGTATATCCTGAAGCACAAATAGCTTTAATCACGGCAGTTAAATAAGCAAACAGGGCTTCCCTGGTGGCGCGGTGGTTGCGCGTCCGCCTGCCGATGCAGGGGAGCCGGGTTCGCGCCCCGGTCTGGGGGGGTCCCGCGTGCCGCGGAGCGGCTGGGCCCGTGGGCCGTGGCCGCTGGGCCTGCGCGTCCGGAGCCTGTGCTCCGCGCAAACAAAAATAGGTATCAATAAAAAAAGAGCTGATACGGGAAACTGGGGGAAGGGAGTATATGTGGAAGACCATGCACATCTAGGGACTATCATGGGTCATGTTTTGAAATAAAACAGAACGTAAAATGTCCCTAGAGAAAAAAAAAATAAGTAAACTGCTTCCATTAAAGCTAAACTGTGAATATATACTTTACTTGTGTTCTTGAGCTCACTAGATCCTATTGCACACAGAGTGATGCGACACTAATGTCACATCTTTACCCCCTTGAGTAGGAATACCTAAGAATTCAAATTATAAAGGGGATATTAACTTCAGTGTATAAGAGGTTAGTGACTTAGTTTAAACAATGGAATAAAATAAATGGCATCTTTTTTTTTCTTTGAATTCAATTCTTTGTCAACACAATAGTGGTGACCGAAAAGAGCACTATAGTGTTTCAATAAAAAAATAGTATTTCCCACCATATACTCATTTTTTAAATCCTTTTTGTCCATCTTGTACCTATTGCATTAAAAAAAGAATTTAACATGATGACAATATCCCCAAACTCATGGGAAAATATTTGGCAAAATCTTTCAAATCCCATTAACTTTACAGATTTTTATACTTAAGCAATTTAGCCTAAGGTAAAATATCTCTCTCTGAATAAGAAAATCTGCTTGCATAAAATATTCAATGCTATTTAAAAGAGAAAACACTGAAAACAATCTAACTATCCAAAAAGTAATAGGTGAATTTCTAAGTAAATTACTTTGTCATTAGTGGATAGACTATAGTGCAGCCATTAAAAATAATTACACTGTCCATGCTGGATGTCTATGATGAAATATCAATGTTAAAGCTAAAAAGAGAAACTATCTGAGCTATGAAAGCAACTGTCAAATTATGCATCCATGTAGTCAAGGGTTAGAAGGCAACATGGAAAAATGAAAATAGTTGATTTGTTCTTATCATATTAGATAGTGGGCTTCTCACATGCACTGGTATAAAGAAGACTTGGGTTGAATGTAGTTTCCTTCTCCTGAAGTGGGTGTGAGGCTGATGGTCATTTTCCCTTAGATTTCCTGCTATGATGATGATGATGAAGATGATGATGACCACCATGTCATCAGCATCATTACTGTATGGTTTAGGGTTACAGGCTCAACATTAACTAACAGATCCTTAAGGGTAATTTTCTTAAGGTCAGTCTCGGAGGAAATTAATATCTACTTTTATAATAGAAGTCAAATGAAAAAAAAAGCCTTCAATTCATGGAAAATTATAAATACATTTATTCAAGTAAGTTTGCCTATTTCAAATAAACATTTAAATTAATCCATTATTAATCATAAGTTTACCAAGTTCTTGCAAAGCGCCAGGCACTCAACTGCATGCCCGAACATGAGACTGAGGCAGAAACATGGGTTTATTGTCTGGTGGGTGATGGAGAAAAATACACACACAATTAAAATCTATGTGATAGACGCTATACTAAGGGAAGCCATAGGTATGAAGAGCAGCAAGAAAGGGTACCTCATCAAGGCTGCTGAGTTGGGAAGGTAGAGAAGATAACCCAGGATAAAGCCCCAGAGGAAGGAACCTCAGCATATGAAACCAGAACGGGATGGAGGAGTTAGGTAAACAAGGGGGGCTTGGAAAATGAGAGCTCAGTTACCCAGTAACTTTCTGGCTGATGAGAAAGACCAAAGGGAAGGAAGGGCACTTATCTCCGTAGCACTGCTGCCCAACTCAACTTTCTCTGATGATGCGAATGTTCTAAAATCTGTGCTGTCCAGTAGGGTAGCCACCAGCCACAAGTGAACAATGAGCATCTGAAATAAGGGTAGGGTGATCCAGGAACTGAAATTTTAATTTCATTTGATTCTAATTAACTTAAACTTAAATAGTAAGAGGTGGCTAGCAGCTACATTATTGGAGAGCACAGCTTTGGGGTAACTAAAATAAGTTCACTGTGACTCCGGCAAAAGGTGTGGGATGGTGAAGAAGGAGGGAGGTGGCAAGAGGCAAGGCAGGTGGAGGCTTAACTCCCTAGGGATGTGTGTGCCATGTGATGTGGAGGGTGCCACAACAACCATGGTGTAAGGGGAAACGAGGTACACGAGGGTAAGCGGTCATCCATGGAGGCCAGTCAACAAGGCACTTGCAGACTGAGATACCCACCTCACGTTACCGCCTCCCTGCTAACGATACCCTGAATTCTGCAGACTGAAATGAGTAAAGCTGACCTACTTAATACACTGAAGTGTGGGCACTTATGGTGGGATGTGGAGGGGAGGAAAGGAAGAGTATTTCGTTTGTGTGTTTTTGTCTATACATTTTCTAGAATTCTACACAGTTGGGATTTTTTCATTTCTCTTACACTGATGTCCCAAACCACAAAAGGATGCTCTGCTTTGAACCTCCGGTCTCCTGGATCATTCCTGTTATGTAATGGTAACTTATAACCAAGAATAATGCAGTGATTTCATAATCAAGCCTGAACTTCAGAAAAGTTTCTATTGAAAATGGAATTGAAGAAGCCAGGCTAAAGGCAAGGAGACCTATCACCATGCCATCATAGTATTGATAAATTAAGAGAGAAATACTAGAGCTTTTAACAAGGTTAGCAATATACAGTAGACCCTCTGTATTTTCAGGTCAGGCATCCTTATTCAACCAACCGCGGATAAGGTACTATGTTTAAGACTTGCTGTTGTTTGAATTCGCGGACACACATTCTGCAGATAATGAGGGCTGAAAACTGGACTTGAGCATTCGTGTATTTTGGTATCTGTGACGAGGCCTGAAACCAATCAACCGCAGATACTGAGGGACCACACTGTATAAGAGATGAAGCAAACAGCT
Source organism: Physeter macrocephalus (assembly GCF_002837175.3). Classification (NCBI taxonomy): domain Eukaryota; kingdom Metazoa; phylum Chordata; class Mammalia; order Artiodactyla; family Physeteridae; genus Physeter; species Physeter macrocephalus. The sequence goes on from NC_041231.1 coordinate 17,589,076, forward strand.
ACAGCCAAGAATATGACAGGAGATGTAACAGACAGACTTGGGATTGACTGCATGTGGGCAGAGAGGCATAGGGAAAGATAAGCAGTGATACCCTGTTCCAGCTTGACCAGAGTAGATGGTGGTACCACTGGTGGAGATATAGAATTTAGGAACTACCATCATTGGATCCTGATTTTGCTACTTCCTAGGTGGGTGACTTTTATCAAGTCACTTAACTTCTTAGGGCCCATCGCTCAATTAGGTCAGACCAGATGACTGATGAGATCTGTTACCTAATTTTAGGGGTATATTTCCCAAGACATGTTTGGTTTTCATTATCAAACACTTGAATCAAAGACAACTTGTTTTTCAAAAAATGTTAGTCAACAAAAAATAGTATTATGTGCCATGTCTCTTCGCTTGATCTCAATTTTGACTGTGGATGAGAGTCTATGATTCCGTTCGTTGGTAATTCGATATGCTGAATTACATACCTAAGCTATAGACATACATACATGTCCTGGAATACATCCTTATGTGTAGCAATAAATAACATTATGTTCTACAATAAATCATAAAAGAGTCATAAATGAGAAATAACAAACACACTATCAAAGTCTCCCCTTGGCGATATTGTTTTTGCACAAATTCTGTAGTTATTCTACCTTGCTTTTCTTTAAGTAGCGACAATAGTGTCTACTATGATTAAAACATATTTCAAATCAAACAGAATTGTCCCAAATCAATTTTCACAGCTACTTGAAGTCCAAGGTATTCAGAAGATGGTAACTTTCATATTCAATCTGAGCCATATCCATCCTTTATTTTGATAGAATGAGTTTTAGGAATGAAATTGCAGAAGTGGGAAACACACACACACACACACACACACACACACACACACACACACACGCACGCACAAGGATGTGTGGATCTGCTCTGAAAGTTAGATAGATAAGAATGATTGTCAGGTGGTTACTACTTTTTGTATTCAGAAACTTTCTAGCTTGACCTCCCACAGCTCAAAATTCTTCACTGCAGTTGTTCAGAATAAGCCCTCCAGAAACAGACAATGTAACAGTGAAGGAATCCATGCTTTTGTTCCCCCTACCATAAGGACATCGAGACAGATGACTAGTTAAGCATAATGATATAAAACAGAGCTGTCGTAGTTCTGTCCTTGTAAGCTCTCTGGATTTGAATTTTCACCTCTACCATTTATTAATGGTCTGTCTTGGGCCAACTGCCAGCCTTTTAAAGCCACATCCTCCTCATCTGTAAAAGGGAATTATGAGCAGAATCCACCTTATCACATTGTTGTGAACACTATCTATCTACAGATCTATCCACCATATTATTTATGTACTAACAGATTTCATTACATACTTCATATTTTTTCCATCAATTGCAGCCATTATTTATTAAGGCTCAAATTGTCCCATTTTAGGTCAATGGGGAGACCTGCACGTTGACCCTTTATCCTTTGTTATTATCCCCTTTGTCTTTGATAGCGTCCTTGTTTTCTGGTTTGGCAAAAGACCTCGGTCATTTTGTATGTTTCCTAGAAGTCAGGAATATTCGTTTGCTTTGTTCACTGATATATCCAAGGTACCTTAAAATATTCTCAATAACCATTTTTTGAATGAATGAATTAATTAGCATGTAACACATTTTCAATAAAAGTTATCTACTTTTATTTGTCATGGTATTACAAGAATTTCTGCCTCAAGAACATAACGATGTAACTCTTTCAGTTCAATTTAATTTAGTCACTTACTGAGGCCTTGCTGTGGGTACCCACCCCCCGCCCCATGCACAAATGTTTTAGCTGGTATGAAAAGTCTAAGTACTGTTAACAAGCACAGCGTATAACTATATTACAAGGTAGATAAAAGGAACGTGAAAGGATTAAAAGAGGCAATCAAACTTTTACTGCACCTCAAAAATTCTTTAGTTCTTTCTATACCATCTTCCTTGTATTAGAATTAGGGGGTTCTAATGTCAAACGTGTTTCTGGGATAAATCTTACATTTCTTCTGCAATGGAAGAAACTGTTGAAATCTGCATTTCCAATTTTATTTTTGCTTTCACTGCCAAAGCCCTGTACTGTCTTTGACTTCCTTTGTTTTTCAACTTTTTCTCAACAGTAATTTAGTTTTAATCACATAACCACCTTTCCTGTACTTGACCATTTCCAAAATAATTTTGTTTACCATTTAAGTAAAACTCGCCCTTAATTTATCTGCTGGAAAGCTGAGGAGAAACTTTTAAACTCAGGACTCTTTCCCATATTCAAATTTTAAACAGCTAAAGAAATACTTCACATCTGTAACGTATCAAAATTACTCAAAACAACCCCCATTTTGTGCCACATCTGAGCTTTTAAAGCAGACTTTCCAACATGTATTGATTGCCTCCAGTTTTGCCTAGAATGAGGCAGTTATAAGTGTTCTCAGAAGGTAAAATCCAAGACTCTAATACAAGATGCAGTTAAGGTTAATGAAAACTTCATTGGCAGACAATTCTGACACCATGCCCTACTAATGCTTAGAACACTCAGATGAGAGATTTCTTAATTTCCCATGCTGGCACATGCCATGATCACCTCATTCTGGAATACTGTGAACCAACACACCTCTGGAGGGACAGATGGTTTCCAATTCAGCAAAGCCTGATGATTTACAAGTTTAACATTTATGGAGGACAATCGCAAGATGAAGTGAGCATTATTCCTAGAATTAACAATTTCAGAAGGGAAATGCTAATTTTTCCTCATTAAAAAGAGAGAACACAGATGTCACTCACTTCCAAGAGAAAAAAGTGACTGTAGCTCTAGAGCATGCCATCCTTTTAGGGAACAAAAAGCGGGAGGTGCGAAGCAGAAATCTAACCCTCTGCCATCTTTCCTCTCTCTTCATGATATATAGATTTATGTGTATTTTTCTCCAAATATATATAGTTAATTAACACATTTATGTTCTGCATCCCCCCTGCCCCAATTTAGGATTTTCTTTCATTCCTTCCTGCATAAATCTAGTCTGGCAGTCTCTAGGAACAAATCCTGGTTCTGTCAATAACAAAAGTGTAGCTCCTTGAAAACCACAATCACTTTCTGGGACTGAGTTGGAGACTTCCTTTTACTTATCTGTACAATGAGGGGACAGGATAACCTCTTCGATGTTCCGTGTCTTTTTAGTCTTTGGCTCAAAATGATCCGTACCTTTTATGAATTCCTATAGCTCTAGATACTGGTGCTACATTCATCCAGAAAAATGAATTCAGCCAATATTGTACAGAGAGTCTTCCAGGGCAAGTTAACTTTCAAATACACATGCCATCCCTTCCCCTTCAAAAGTGGCAGTGCCCTGAGGGCAAAGACTGTATTTTGTCCTCCTTACATTTTTGTGAAGCATCTAACCCTAAACCTTACACATATCATCAGGTGCTTCCTCAACACCTGTGCAATGATTTGCTGATGGACTTATCACTAAACTTTCTTCAGTTCTACTTGGGAGGCTGTACATATAGGCAGGACTCTCAATGTGCTACGCTCCTAAAATGAGAGCCAGAACAGGTCAGTTTTTAATCCAAGCTCAAGTGGGCAAGAAGAAACATTTTTTTCTCATGGGTAAAGCTGTTAGAACAGAGTTCTTCAGAAGAACATAACAGGGGGAAATAAGTGATGGGGCTGGAAAGTCTGTTGGCCTCTCATGGTAGCAGAACAAGAGCGCTGGGAAAAAGTCCCAATATTAAAACAGGATCAGAAATGAGAGTAGATGTGAAGTTAAGAGGAGCATTTACCACCCATTCCAGAATGAACAAGAGTTTAGAGAAGAAACAAGAAACGAAAAGGAATAAGCTGTATAATTTTATCTGTAGACGAAATACATTGTTGGCAAGTAAAAAACTACCCAATATCCATGTTTGCTAAAAATAAGTGACATACACCTAAACATAAAAGAAATTCCAACCATTGTAAAACAGTTATACGCCAATAAAGATGTTTAAAAAAAAAAAAAAGAAAGAAATTCCATAGTACTTTGAAAAGAAATGCTACTCCCATGCAATACATTTATACTAGTGAATGTTATATAGAAACATTTCTCTCACAATCTTTAGTCAAAAATGTCAGCTCACATATTAACACAAATACACCTTGGACATCCTTCCACTAGGTGAGTAAGGAGAATTTAAATGAGTAACTCAGTGAAATTGAATTTAATTTTCCCACTAAGACATAAGGAAGTGGATTCTCACATAGGGCAGGAATTTAAACATTTGACTTTTCTACTGGGCCCATAAGCCAACAGATATGAAACAGGGGATCAAAGGAACGGAAGGTCTATTTTTGCATTTGCTCAAAAAGTACACCTAGCTTCTATAAACCAACTGAAACACTGGTTGGAAAGTGGGCATTACCTCCAAACAGCAAATTGTATATTCTGATTACAACATATGGTCCTACCCAAATGAGGCTCCAACCTGACTCAGTGTTAGAAGATTCCTCTAAATGTATGACAAATCTACATGAGAAAAGCAAAAGACTATTGCAAATTATGTGGTACATTTTTCCTGCTCAACATTATTCTAAAAATTTTAGATTGTAAAAGATGCATAGTCCAATAGAGAACAGGCTCGTGGCTGCCAAGGGGGAGGGGGTGGGGGAGGGATGGAGTGGGAGGTTGGGGTTAGCAGACGTAAGCTTTTATATATAGGATGGATAAACAACAAGATCCTACTGTAGAGCACAGGGAACTGTATTCAGTGTACTAGGATAAACTATAATGGAAAAGAATATGAAAAAAGGATGTGTGTGTGTGTGCGCGCACGCGCGCGTGTGTATATATATCTGAATCACTTTGCTGTACAGCAGAAATTAACACAACATTGTAAATCAACTATACTTCAATAAAAATATTAAAAACTGAAAAAAAATGCATAGTCCATGCAACTGGGAGTAGATTAAGTAGATTAGATTAAGAATAAGCCATCATGTTGGTTGTGACCACTGTTAGAATGAGAGTACCTGCTAGAAAATCAAATGATCACTTGCAGGCTTTCCCTGACTCTGTCAGTTGCTTAATAAAATCACTCACTGTTTTCTTGGTTAGACTAGTTCCAACTTTAAACGTAGAATATTAGAAATAATTGCCGTATGTAAGAGGCAAAGAGCTAAGTAAATGGTTATTAGTTTACACACTGGAATATTTTTAGGAATGACACGGTATTTCTCAACTTAATAAAAAAAGTAAACTTAGTTAACTTATCAGGATTTGTGGAAAATTGTCACAGTAAAGAGAGACATGGGTCGTTGGTTAGCTAACTGTCAGCCTATCCTTTTCTGTGATAACAGAATTCCATTTCTCTTCAGAGCAGCAATGAATTCAGCCACAGTGATGATCTATGACTGGGCTGGGTCAGTTATAGCAATCTTATTTCTCTTTGCCAGATATTTACATATCTGGACCCTTCAAGCTAGAAATAGTTGTGAGCTCGTTTTAACTAATGAGCTTTGAGCAAAGTTTTACACGGGAGGGGTGTTTTTAGGGAAACATTCACTTTTAAAAAAATAAAATGATAGGTATAAGAGAGAACTTAATGGTGCATCCCTTCCCCATTTTTTCCTACTTTCAACACTGATATGATCCCTGGAGTAATGACACCTGTCTTAAGACCATACACTGAGGTGCATGAGAACTAAAGGCGAAGCCACAAGAACAGAGAGGAAAGAAAGAACCAGCCCAGGTCACTGGTGACAACAGTGAGCCTCTGAGTTAACCTTGGACCCACCTAACCCAGAGTGTTTCAATTTAGTGAGGATAACGTAATGTTTAAGGCACATATTCTGCAGCCTGACATGTTTCTAAACGGTACAGTCCTCTCTGCAGAATCCACCCACAAAAGCCCATCAAAGAAGTCTCCATTTCTCAAATGTAATATATCCCATCTCTTAGGCGACGCCCTAGTGGCCTGCTCTAACAATCTGCTTATCTCATATGCTTGGTGATACTCTTTTCTTTTTCTCTGTATAGGAGAGGGGTCACAGACCCAAACTAAGATATGCCCTTTGCCCTAGAAATGTATTCATAACATGTGATATGAAGCACACAATTTCACGGGGCTTGGGGAGCTCCCTGAACCATCCATCAATTCCTGGTATGGTCTTCAGAGAGGATACACATATAAGAATCCTGGATTTTATGATTTCTTATATCTTTATTCTTAATATTGCTTTTTGATTAATTTCATTTCATAAGATAGATAAAATAAATGCCAACTTTGGTCTTATTTATAGAACTCTTTGTGCTCCAGTGTCTTAAAAAGGACTGGACTCAGTTGACAAGGAGCAGCAAAGTGAGGAAATTATGTCTGGCTGGTGACTTAGGAGAGACTGAGTCTGGGCATGATTCTGTCCCCATCTTCAGAGTGACCTAGGTCACTTTGAATTTCAGGTCCCTCATCTATAAAATATGGAAAATGATACCCAGTTCATCTAACTCTTTTGAAAAGTATAGTGGTATCACTGGGTGCTGTCTGCATGGCAGATTAAAGGTAGAGTTTTCATTAGTAGGAGGGACTAGGACACTGCAAGGCCAAGTTCAAGTCTGTCTCTGTCATATCTGGTCACGATCAAAAAAGAGGATTCTGTTCTGCTCTTAAAAAGCTGGTTTTGTTCTATTTAAAGGTTCATTCATTTATTACATAATTATTGTTAAGAATAAGAAGAATATTAGTTATTATTTACTGCAATACCATCTACCAGGCATTCTACACAGAACTTTACATATATTATTTTATATTACCATCACAAGTCAGGCATCACAACCCACATTTGAGGAAACAGTGGCTCGGAGACATAGAGTAACTTATAAAGAGTCACACAAACACAAGTAGAAGGACTGGGATACGGAGATAAGTCCATCCTACAATGGAAACCATTCTCCTGATGTAATGTTAAAATGCATCTCACACATAGAACTCCATTTTACTAGGACCTAGCTAAAAAGTATGTTGGAGACGGCTGGCAAGTGAAGTTGTAACTGTCCAACGGCAAATAAAATTAGCATTCACGGTTTCCCAGGCCTTGCATCTAGAGGCCAAGCTGCAGCAAGGGCCGATGCATATGCTAGCTGGAAACTAAATTTTGGATTCAGAAAGTAAATGTATTAGTAATACTGTGCCAATTTAGGCATCTTATCAATATTCACACCCTTGGTATTTTTGAAGCCAGAGTCTGACTAGAATTTTTTTTTCCTCAAAAAATAGCATAAGTTTAGCCTACTATCCAATTGAAAAATATGTATTAGTAATATTGTAAGACTTTTTTAAATGACGCAAGACTGGCATTTACTCCGTATGTGAATACTAAAATTAGATCAGTGATTGAGAGCTTTGGCAGCTGGAAATGGAACAAGAATTTTTTTTTTTTTTTAAGCAAGAAATAAAGATTTGGGACTTGGTTAAAAAAGAGATCTCCATTTCCTCCCATGATAAACATAACAGCTGGAATGAAAACAGTTAACGTTGACTGCTATTAAAATAATATATAAGTGCCATTTTGTTCACACAGTATGTTCATTTTCAGTAGAGTCCTGCATTAAGTAAATAATTTAATTTTGAGATACAACACATGTCAAAGCAATCCAGCTTTAACATGGAAACAATAGTCAACATGTGTGTTAAATGCCCCTGTAAAATGACCAGTTACAGCTGTGACCGGCAATGTCAAAAGCGATATTCAGAGATACCATAGCAACAAGATCCTTTCTGCTATAGCAGCAAAATCACAGTCACTAGGTGAGAGAAGGAATCATTCTAGATACTTTAAAAATTTACTTAAAAAGTACTGCCTCGGGCTTCCCTGGTGGCGCAGTGGTTGAGAGTCCGCCTGCTGATGCAGGGGATGTGGGTTCGTGACCTGGTCCGGGAGGATCCCACATGCCGCAGAGCGGCTGGGCCCGTGAGCCATGGCCGCGGGGCCTGTGCGTCTGGAGCCTGTGCTCCGCAGCGGGAGAGGCCACAGCGGTGAGAGGCCCGCGTATCACAAAAAAAAAAAAAAAGTACTGCCTCCCGTGAAAATTTCTTCATTCATTTTGAATGCCTAATTTTGTTACTTAACACCTTGAATGGTTCTTCACTCTATGTAAGATGCATAGATCTCAGTAAAATATACAAATACAAGTTGAGAGCAGCACAGAATGTTGAGGTTTGGTTTCACATGTGCATATTTTAGTTCCAAAAAAACAGCCTTAGGTGTTCAGGACTTTTAGTCTATTTGCTTCACAGGCGTTTTATCTTTTGTTTCATGTACTCAAAGTGAGATTCTCTTATAATACTCTCTAATGGACTTAATATTTCAACAGAATGATGCACCCTAAGATGAATGCCCATTTTATTTTTTTTGAGCTTTCTTTTTTTTTTTTTACTGTTAACAAATCCCGTCTCAAAGGAAGATAGGAAAGATACAAGGATGCCATCCAAGGCAGGAGCATGTGACCTTTTAAGTGCCATGGGCTGCTTCAGCAATCTAGACCCTCCAATCAGAGTGTTTCTGAGTGATTTTGACATAGAAAATGCGATTACAAAGAAAATCATTTATATTGAAACAGACATCAAAATATTTAGAAAGCAATCTGTGATAATAGTAATGTGTGCTTCTTAATGCATAAAAAACATGACACAAGAGCAGGTCTAAGAGCTACTGTAGTTTTCTGAGCAGTGATAGGCATAATTGATAGCTTAAACTACCTCCTACCCGTGATACAAAAATGCGTAATTTCTATGTGGCAAAGCCACAGGTGCTACTGATAGTACATGGTTTATGGGCCCCTTTCATGATTAGAGGAAAAAACACATTTTGGCTAGAGGGTAGTGAAAATAAAAATGTACTTTTTTTTTCTTCACCCACTCACCCAAGTTCACAGACCCTCTGAAGTGCATCCAATGACCCTAAGAGTGAGGGACCCTGACTCAGAGAATCAGAGTTAGACCCAATGGAACAATCATTCAGACTTGCCAAAAGTTCTCCTAATAGCCCAGGAGTTTCTAGAGAAACAGTAGCTCAGTTTTATCCCACTCCTGGAACCACTGAAATTCAGGAAATTAAATAGTAATTTACTGATTGGCACACATTAGCAGGATTGGGTTGAACGCCAATTTTAAATGATCGAGATATACCTACAGTAATTACCGCAGTGAGACTAGTGAAGCCGTCCTATGCTCTGAGGACTTCACGCAGTGTTGGTTTAGTGCACCAAAGTGCACGTAATAGCTTAAATTCCCTGGTATATCCAACACACAGCCTATTACAGAGTACTTGCACACTTGATGCTTTCCACCTTGCTCGTAACACAATCTGAACACATGCACCAAGTCACTTTTAAATAGTAACAATGAAACCTTCCTCCCCAAACTTACCAGTTATGAATCGCATATTCAATTTTAGGTGAAATATTTCATATCAAAATGTTAACTAAACTACATAAGTAAACTATAGACCTGTGGAACATCAGAAAAGAGCCCAGATACTATATGATCCATCCCACAAACAGAGTTTTTAGGTTTCAATAAATAATTGACATTTCAAGTTTAACACCTGCTTTGCGATCCTATTAATTTTTACTTTTTAAGAAACCAAAGCAAACATCATTTACATTTTTCAGATCTTTCCTAAAACTAAAATGAAAGGAAATAAACTACAAAGAAGTTATTTTTTTCCCTAAATTAATGAACAGTTAATCTTTGTGGATGTCTGTGCACTAAAGTTCTCATTAAGAATCATGCCAACAGATTACTAACAATCTCAAAAGTAGCAGTTAGTAAGTAAAAGAAGCTTTTTTGCTGTAATATATAGTATAGTGGTAAAATATAGATAACATAAAATGTACCTTTTAACCATTTTTAAGTAGAGAATTCAGTGGCATTAAGTCACATTGTTGTGCAAACATCACCATCATCTATTTCTGGAACTTTTTCATCATCCCAAACAGAAACTCTGTTCCCATCGTGTCATATTTTTTTTCTTTTAAGGAACACATGTAAGAAAAAAAATTTCTTCTCATCCTAATCTGCTCCAGAATCTAAATTACAGGATTTACAAGGTTATTAGAGCCTCAACAGGGAAGTCATTTTTAGGTGGTTTACATGGCGGAGCAGGAGAATGAATAAGTGCAGTTGCCACAAAGCAGCCATCTGTCTTGGGATTCTCTGCTGCCTTGAGAAGGAAGCAGCAAATGGAATACAGGATACTTCCTTTTCCTCTAGGGCAGAGTTTCTCAAGTATAGTCCACAGTCCTGGGATCCTTGATAAAACGCAGTTTCCCAGTTCCAACTTGAGACCCAGTAACTCAAAGCCTCCTTGGGACGTGTGTAGAAGCCCGAGAGAGTATCATGTGGTCCCCAGGTGACTGCAATCCACATCAAAGTTTGATACATGCTGCTTGCCTGCCTCTCACTCTCTGTCCCTTCCCCATGCCCCCCCCCCCCACACATCGCCCAACCACCTCCACCCATGAACAATACCTCTTTGTGTCTTCCCTTTATTCCTAAACATTCCTTTAGGTCCCTGTCTGATGAGAGAGGCAGTGGTTCAGGTAAAGGGAATTAAGCAAGTTTCAGTCTTAAAACAAACCCAAAAGACTAATTCCATAATAACATTTAGAAATAATTTATCAAAGGAAGAAGTACCTATGCATTCTCTTGCTTGCCACATTGACAATCCTGAACAAAAAAGAATAGGGCATGTATATTAAATAGTTTTCTCCAGTGGCGAGTTCTGTTTAGTATAATCCACACATAATAAACTGCTTGAAGTGCACAGAGAAGTAAAATTTTTGACTTCCCGAATATCTCACAAAGCAAACTTAGAAGTTACCAAAGTACAGAGCTTCATGACTATGCTATATTTTCCCAATAATCTATGGGTTGAAAACCTTAGGGTGTTCATTAGGAAATATACCTCCAGAATATTAAAATATCCCATATGTATTTTTATGCATACTCACCATCTCCCTGCTCTGTGATCCACAGCATGTTTTGTAAGACCTCACTAACATTCATGCTGTATTTTCCTTATTAGACTACGCGCTATTGGAAGGTTGTGTGCCATGTATCTTTCATAGTCTTTGGGCAAAAACACACTTGATGATGAAAGAAGATGAACACTAAGATCTGTGACAAAAGGACTTCTTGTCAAATGGTTTTCAAGCCCATAACTTGAACCTCATTTTAACCAACTCAGCCACAAGACAAAATGAGGAAGAAACCACTTGTAAAAACTCAAGTACCAAGTCATTACTGACAGCAGCCACACTTGATTCTAAACTTGCTCATTTCCCCAAATCCAGAGTTACAGTACTTACTCAATTGGCTTATTTATTTTTAATAAAAGATGTATATTTTACTTTGACTTTTAAAAGCTTTATTTCTAAGTTGACTTCATTTAAAGTTGAAGGATATTCTTAAAACGATGCTAGTGGTATACACTGCCTTTTGGAAGAAGAAGAATGGATAAAAATATGGTGCAAATTAATTCTTCTATATATATATGTGTGTGTGTATCTTAGATAAAAGTTCCAGTTACAAAATGCCATTATGTAGTAAAACTGTTTGAAGTTAATAAAACTAAACAAAATATACAGCACAATGCGTCCCTTAGTTTTGACCTTCACTGGAGATCTTTCATTTTCTTTCTCACATTAGACAAGTTACTTAATTATAGAAGCTATTTCAGGAATAATTAAGAACTCCCCTTTCAGAAGCAGCGAAGTAGTTTATGTGGTCATCTTTAGAAGGTTATAACTTGAATGTATTATTTCTCGGATGGTTAACCTTTTGGGTAGGCAAGAAAAAAAATGATGGTATACATTTCATTTATGACTACCCATCAGCACTCACTATTTATTAAATGCCAAGAAAGAGTATGTGTGTCTTTTCCAGTTACAGAACATGGGTGATCCAAGCCCCCAGTCCAGCTTACCATGTGGAAATTTACACTGAGTGTACAAGCAGGGGGTTGGTTCCTGAATTTAATTTGAGTTCTACTAATATAATAGGGCATTTCTTTTAAAAACAGCAATATAGTGGAGCAGTTAATTACAACGTTGAGCCTACGATCTTTAGGAGACTACCTAGGACGGTTAGGGCAAAGCACTAATGAAGTCATCATAAGTGGTTCAGTATAAGTTAGAGACAGTTAACTTCATGTAGAAATCAAATTTGGTGTAATTGTGTGAGAAGTACGAAACAGCTGCCTGCAGTCAGCAGTGCAAACACAGTTTTAGAGAAGACTGGACGGGAGAACAAACAGTTCAAGGCATTCCGTTATTAGGCTCGGAAAATGAAGCCTAACACAGGTGTTTCTCCTGGTTCTAGGTCATAAAAGTCAGCTTCGCACATTAAGGGAGTGTGTTCTTCAACCCAGGGACACGGCATCTCGTAACTTCGTACCGGACACCCAGAAGCAGGGTTACACAAAAAGGAGTTCATTCCCATATGACAAATATCTTTCACGTAAATCAAACAGCATAATTTCATATGAAGGAAAGTTGTTCCACCAGCTAAAAATTTATACTGCACCCTAAGGATGGTTTACGTTCCTTTAACTTTAGTAATAAAAATTGGTAGATCCTCACTCAAGTTTTTATTTCAGCTGAAGGAGCTGAAGTTTAGTTTTATTTTCTATGATGTGTTTTCATTTCACAGGCATACTCTCACTTTAAAGTTTTATCACTTGCTTTCAAGCCAAGTATATTTTTTTAAATGTCAACCTATTTAACAGACATAATCTTCTATTTCTCCAGTTGTATCTTTGTCTTCTGCCTTCTTACATTTGTCTCCAGACAGGATGCTTTATTTGTCATCATCCCTGACTGCATACAGGTAAAGTTACAAAGACATGCGGGTCTAGCAATTTCATTCCTTAAGAGTACACAGTAAGGGAATGGTTCCCAAACACAGCTGAGTCTCAGAAACAGCGAATAAGTACAGTACAAACTGAAATGTGCTTTAAGTGTAAGATGTATAGCAGATTTCAAAGACTCAGTTGGGGCGGGGGGGAATGTGAAATACCTCAATAATTTTTACACAGATTCTATATTGAATTGATACTATTTTGGATATATGGGTTAAATAAAATAGATTATTAAAATTAATTTCACTTGCTTATTTTTCTTTTTTCTAATGCGGTTATTAAGTATTTAAAATTGGACATGTATGTGTCTGGCATTATGGTTCTGTTGGCCAGCACTGCTACAGATAGTGAGAAAGCCATCTAGGAGAACACTGGGTCTGGCTTTGTACAGATAGCTATGTAGATGCACATGAGTGAATTTAGAAGTATACTGCACAGACCCAGAAGTGTGAGGAGACAAGAGCAGTAATAAAAGCTGGTATGTAAGCATGCTAAATGGTTTACGTGAATGTTTCTATTTGATAATCAGAACAATTCTATTATGCTCATTTTACAAATGAGAAAGCTGAGAAGTGAAGTAATATCCCAAAAGCAACACAGTTACGTGTGGTACGACCAGGAATCAAACGCAATTCTGTCCGACTCTAGAACCTGGGCTTCTACCCATAAAAGAAAATCGCAGTCAATAAAGCCTATTTCTGATATTGCCATATAATGCTTCTGGGTTCTAGCATACTATTCTGTCTACCTACCATCCTATCCTTACCATTATTTACCTTCTTATATCCACCTTATCTGTCAAGATACTGCTCTAGTTCACAGGAGTCTGCCATTCTCTGAAATTTCTAGAATCAGTGGCACCAGCCTAAGGGTTCATGGATTTTTATTTATATCAGGTATGTTAATTCTATTTACTTATCAGTTTCATGAAAGCAGAGACTGTATCTCATTTCTTTTGTGGTCTCCACAAAAGCTAGTACATAGTAAATAGACCAAAATAGCTATTCATGGAAAACACAGGGAAGGAGTTGGGGCAGAAGAAGGGGAGAGGCAGGTAGGCAGGCAGTTCTATGTTTGATTACCTGGATGATAATAAAAAATATAAAACCTTGGTAGGAATAATAAGGAAATTCCCTCTTGCTTGGAATGTATGTCCCAGCCCCTCTAAATAACTTTTACACTGGACTCATGCCCAATTCTGATTAGCTAGTAACCAAATATAAGATATGCACAGTTGAAGATTTTGGACGAAATTCATGGGTAATTATACTTGGAAACTCTTGTAAGAAATATACAATGTAGGTATAAAAATATTTTTATTCCTCTTTTTAATTTTGTCCAAACTTGCTGCCTAAACTGTAACTGAGCTACAGTACTGATAAAAGGCACAGTAAATCTTCAAAATAGGTTTGTTGTAATGAAAAGAAAATGTCTGAAACACCAGCTTTTTTCCTTTCCAAAAGAACACGTTGAATAACAATGTGGCTACTTTTCTTTACTGAAGCCAAAATCACCACTAGTCAACAGAGTGCTACTTTTATCATCTTCCCCAAGTGCTCTGCCTTCTTTAATAAACACACCAATTTGTGTTTCCACTGCAATAACTGATATCCCCCCATAGGTTCTTGCTGGGCACAAGCCTAGTTTGTATCCTTATGATGCACCCAACAAACTGTAATATTCCAACCAAAAGTTTCAGTAATGATAAAAGACACACCAAACTAATCATGCACACTGGAGGCTATGTTCTGTTTTCCTAATTTGGGAGGATGTATTATATTGTATGCTTCTTCACACATCATGCGGGTGGCACACACAGTATATTCTAGAAGCCAGACCAGTGATTTATAACACTATTGATATTTTATAGGAAATAATTCTCTGTCGTGAGGGGCTGTCTGGTACACTGTAGGATGTTGAGCAGCACCCCGGCCTCTCCCCACAAGATTCCAGCAGCATCCTCTTTGAGTTGTGACAACCAAAGATGTCTCCAGGCCCTGCAAATATCTCTGGAGAGGGAGGAAAAACCCTCTCCTCACTGAGAACCACTGGGTTAGAATACAAACTCTGGCACCAGACTGGCTGGGTTAGAATCCTAGCTCCTTACCTTTGCAGAGATGTGACCTTAAGCAATCAGGTTAGTCTCAGAATGCATAAGTTTCCTGAGGAGTAAAATGAGGATAACAACAGTACTTTCCTCAAGGTAGTGGAGGTGATTATATAAATGAGCCTAAATAAAGCATTAGGAGAGTGCCTGGAACGTAGTAATCAGCACTATGAAAGATTTACTGGCTGCTGTTGCTGTTATTATTGCTAGTATTTTAAAATGAAGACACAAGATTTAGTCTCAAGTCTGTAGCTAAATAGTATGTCCACCTGGCAAGTCACAACAACCAGTTTCAATCTTCTTGTGAACAAAATAGAGGGTAGACCAAATGCCAGTTAGTGATGCAGTGCAGCACAGAGGCTAAGAGTTCAGGTTCTGGAATCAGACTGCTCGTGTAGGAGTCCTGAATCCACAACTTAGCACCTCCGTGGCCTCGGAAAGATCACTGAACATGCCTAAAGTGTATGCTCTCATTCCATGAAACCTGGATAATAAAACCCCAACCCCACAGTGTTCATGTGAGAATTAACTGAGATGATATAGATAAAAATCTTAGCAGAATATGCAATAACACTGTAAATACTCAATATAACAGTAGCTACTGTTACACTGTTAGTCTTTCTGGCTTTTAAAGTATGGATAACTATAAAAGTGAGGGGAAGAAAGTCATTTGAAAGAGTAGCCTCGGGCTTTCCTGGTGGCACAGTGGTTAAGAATCCTCCTGCCAATGCAAGGGACGCGGGTTCAAGCCCTGGTCCGGGAAGATCCCACATGCAGTGTGGAGGCAGATAAGCCTCCACACTACTGAGCCTGCGCGCATGCGCCACAACTACTGAGCCTGTGCTCTAGAGCCCGCAAGGCACAGCTACTGAGCCCGCGTGCCACGACTACTGAAGCCCGCGTGCCTAGAGCCCGTGCTCCACAATAAGAGAAGCCACTGCAATGAGAAGACCGCGCACCACAACACAGAGTAGCCCCCAGCCGCGACAACTAGAGAAAGCCCGCGCGCAGCAACCAAGACCCAATGCAGCCAAAAATAAATAAATTTATAAATAAATAAATAAATTAGTAGCCTCAGTGGAGTATGTAGAAAGGAAAAATAAGACCAATTCCCTTGTGTTTACCTAACTTTGGTTCCTATTATGTCTAGAGTACCCTAGAGTAAATACGGAAGCCTTTTTACCTGGATACTTCAAGAGGCAAGGGATAATGACCTTGGAATATGGGCTTTGAGAGTCCTCAGAATATGTCTAAGGTGGGCTACTATCCTTTTAGGATAGACCATCGCAAGACTATACACATGAATTCCACTCATCACCCAGAAGGGCATGGACTCACTAAATTAGACAAGGATATTCTCTGATCAGGACCTTCAAGAAGCAGAGTTATCAGCTTAATGCCTACCTACTCTACAACTGGAAGAGACATGAAGTGCTCTCTTCCTCTCTCACACTGCTGTATTTCCAGTAACCAGCATAGTGTCAGACACAGAGCGGGTAGTACACCATAATATTTACTGACTGATGATTTCAGAACCAGTGTTCCAACCCCTGCCAGAATCTCTGGTAGAGATCTAAGCATTTGTAGTAATCTAATCTACAGGAAAGAGTTTTTCTTAAGCCCTATTTAGGGGGACTATCCTTATCTGTAATCTTTAGAGGCCAGAGCTAACCATGGATCATTTTTTCACTTAAGATGGGCAAAACCATCATTTTCACCAATGACAGCTCCAAGGAACATCAAGAAAGTGAAGATGATTCAGGAGTCATGTGCAACAAAGATCTTCCTCCTTAATATCTGAGTCACAAAGGGGTTCCGTTCATAGCCAAGTTCCAGATTTCACTGTACTGATAGCAGCACCAAACATTCATAGGATCAGGATATTACTGTCCAGGAGTTCTGGAATACATATATTCGTCTCTCATGATGTGACGGGAGATTTTCAAGGTGGAAACTGTCAGAATGGCTCAGGGAACGATTTCTGGAATAGTGTCACTTAGCAGGTAATTTTAAACTTGAGGAACAATGAGATAGTGTTGAGCTGCGAATACCAGAAAAGATCATACTGATTTGACTGTGGCAATAAACTCTACCCTGGATAAGAAGCCCAGGGTATTTCTATGATCAGGGTGACCTACCAGACAAAGTGAGAGCCCTTTGACTCTACCCTTGATGTATTAAAGGCTTGTTAGAGAAAAATGTGGCCATAACTCAACATAGAGCTGGACGACCCGACTGGTTACATCTCACGTGGCAACCCTGACCAACAACAGTGACCCCCTCGAGGGCTATATTGAGAAATATTATGAAGCCATATCTGGGTTTTGCAGGACAGAATACCATAACAAATTAGTGATGGCTGCTAGAAATACAGGGCAGAGGAGTGATAACAATTAAACTACTTATTTCCTTTTTTTTTTGCTCAGACACTGAAGTAAACTCCGAACAAGCAGATCACCTCCTTATGGTCATCTGTTGCCCTGTGGACCCAACAGTCGGGGTTATTCAGCCAGAAAGGACATGAACCCAGTTAGCCTTTTTGTAGCAGCCAAAGTGGTCTAATCAAAGACTTACACTTTTAGAGCTTTGAGCTGTTTTTAGTACCATCTCTGGAAGGCAACTCCTTTTCTCTCTGCATGCCAACCTGCCACCAGCATAGCAAAGTAATCTTAAAGGGCAAGACCAAGGTGAAAAGCCCGATTGGCCAAACCTCGAGAGTAGCTCTGCATCTAGCCGATTTCACTGTTTAAAATTTGAAATACCACCGATAAATTGTTCAAAGTATATTTTGCTTTGGAGACGCGCTGCAGATTGAACACTGACGGGACGGCAGATGCAATGGGAAGGGTAGGGGCAACTTGAGCAATTGTGTATCACCTGTGTATTTTTCCAGTTTTCTGCTTCTTTTGACTGTCTTCAGAAGCTTCACGGCATGGGTCTCCAGCTGGAAAATCCGAAATGAATGTCTCTTTTTAAAGATAGATATGACTCATAAAATTAGGGGAAAAACAAAGGTTGAAAAAGTATAATGGTACATTTGAATCTACAAGGGAATTGGCCTCATCTATGATTCCTCCTAGGAAAGTGTTAACATCACTTTTGGTATCAACAAAGGGGCAGATCATCATTCAGGCATTTGCTGAGAGTACAAGATTAATACAGGTATTAAGTATAGGTAATTTTCATAACCACAGGGTATCCATTTATCAGATTTGAAATGTATAGAGGAAATCTGAATCTTGTCAGCTTCAGCTCAGAATGAATGCTGTATATACACACACACTCATATACATACACGTTAAAAGTGGTATGGGAGGCGCACAGGTAGAAAGGAAGAATTATAGAGTCTAACGTACAGATGAAAGATGCACTATCACCTCAGTCACTAACAAAGAAAATGTGCTTAGGGAGGTTTGAAAGCAAGGCTGATACACTGCATTATAGTCACGAGGCCAGAAATTTATGAGAACTACTGTCACTTCATTTGCATTTTCTGCCCATCACAAAATCCATTTAAAAAGGAAGCCAGAATGAATATCTGCCTCCATGAAATAATCATAACAAAAACAAGAAGACCATTCACTTCGCTTGCCTTTATCCCTATATATAAAGAAATCACAGACATTTATGGGCAGTGAATTGGTGGGGAAAAAAATCCATTCTTGAAAAGCTCATTAGTAAACTGTGTGGTTTTAAAAGGCATGTCCGGGGCTTCCCTGGTGGCGCAGTGGTTGCGCGTCCGCCTGCCGATGCAGGGGAACCGGATTCGCGCCCCGGTCTGGGGGGATCCCGCGTGCCACGGAGCGGCTGGGCCCGTGGGCCCGTGGGCCGTGGCCGCTGGGCCTGCGCGTCCGGGGCCTGTGCTCCGCGGCGGGAGAGGCCGCGGCAGGGGGAGGCCCGCATACCACAAAAAAATAAATAAATAAAAGGCGTGTCCACCCCCAGGATGATCACTGTCAACATCTTCTAAGAGGGAGTAAATAGATGATGCCTAATTAATATCTTTAGACTTAGTGAAGACATCAGAACTCAAGTATACACACCTGACAATTAGGGATTTCTATTCTAATACTAAGTTTATTGAAAAAGATAAAAGAAAAAGCTTAGCTTGACTTATACTATAGGTCTGTTATACACAAGAAAGACACGTATCTCAGGGTTGGGCAAAATACATTTCATTTTTTAAAAACATTTCATTTTATCACTTCATATTAACTTATATTGTTATAAAAATGGAGTCTTACATTACAACTTTACCATTTGGTTTAATTCATAGCAGCTTAGTAAGATTAAAATGTGGTCAAATGCTATTAATGTAGGCACATCCCTCAGATAATAAATTATACTGAGCAAGAGACTGTGCAATTCAATACTCGAAATTGAGAATTGCATAGAACCTCTGGTTTCCAATGCTATTGTTAAATTTGATAAATGTCTTTCCATCCCTCCATGTCGCACCTCTGCAAATGAAGTTCTAGTTCTACAACTGGAACCTTGTTACTCGGCATAACTCCAAGGCTGGTGGGGGATGTTGGATCAGGATTCTTTCCGAAATAAGTGCAAAGCAGACATACTTCTGCAGCTTAGGTGGTCAAACTCTCCCAGCTGACAGTGTTAAATACACCCATTAAAATAAATGAAAAATTCCCAGGATGGTCAAGTGGCAGAGTTTTTTGCATTTTCCAAACTGAGAATGATCAGTAACAAACTGGTTATCAGGCTTGGGTTGTACACTTATCTTGACAGAATGGCATTATGTAATTCAGTGAGCATGTTCTGGCCCAAAGACATGGAAAGTTCTACATTTAGGTTAAGAAAATCAACTGCATAAACCAGCACAGCAGAATGGAGTTGTGACTTAACAACAGATCCTAAGAAAATTGCCTGGGAGTTTTACTCCATCCCAAACTCAGTGGTAGATTCTGGTATGCATCTCTAAATGAGCTAAAACAGAACCTTGAGGAATTAAATAAGACTCTGAACACTACCAATGCCAGAACATACCTGGAAGGTGTATTTGGAAATATATACACTGCATTTTTCCATAAAAGAAGTCATAATAAAAATTTTATATACTTCTTTACTGTTTGGATTTTCAACATGCATATGTACTGTGATTTTACTTGATTGTTTAATGGCAACAGAGAGATTCTGGTCTGTGAAACCTGGGGCTTGTTTCTTAATTTGTTATTTATTATATAATTTTTATTATTAATAAAAACATAAATATTATTTTGAAAAACTAACACCTAATAATCTTTCAAGTGCAACCAGACTATCAATAATGGTAGTGATGATGACAACAGTAAAAATAAATTACTCCTGGAATATTATTATCCAATATTGGATTCCTCATTTTAAGAGGAAACTTGACAAATCAGAGTATGCCCAGGGGAGACACAAAAGGGTGGTATCAGGGAAGGGACAGCTAACGCCGTTGTAGGTGTTAAGTCTGAAGGTGATAAGATACAAGACAGAAAAAGCACAGTGTATAGACTCTGGAACTTTGATGCTAAGATTTGAGTCCCAGTGCTAGGAGTGTGTGGTTATCTAGGTTAACATACCCAATGCAAGGTATGTTAACCTCACTGTAACTTAGTTTCCTCAACTATAAGCCAGGTATAATAATAGTATTCACCTCACAGGGTTCTGAGAATTCAAAGACGTCTCACACATAAAACACTTGGTTCAGGGACTAGCACAAAGTAAATGATCCAAAAGATGTAGCTCCCAAAGAATCCAAGAGAGTTACTCAAACAAATGCTTGTGCGTGAACGGTCAAAGCAGCACTAATCACAGCAGCCAAAAGGTAGAAGTAACGCAAATGTCTATCAACTGATGAATGGGTGAAAAAATTGTCATAGATAGAGTATTATTTAGTCACAAAAAGGAACAAAGTGTTGAAACATGCTACAGCATGGATGAAATCTCAAAAACATGATGTTAACTGGAAGAAGTCAGACACAAAAGGTCACATATTGTATGATTCCATTTATATGACATATCTAGAACAGGTAAATCCAAAGAGACAGAAAGCAGACTGGTGATTGATAGGGGCTGGGGCATGTAAGGAGAAAGAATGCGGAGTAACTGCTTAATGGGTACTGGTTTTTATTTTAAAGTAATGAAAATATTTTAGAATGAGAGGTAATCTTTATACAACACTGTAAGTGTACTAAATGTCAGGAAATTGTTCATTTAAGAGTGGTTAATTCTAAGTTATGTGAATTTCACCTTGATAAATACTTAGATAACATTCATAATAATAAAAAAGGTTAAACTGTTGATATATTACTTTTCCTCCTTCCCCTCGTTCTCCATGGATGGGGAACTCACTCCCTCACAAGGCAACCAATTCCATGTTCTGGGAGGTTTGCTGTCATCAAAGATCTATTGGGCTTCATGGACTTAAGCTCATTTCTCAGCTCTATCTGCTATTAGCTGTGCAGAATTGGCAAGTTACCTAGTCTCTTCTGTAGAATAGGAATGCAAGTGCCTGTGGGATCAGTCTATAGTTTGCATTAAAGTTAACTACATTGCGCCTAGTACAATGGCCAGCACATAGTAGGTGCTTACCAGCAACAAATGCAATCTCAACTTAATAGATCTAAGTGTTGACACAGATTCGGGGTGGAGATATTGTAAGAGAGAAAGAAGAGGGGCATGTTTAGAAGTTGCGATGTTTCTAGTGGCTAAATTTCGTGGCTAATTAACGATTAACTGTTAACAGTTAGCTCTGCTGACCTATGCATCAATGGCCCTCTCCCAAAACTTGATTCTAGTTCTCCCTCTGGGGCCACACAGTAATGCAATTCTTACCCAAAAGGACACCCTTCAACAATGACTACTTGAAAAGGCAAGAAACACAGACACACCTGGCTAAGCACACAATTTATTAAATCACTGAACTTAATTTTCCACACATTTTGGAGGTGCCCTCCTTCCATCACTGACAAAACAGTAAAACCTTAACGGTAAAAATATCCTCCTCTCCTCTCCTACTATCAGAGCAGTTCAAGATTACTGAAGAGATTTCTGGTTATGGAAGCAAGGGTGTTTCCCCTTAAAAAACAGACCAAGGAAGGAATCAAGGGCCTATTTCTCCCTGCTCTGCCTCTCTTCTTTGCACTGTCCTTTCAACACCTCAACTATTTACACTGCCCTCTTTGGATAATGAACACATTGGAGGGCTGACATTCGCCCAGAGTGGCTGTAACAGTTCATTGCATGTGTTGTCCAAGCCTGTAAAACAATCGATAACACCAAATGAAGAGTAATGGTTGATGAACCTTCCTGAATGATATTACATTTGCCTATTGCTTCCTGCATATTCGTCTGCAACAGCCCTTGCTGCATTCAGCTGCACCCCTTTCCTGGAAGAACTCACGTATCCACCCCAACCTTTATGTGAGTCTCATGCATATCCTCTTCTGAGAAATCCTGCCATGATTAGTTGCTTACACCATATTTACTGGTGTTTTTTTGTTTTTTGTTTTTTGCAGTACGCGGGCCTCTCACTGTTGTGGCCTCTCCCATTCCGGACGCGCAGGCTCAGCGGCCATGGCTCACGGGCCCAGCCACTCCGTGGCGTGAGGGATCTTCCCGGACCGGGGCACGAACCCGTGTCCCCTGCATCGGCAGGCGGACTCACAACCACTGCGCCACCAGGGAAGCCCTATTTACTGGTTTTATTTTTGTTTCTAAGATGGATGAAGTGTGCTTGTTATTTAGTGAAGTAGCCATTGCTTTTAGTTATTCATCACCAAATACACTCAAGACTCTCCTCCTTTCTTTATTTCCGAAAGCCGTAGGACATCTCTCAATGACTAGCCCATCTCTCACACTCCTGAGTGTAACGGCTGTATTTTAAACTCACTCTAGGATAAAGGTGATCCAAAAAGATTTTTTAAATGTTCACACATTCAGCAATGAAATATTTACTGAGTATCAAATTAATATCAAAGTTAACATGGGGCAGAGATAAGACCATTCAAGGACTAGAAAACAAATATAAAGATTTTGGAATTAGAAATACCTAGACTCTAACTCGGCTCTGTCGTTTACTTGGCATGTGACAACAGAGAAATTAATGTCTTAGAGCCTCAGATTCCTTGCTTATAATAAGGGGCTGATTATATCCACCTTCTCACAATGTTACAGGATACAGAAACACATACACATAAATCACTTAAATACTTTCCATATTTTCTATATTCACTCCTATTAAAGTATTTAATTTTTCCTATCTCTACCTCTGAAAAGCTACGTGATCATGAACATGGTATTTAAAATGAACCTCAGTTTCCTTGCCTTTAAAGTGTTCTTGATGACACTTTGCCTCACTATGTTGTTTATTTCTTTTAAAATGAGGTTTTATATGTGGAAGTGCTTTATGAACACCAAGACAAACAAAAAGTAGCTATCAATACTTTTACTGAAATTTCTGCTATTTTTTTCTTGATTATTCTCTTGAATTTCAGTGGCAAATAAATGAACTCCTTTTTCCTAAAAAAGAGTTTTAAATAGTATTTATGTTTAGAATTGACATCAAAGTTCACTATGAGTAACAAATTAATTTGAAAAGTTCTAGACATTTTTTTGATTCTAAAACTTGATGATTCTGACTTGAATGACTTTTTCTTGCAGTTAATCACATAATTACAAACTAGTAGATTATTTTACGCAAGAAGATCCTTCCATAAATTAGGTAACTGTCATTTATCATTATCATTTCTTTTCAAAACATATCAAATCTTACGATCTGTTAACATTTGCTTCAGTGCATATCGATTTTATTTCCCTCAAATGAACATTATGAATAACTACAAAGACCTAATCAGGAAAAAATTAAAAATTCATTGTATAGTACAACCATGAATATCTGCAGTGACCAAGGCCAGAAAAAGAACAACAATAACAACAAAATGGTAATGTTTTAGAGCTCCTAGAGAAGAGGGAAATAGGCTTATTTGGGGTCAGGCTTATTTGGGGTCATGCCTCTTTTGTATGCTGGGGCTTCATGGGAGGAAGAAATAAACTTTGATTAGAGATTGTTTCTTATATACTCCTCCATGCTAGACCATTTCCCCTCCCACTCCATCAAGTGCATAAATAGACATGACTGATTCTGAAGGGACAGAAGCCTGACATTCACGAAAGATAACTACCAATTCAGTGAAAAACATAAGATGGAAATACAGACGCTTTTAAGTTTTAGGAACCCCTGTCCATACTCCTTTCTGCCTAAAAAAATTTTGTGGGCTAGAGGAAAATGAATCACAAGCTCATACTGTAATTATAGATGAGGACCAATTGGTACTTTGTCATTACTAGGCTGAAACCGTGCCAGACTAAGTCCCTTCCCAAACAGAATCTTACTCTAAAGAGACCAGAAACCATATAAGGACAGGACTACTCCAGCAGAAGGTGGCTGGCTGCACAGACCCTGCGTGAATTCACAGCATACATGCGCAAAGTAAGGAACACTTGGTACTCCCACAAGAA
Organism: Physeter macrocephalus; assembly: GCF_002837175.3. Lineage (NCBI taxonomy): Eukaryota > Metazoa > Chordata > Mammalia > Artiodactyla > Physeteridae > Physeter > Physeter macrocephalus. The sequence continues at coordinate 17,613,576 of NC_041231.1, forward strand.
TTAACTTTGTACAGTGCTAGAGATCAACGGGATCCTGGGAACATCTGTGCAACCGCCTCACTTTACAGAGAAGAACACTCGGGCCAGGGCAAGTAAAATGACTTTTCCTGCTCAAAGAGCTAATAAATAGCAGAGCCCATACATAAGCTTCTAGCTCCTGTTCTCACTTAGCTCACTACACAATCCTACTTCTCCATGTCAATAATGGTTAGGTTTTTCTTTCCCAGTCTCTGTGAATGTCATGTACCTGATTTGCAGGCCCTAAAATTAAGAATTTGACTAGTGATAACTAAGACAATTCAGCTAAGAATTAATCGTAACTCTCTTCCTTTATAAGCATGTCTTATGTAAAACAGAGATTTAATTCTTGTCCAGAATTCCTGTTTGAGGCCTGTAAGGGAATGAGATAAATTGCTTAAAATACACAGAAATATCTAGCACATTGCTGTGGTGAGTCTAAAAAATGCTGAACAGATTTTCCTACTAATTTAAAGGATTTACTGGAGCTGGGAATGAATGTTATGTATAAAATCAGGATACAGTAATTAAAGGACAAAGAAATGGAACATTTCATCACAAAAAACTCAGGAAAATATGTACACTAAAGAAAATACGATGCATCAAAATGGTTATTTTAAAATCATTATAGAGTATATACATTTATATGGTTATAGCCAACTAATAAGTATGACAAAATTAACATTGATAAAAGTAAAAAAACCCAGAAATTAGTATATAAAATACATATATATAAGCTAGATACAAACATATATATAAATAGCTTGATAAAAAAAAAAAAAAAGAACACTGATTTTAACCCTCTGGGGTTAATTTTAAATAAAGACCCGAAAATCAAACTGTTTTAACATGCAAAATACCTCATTTCTGCTCATTTCAAATCATAATGAAAATAAAACATATGAAGCTTGCTAGTGATGCCCCAGATTGTATAATCCTACAAAAGACATTAACAGAAGCTCTAAAAATCTAAATTTTAGAGTGCTAGTAATGTCGCCATAAGGCCCATGTAAGCTGTTACCTACATTAATAAAAATTAAATTCAGACTATACCCCTATCTGCATAACAATATACCTGGTTTCAAGGTTATTCTTATTTCCTTACTTAAGGATATTTCTTCTCTATTCTCATAAATAAAATTAATTAGTCATGAAGGGGAAAACCAAATACCTTCTCTTCTATCTCCACATTTTTCTCTTAGGCCACATAGAAGGGAATGAACATCCTTCCCACTTTGGGGGGCAGAGTTCACACATTGGCATCTCTCCAGCCTTCCCCACTTGCTCCTCCCAAGAAAGGAAGGGCTCTGTAATCTCTGTCTTGTGCTTTCTCTCTTACAACATGTGTGCTGGGCTCAGCTTGGTTCTAGCCTCCTTATGTTATGCTGAGATGACAGTCCACCATACACAGACCCAGCTGGGTCTTTTCTCTCTTTGCTCCAACATCAGGGCCTGCAACTGTCTCAGTTGAGTCAAGATAGACTCTTCCTGGGACAGGTTTCTTTCTTTATTTATATTTTTACTGGGGTATGGTTGCTTTACAATGTTGTGTTAGCCTCCACTGCACAACAAAATGCAGCCATACACATACAGATATCCCCTCCCTTTTGGACTTCCCTCCCATTTAGGGTACCACAGTGCATTAAGTACAGTTCCCTGTGCTATACAGTACATTCCCCTCAGTTGTCTATCTTACACATAGTATCAATAATATATATGTGTCAATCCCAGTCTCCCAACCCTCCCTCCCCAACCCTTTCCCCTTTGGTATCCATACATTTGTTCTCTACGTCTATGTCTCTATTTCTGCTTTGCAAATAAGATCATCTATTCCATTTTTCTAGATTTCACACATATGTATTATTAAATGATATTTGCTTTTCTCTTTCTGACTTACTTCACTCTGTATGACACTCTCTAGATCCATCCACGTCTCTACAAATGACCTAGTTTCATTCCTTTTTATGGCTGAGTAATATTCCATTGTACATATGTACCACATCTTCTTTACCCATTCCTCTGTCAATGGACATACAGGTTGCTTCCATGTCCTGGCTATTGTAAACAGTGCTGCTATGAACATTGGGGTGCATGTGTTTTTTTTTGAATTATGGGTTTCTCCGGGTATATGCCCAGTAGTGAGATGTTGGGCCATATGGTAGTTCTATTTTTAGTTTTTTAAGGAACCTCCATACTCTTTTCCATAGTGGGTTTTTTAAAATTTACTTTTATTTATCTTTATTATTTTTATTTTATTCTATTTTATTTTTAACATCTTTATTGGAGTATAATTGCTTTACAATGGTGCGTTAGTTCCTGCTTTATAACAAAGTGAATCAGTTATACATATACATATATCCCCATAACTCTTCCCACTTGCGTCTCCCTCCCTCCAACCCTCCCTATCCCACCCCTCTAGGTGGTCAGAAAGCATGGAGCTGATCTCCCTGTGCTATGCGGCTGCTTCCCACTAGCTATCTGTTTTACATTTGGTAATGTATATATGTCCATGCCACTCTCTCACTTTGTCCCAGCCTCCCCTTCCCCCTCCCCGTGTCCTCAAGTCCATTCTCTAATAGGTCTGCGTCTTTATTCCCATCTTGACCCTAGGTTCTTCATGACCATGTTTTTTGTTTTGTTTTGTTTTTAGATTCCATATATATGTGTTAGCATACGGTATTTGTTTTTCTCTTTCTGACTTACTTCACTCTGTATGACAGACTCTAGGTCCATCCACCTCACTACAAATAACTCAATTTTGTTTCTTTTCATGCCTGAGTAATATTTCATTGTATATATGTGCCACATCTTCTTTATCCATTCATCTGTCGATGGACACTTAGGTTGCTTCCATGTCCTGGCTACTCTAAGTAGAGCTGCAGTGAACATTTTGGTACATGACTTTTTCTGAATTACGGTTTTCTCAGGGTATGTGCCCAGTAGTGGGATTTCTCGGTCATATGGTAGTTCTATTTTTAGTTTTTTAAGGAACCTCCATACTGTTTTCCATAGTGGCTGTATCAATTTACATTCCCACCAACAATACAGGAGGGTTCCCTTTTCTCCACACCCTCTCCAGCATTTACTGTTTATAGATTTTTTTTGATGAAGGCCATTCTAACCGGTGTGAAGTGATACCTCATTGTAGTTTTGGTTTGCATTTCTCTAATAATTAGTAATGTTGAGCATCTTTTCATGTATTTGCTGGCCTTCTGTATGTTTTCTTTAGAGAAATGTCTATTTAGGTCTTCTGCCCATTTTTGAATTGGGTTGTTTTTTAGAGCTGTATGAGCTCCTTGTATATTCTTGAGATTAATCCTTTGTCAGTTGCTTCATTTTCAAATATTTTCTTCCATTCTGAGGGCTGTCTTTTCGTCTTCTTTATGGTTTCCTTTCCTGTGCAAAACCGTTTAAGTTTCACTACGTCCCATTTGTTTATTTTTGTTTTAATTTTCATTACTCTAGGAGGTGGGTCAAAAAAGATATTGCTGTAATTTATGTCAAAGAGTGTTCTGCCTATGTTTTCCTGTAAGAGTTTTATAATGCCTGGTCTTACATTTAGGTCTTTAATCCATTTTGAGTTTATTTTTGTGTACGGTGTTAGGGAGTGTTCTAAGTTCATTCTTTTACATGTACCGGGACAGCTTATCTTTAATTCAAAGCTGGGAATGGGAGGACTTTGGTCCAGGCCAAATTCACTTGTTCCATTTTAGCTCTCAGGAGTTATTCAGTCTCCATTAATCAAACCTTGAGGGGTATTTGGCCACTTAGTTCCCTTTTCAACTGGGAAGAGCTGGGACAGGAGGCAGGATGTGACTAACAAGCCCTTCACCCCTCCAAAGAATCGCACTGACAAATTACCGTATTACATCTGCCAGCAAACTACCATTGCAGGGTGCATATCAAGAATCAACACTGTCCCCACAGCTTTTAGAAACCCAAACACGTCTCCTCTTCTCCCTCCACCCCTCATACACATACCTGACTGATATCTTAACATACGAAAAAAATATACAACATTTAAAGTTGTACATGAACTGCCTGGAAACAAATCAGTTTTTTCTAACTCATTCTCTGAGAAGTCAGGTGTTTTCTTTGTTTTTCTCCTATGTTTGACTACATATCATGGTCTTATATTCTATCATTTATCTCAGGGCTTAGGGTACAGTTTTTCTCTATCTGCTTGGTCTCTGGACTTGGGGATAGGATCTCTGAACCCATTCCTGCAGGCTCATTCCCTGATTGCTGCTCCCTATAGACTGATGTACCTCTTCTTGGTCAATAAAACTATTTTTCAAATAATGATCCTGAAAATAACAATGCCTTTCCCTTATTTTTTTCTTCTGTCTTTGAAATTTGACATGTCCCAAACATCACCCTAGCTTGGGAAAATGTGTAAAGGTTTCAGGTTTTCCTTAGCTCCCAACATCACCCTTTGACCAGGGAGTTATATAGGTAATATGTGCTCTCTCAAAGCTGTGATCTTTTGTTTGGAAGTGAAAATAAGAGTGACAGTTGGAAAAAAAAATACACAGTAACTTGGGTTACGCTGGAAATTTAAAGTAAAATCAGCTGGCAATAGGAAGGCAGACTTATAAGGCTGGGTACTAATGATAAACCAGCACCTCATATTTGTATGGTATTTCATCTTCACATAATGCTCCCATATACATTCTTATCTAATCAGCATACCAACACAGATTAGATTTGACTCATGTCACTTAATAGATGAGGCCATCTGGGCTACTGGACAGCCAGAAGAGACTTAACAGAGGAAGTAATACATTCTATAACCCGTCAGAGTTGGTGCTCAGTAATATTCGTTAAATGGATAATTGTGATACAGCTGCCACGACTATGGTAAATAGAAATTTGTGTATGTTGTTTGCCTAATATCCATTCAGAGAAGTATCTCTTCCATCTCTGTGTGACTTTGAAAGAGGAGAGGGTGTCAATGTAGAAGGTCTGGTACATGACCTAGAGTCGTCAGTACTCCATGCCCTGGTCAAAACGTCAGAGATCTTTTGGTGTTTAATTTAGATGGTGGAGAGAAAGAGGGTAATCCTCTAATGCATTTGAGTTGTGTTTCTATAACCTGCAACTGAAAAGTCCTATTATTACACACCTCCCTATCACTCCCAATGGTACAGGACAGTGTTCCAATGACCTGGGTTATATTCCCTTCTACCTGTATATTCATTTGTTCCCCTTCCTAAGAGATGAATATACCTACCCAGTGCTCTGGTTCATGGTTCCCTGGTTACTCAGATTCTGATTAACGATGCTTTCTATTGATCCCTACATTACCTGCCCCATACTCGTGACTAACTCCTCTTACATGTCCCTGAATTTTAACTCACCAGCAGTCTTTGCTGCCTGCTCTAAGGGTAGCTATACTCTCTTCTTCATAGAGGACAGTTAAGTCCACTTGATGACCTTACTGTTAGTACCCATGACCCCATGAGCCATAATTCTTCCTGCATTTTCATGAAAAACTTCCTTTCAGGCACTTATTTTAGAGGAAGTATACTGCAGGGATTAAGGGCGTTTGCTTTTATTTCAAACAGGCCTGGAGCTAAGTCTTGATTCCATCTTTTATGAGTTAAGTATCCTTCAGTAAGCCACTTATCTAGACCAAACCTACCTCTCTTCATTCCTGAAATTAAGATAATAACAGTATCCACTTTTAATTTGGATTTTGAGGGATTGAAACCATAATGCATTTGCAGTATATATGACAAATTCCAACACATAATAAGGACTCAGGAAATTAATTCAAATGTATTTGTTGAGTATAAAAATTATATATATATGATAATCATATATATACATTATCTATCTATCTATATATATAATTACTATATACATATGACAGTGAAGTATGTCTCCTATATTCTACAAGGTCTTGAGATCCAGATTAAACAACACAAAAATGTTCTTGTGGACATTACATTATAATAGTAGACACAGACAACAAATAAGCACACAAAAAGAAGGTTTAATATAAATATATAAATGTAATATATTTAAATATGAGACAAGTTAATCGTAAACACTGATTTTTAGGCTATTTAAAGAGTTAGTACTTCTGCTACACTGATATGGACTAAATGATTGACAGAAAAATAATTATTATATATTTATTGTAACACTAACTATTAAAGAGACTAGATAATTAGAATATGACAAATTTTATGACTGGTGAGCAATATTTCAACCCACCAGGTGTGTGCTTAGAAGCTACTATATTCAGGACAATATGCTGAGGCTCTTTGGATGGGGAAGGAAGGGCTGTTAAGGTAAATTACACTTAAAAACAACTAATAAGGAAATAAATGTGAAGTAGAGGCACGTGTAATGTGACGACTCGGGGTGCGGGGGGAAGAAGTAAGAGTCATCGTTACAGAAATTTATTAGTTAAGGAAAGCATATGAAACCTCACCAATATTTTCTTGAACTGAAAGATAAATTATGACCTCAACCAATGAAGAACCACCAACAAAATCATTGTGTGTTACAAAAAGGCCTTGATATGGGAAATAAACTTTAGGAGCAAGAGATTAAAGGCAGGGAGAATAATTAGGAGGTGATAACAGTAATCCTGGAGATAAATTACAGAGTCCAGAACTCAGACAGTGGCAGTAGTGGTAGAGAAAAATAAACTGAAGGGACAGTGTTTTTGCAAATTTAAGCTTAAAAGGTTTTCATGTTGTTGGTAAGAGAAAAGCACACAGTGCTTTTACTTTCGAAAAATATACCATCACTGTAATAAATTGAAATGTAAAACAGTGTAAAACAATTATTTTGAGAGGCATAAGTACCTAACTTCCTTACATATATTTGGATAATCACACACACTTATTTAAACATACACAGATAAAATATATATATATACACACACACACTAATATTTCTACATACTGAACAGACAGCAAGGTTCTAATTACTACTGTTTACCAAACATTATTGCCCTGACTTAGATACATGGCTTTCATAGCAGTAGTTATTTTCTCCTGTTTATTGACTAACAGACATAATATATACACAGAGACACACTGGTATCCCATCAGTGGCTTGACTCTCTATAGAGTGCCAGATTCCCACATGTATTTTAATGTTTATTTTATTTTATTATTTATTTATTTATTTTTGGCCATGCCCCATGGCACGTGGGATCTTAGCTCTCCGACCAGGGATTGAACCCATGCGCCCTGCATTGGAAGCACTGAGTCTTAACCACTGGACAGCAAGGGAAGTCCCCACACATGTATTTTAATACAGCTGTCATGTGTTCTTTTAGTGTTACTGGCCCTTCCAAGTAAAATAACATTTCGGATACAGTAAAAGTTGGCCGCGATTAACACATGCAATCATTTAAGTACACCCACCATTATTTTTAGTATCTTGCGCATGTCCTTACCAATGAGACACTAGCGGTGACTTGCTTGTATTATAAATAGGTGGAAGTACTCCTGCAGTAAAAAATACACTAGGATTCTAGGTAACTTGAGCCAGACAACCTGAATTTGAATCCTGGTTCCATGTCCTAGTGAGGTAAGTCATCTTGGTAAAGTTACTAAAATTTCTTGTCTAAATTTTCTCTTTTATCAAAGTAAATAACAAGTGTATACAAGTGTATGTATTATACATATGATCATTTTATGTTGAGTGTGTGTATATATAAGTATAATATATATTAAACTATATAAAATATATATATTAAGAGAGAGAGGGAGAATATATAAAAATCTTAGAGTAATCCTTATTACATTTGAAGCACTCAATATGTTATTATTTTCTTTGTTGTTACTACTACTACTAAAGTTTTCTGAGTGATCTGAGGTAAGTCAAAGATAATACAATAACCTGTTATTTTTCATGAGCAAGAAAGCTTTCAAGATTCTACGTTTGGAGGCAGTCTCTTTCATTGAGGATTTTCCTCCACGTTACTTGAAAAAGGCTTGGTGACACAACATTGACAATAATTGGTGAAGTAAGGGCTATAAATACAATCTCTGATATGACAAAGTCTCTGCCTTCCAGAGACATACAGGACATAAAACTTAGAAGGGAAAAGACAGATGTCCCTAATAAGGAAGTATATAGGTCAGATCCCAGGGAGAGGACTGGGGTTGGGTGCGTCAACAGAGCCTGAAGTGGGTTAGTGCACCACAGCTACCCAGGAGGGAGTCCAGGAAAAAGTCTGCACCTGCCTAAGATGCAAGAGACCATTGTTTCAGGGTGCACAAGGAGAAGAGATTCAGAGCACTGCCTAAACAAGCTCCAGAAATAGGTGTGAGTCGCGGCTATCAGCATGGACACCACAGACGGGCATGAAACGCTAAGGCTGCTGCTGCTGCAGCCACCAAGAAGCCTGTGTGCAAGCACAGGTCACTATCCACACCTCCCCTCCTGGCAGCCTGTGCAGCCCGCCACTGCCAGGGTCCCATGATCCAGGGACAACTTCCTGGGGAGAAAGCATGGCGCGCCTCAGGCTGGTGCAACGTCACACCAGCCTCTGCCACCGCAGGATCACCCCGCATCCGTACCCCTCCCTCCGCCCCGGCCTCAGTGAGCCAGAGCCCCCTAATCAGATGCTCCTTTAACCCCGTCCTGTCTGGGTGGGAAGAGACGCCCTCAGGCGACCTACATGCAGAGGCGGGGCCAAATCCAAAGCTGAACCCCAGGAGCTGTGCGAAAAAAGAAGAGAAAGGGAAATCTCTCCCAGCAGCCTCGGGAGCAACGGATTAAATCTCCACAATCAACTTGATGTACCCTGCATCTGTAGAATACCTGAATAGACAATCAATCATCCCAAAATGAGGAGGTGGACTTTGGGAGCAACTGTAGACATGGGGTTTGCTGTATGCGACTGACTGGCTTATTAGTTTAGTATTTAGAGTGTACTATCATTGCTAGATTTGTTCACTGATTTGGTTGCTCTCTTCCTTTTTCTTTTATATATAGATATATATTTTTTTTCCTTCTTCTCTTTTTGTATGTTTATGCTTCTTTCTGTGATTTTCTCTGTATAGCTGTGCTTTTACCATTTGTCCACAGGTTCTGTTGTTTTGTTTTGTTTTGTTTTGTTTTTTATAGTTTTTAGCACTTCTTTTCACTGGTTGATTTGTTTCTTGCTTTGGTTGCTCTCTGCTTTCTTTCTTTCTTTTCCCTTTCTTTTTATTACTTTTTAATTTTTAATAATTTTGAAAATTTTATTTTAATAATCTTATTTCTTTTAATTTTCCTCTTTTCTTTCTTTCTTTCTTTTTTTCTCCCTTTTCCTCTGAGCTGTGTGGCTGACAGGGTGTTTTTTATAGTTTTTAGCACTTCTTTTCACTGGTGGATTTGTTTCTTGCTTTGGTTGCTCTCTGCTTTCTTTCTTTCTTTTCCCTTTCTTTTTATTACTTTTTAATTTTTAATAATTTTGAAAATTTTATTTTAATAATCTTATTTCTTTTAATTTTCCTCTTTTCTTTCTTTCTTTCTTTTTTTCTCCCTTTTCCTCTGAGCTGTGTGGCTGACAGGGTCTTGGTGCTCCGTCTGGGTGTCAGGCCTGTGCCTCTGAGGTGGTAGAGCCGAGTTCAGGACACTGGTCCACCAGAGACCTCCCGGCTCCACGTAATATCTGTTTTGTTTTTTATAGTTTTTAGCACTTCTTTTCACTGGTTGATTTGTTTCTTGCTTTGGTTGCTCTCTGCTTTCTTTCTTTCTTTTCCCTTTCTTTTTATTACTTTTTAATTTTTAATAATTTTGAAAATTTTATTTTAATAATCTTATTTCTTTTAATTTTCCTCTTTTCTTTCTTTCTTTCTTTTTTTCTCCCTTTTCCTCTGAGCTGTGTGGCTGACAGGGTCTTGGTGCTCCGTCTGGGTGTCAGGCCTGTGCCTCTGAGGTGGTAGAGCCGAGTTCAGGACACTGGTCCACCAGAGACCTCCCGGCTCCACGTAATATCAAACGGTGAAAACTCTCCCAGAGATCTCTCTTAACACTAAGACCCAGCTCCACTCAACGACGAGCAAGCTACAGTGCTGGACACCCTATGCCAAACAACTAGCAAGACAGGAACACAACCCCACCCATTAGCAGAGAGGCTGCCTAAAATCATAATAAGGTCACAGACACCCCAAAACACACCACCAGATGTGGTCCTGCCCACCAGAAAGAGAAGATCCAGCCTCATCCACCAGAACACAGGTACCAGTCACTTCCACCAGGAAGCCTACACAACCCACTGAACCAACCTTACCTACTGGAGGCAGACACCAAAAACAACGGGAACTACAAACCTGCAGCCTGCAAAAACGAGGCCCCAAGCACAGTAAGTTAAGCAAAATGAGAAGAAAGAGAAACACACAGCAGATGAAGGAGCAAGATAAAAACCCAAGAGACGAAACAAATGAAGAGGAAATAGGCAGTCTACCTGAAAAAGAAGTCAGAGTAATGACAGTAAAGATGATCCAAAATCTTGAAAATAGAACGGAGAAAATACAAGAAACGTTTAACTAGGACTCAGAAGAACTCAAGAGCAAACAAACAATGATGAACAACACAATAAATGAAATTAAAAATTTTCTAGAAGGAATCAATAGCAGAATAACTGAGGCAGAAGAATGGATAAGTGACCTGGAAGATAAAATAGTGGAAATAACTACTGCAGAGCAGAATAAAGAAAAAACAATGAAAAGAATTGAGGACAGTCTCAGAGACTTCTGGGACAATATTCAATGCACCAACATTCAAATTATAGGGGTCCCAGAAGAAGAAGAGAAAAAGAAAGGGACTGAGAAAATATTTGAAGAGAATCAGGTTGAAAACTTCCCTAATATGGGAAAGAAAATAGTCAGTCAAGCCCAGGAAGTGCAGAGAGTCCCACACAGGATAAATCCAAGGAGAAACACACCAAGACACATATTAATTAAACTATCAAAATTTAAATGCAAAGAAAAAATATTAAAAGCAGCAAGGGAAGAACAACAAATAACATACAAGGGAATCCCCATAAGGTTAACAGCTGATCTTTCAGCAGAAACTCTTCAAGCCAGAAGGGAGTGGCAAGACATATTTAAAGTGATGAAAGGAAAAAACCTACAACCAAGATTACTGTAACCAGCAAGGATCTGAGGAAGAAATTAAAACCTTTACAGACAAGTAAAAGCTAAGAGAATGCAGTAGCATCAAGCCAGCTTTACAACAAATGCTAAAGGAATTTCTCTAGGCAAGAAACACAAGAGAAGGAAAGACTTACAATAACAAACCCAAAGCAATTCAGAAAATGCTAATAGGAACATACATATTGATAATTAGCTTAAATTTAAGTGGATTAAAAGCTCCCACCAAAAGACACAGACTGGCTGAATGGATACAAAAACAAGACCCATATATATGCTGTCTACAAGAGACCCACTTTAGACCTAGGGACACATACAGACTGAAAGTGAGGGGACGGAAAAAGATATTCCATGCAAATGCAAATCAGAAGAAAGTTGGAGTAGCAATTCTC
>NC_041231.1:17625323-17632149 GCF_002837175.3 Physeter macrocephalus
CTTTCTTCTCAAGTGCTCATGGAACATTCTCCAGGAGAGATCATATCTTGGGTCACAAAACAAGCCTTGGTAAATTTAAGAAAATTGAAATTGTATCAAGTATCCTTTCTGACCAAAATGCTATGAGACTAGATATCAATTACAGGAAAAAAATCTGTAAAAAATACAAACACATGGAGTCTAAACAATACACTACTTAATAACCAAGAGATCACTGAAGAAATCAAAGAGGAAATTAAAAACTACATAGAAACAAATGACAATGAAAACACGATAACCCAAAACCCATGGGATGCAACAAAAGCAGTTCTAAGCAGGAAATTTATAGAAATACAATCCTACCTCAAGAAACAAGAAACATCTCAAATAAACAACCCAATCTTACACCTAAAGCAATTAGAGAAAGAATAACAAAAAACACGCCAAAGTTAGCAGAAGGAAAGAAATCATAAAATTCAGATCAGAAATAAATGAAAAAGAAGTGAAAGAAATGATGGCAAAGATCAATAAAACTAAAAGCTGGTTCTTTGAAAAGATAAACAAAATTGATAAAAACATCAGCCAGACTCATGAAGACAAAAAGTGAAAAGACTCAAATCAATGAATTAGAAATGAAAAAGAAGTAACAATTGACAGTGCAGAAATACAAGGGATCATGAGAGATTACTACAAGCAACTCTATGCCAATAAAATGGACAACCTGGAAGAAATGGACAAATGCTTAGAAAAGCACAACCTTCTGAGACTGAAATAGAAAATATAAAGAGACCAAAAACAAGCAATGAAATTGAGAATCTGATTAAAAATCTTCCAACAAATAAAAGGCCCAGACCAGATGGCTTCACAGGCAAATTCCATCAAACATTTAGAGAATAGCTAACACCTATCCTTCTCAAACTCTTCTAAAATATAGCAGAGGGAGGAACACTCCCAAACTCATTCTATGAGGCCACCATCACCCTGATACCAAAACCAGACAAAGATGTCACCAAAAAAGAAAACTACAGGCCAGTATCACTGACAACATAATAAAGGCCATATACGACAAGCCCACAGCAAACATCATTCTCAATGGTGAAAAACTGCAACCATTTCCTCTAAGATCGAAAACAAAACAAGGTTTTCCACTCTCACCACTACTATTCAACATAGTTTTGGAAGTTTTAGCCACAGCAATCAGAGAAGAAAAAGAAATAAAAGGAATCCAAATCGGAAAAGAAGTAAAGCTCTCACTGTTTGAAGATGACATGTACTATACATAGAAAATCCCAAAGATGCGACCAGAAATATACTAGAGCTAATCAATGAATTTGGTAAAGTAGCAGGATACAAAATTAATGCACAGAAATCTCTTGCATTCCTATACACTAATGATGAAGAATCTGGAAGAGAAATTAAGGAAACACTCTCATTTACCATTGCAACAAAAAAGAATAAAGTATCTAGGAATAAATCTACCTAAGGAGACAAAAGACCTGTATGCAGAAAACTATAAGACACTGATGAGAGAAATTAAAGATGATACAAACAGATGGAGAGATATACCATGTTCTTGGATTGGAAGAATCAACACTGTGAAAATGACTCTACTACCCAAAGCAATCTACATATTCAATGCAATCCCTAACAAACTACCACTGGCACTTTTCACAGAACTAGAACAAAAAATTTCACAATTTGCATAGAAACAGAAAAGACCCCGAATAGCCAAAGCAACCCTGAGAAAGAAAAACGGAGCTGGAGAAATCAGGCTCCCTGACTTCAGACTATACTACAAAGCTACAGTAATCAAGACAGTATGGTACTGGCACAAAAACAGAAATACAGATCAGTGGAACAGGATAGAAAGCCCAGAGATAAACCCACACACATGTGGTCACCTGATGTTTGATAAAGGAGGCAAGAATATACAACGAAGAAAAGAAAGCCTCTTCAATCAGTGGTGGTGGCAAAACTGGACAGCTACATGTAAAAGAATGAAATGAGAACACTCCTTAACACCATACACAAAAATAAACTCAAAATGGATTAAACACCTAAACGTAAGGCCAGATACTATAAAACTCTTAGAGGAAAATATAGGCAGAACACTCTATGACATAAATCACAGCAAGATCCTTTTTGACCCACCTCCTAGGGAAATGGAAATAAAAACAAAAAGAAACAAATGGGATCTACTGAAACTTAAAAGCTTTTGCACAGCAAAGAAAACCATAAACAAGACAAAAAGACCACCCCCAGGATGGGAGAAAATATTTGCAAACGAAGCAACAAAGGATTTATCTCCAAAATTTAGAAGCAGCTCATGCAGCTCAATATCAAAAAAACAAAAAACCCAATCCAAAAATGGGCAGAAGACCTAAATAGACATTTCTTCCTTAAAAAACTAAAAATAGAACTACCATACGACCCAGCAATCCCACTACTTGGTATATACCCTGAGAAAACCATAATTCACAAAGAGTCATGTACCACAATGTTCACTGCAGCTCTATTTACAATAGCCAGGACATGGAAGCAACCTAAGTGTCCATCGACAGAATAATGGATAAAGAAGATGTTGCACATGTATACAATGGAATATTACTCAGCCATAAAAAGAAACGAAATCGAGTTATTTGTACTGAGTTGGATGGACCTACTGACTGTCATACAGAGTGAAGTAAGTCAGAAAGAGAAAAATAAATACCTTAAGCTAACACACATATATGGAATCTAAAGAATAAAAAAATGTTTCTGAAGAACCTAGGGGTAGGACAGGAATAAAGACGCAGAGGTAGAGAATGGATTTGAGGACACGGCGAGGGGGAAGGGCAAGCTGGGACGAAGTGATAGAGGGGCATGGACTTATATATACTAGAAAATCTAGAAATAATAAATGCTAGAGAGGGTGTGGAGAGAAGGGAACACTCTTGCACTGCTGGTGGGAATGTGGGAAGGGCAAGCTGGGACGAAGTGATAGAGGGGCATGGACTTATATATACTACCAAATGTAAAATAGATAGCTAGTGGGAAGCAGCCATATAGCACAGGGATATCAGCTTGGTGCTTCGTGACCACCTACAGGGTTGGGACTGAGAGGGTGGGAGGGAGACGCAAGAGGGAGGAGATATGGGGATATATGTATATGTATAGCTGATTCACTCCGTTATAAAGCAGAACTAGCATACCACTGTAAAGCAATTATACTCGATAAAGATATTAAATAATAGTAATAATAATAAAAAACAACTATATAGTATTTCATTCCTTTTTATAGCTGAGTCGTATCCCATTGTGTGTGTGCGCGCGTGTGCGCACACTGCATCTTTATCCATTCATCTCTCGATGGACGCTAAGTTACTTCCAAGTCTTAGCTATTATAAATAGTGCTGCTATGAACATTGGGGTATACGCCATTTGCAGCAACATGGACGGACCTAGAGATGATCATACTAAGTGAAGTATGTCAGACAGAGAAAGCCAAATATCATACAATATCACTTAGGTGTTGAATGTAAAAAATGATACAAATGAACTTATTTACAAAATAGAAACAGATTTACAGACATAGAAAACAAAATTATGGTTACCAAAGGGGAAGGGGGAGAGGAATAAATTAGAGGTTTGGAATTAGTAGATACAAACTACTATCTATAATACAGATAAACAACAAGGTCACACAGTATAGCACAGGAAACTATATTCAATATCTTGTAATAACCTACAATGTAAAAGAATATGAAAAAGAAAATATATATGTATGTATATATATTTATGTATGTATGTATTACTGAATCACTTTGCTGTACACCAGAAACACAACACTGTATATCAAGTATACTTCAGTTTAAAAAAAAAAAAAAGACTAAAATTTTTTTTTAAAGTACACTATAGTCATAAACAGTGACAAAATGTATTTATTCAGCCCTATGTATTTAGTGGTGGTAAAGGAATGGGTTCAGGAATCATGTGGAACTGGTCTACATCTAAAGCCTACCTCTTATTAGGTATATGGCCTTGGGGTCAATGCTTAACTCCTCTAAATCTCAACATTGTAGTAGTTATAGAACTTTACAGCAGAGGCTCTGAAGCCAGCCTGCCAGTCAAACTTTTACTCATTATCTGTCTGACTTTGGACAAGTGTGTTAACCTCTCAATGATTCCTCATTTGTAAAATGGAACTAGTAATAGCTACATTTTATGGGTTGTGATGATACTTAAATGAACTAATAGAGATAAAGACAAAGTTGTAATCAGTACATAGTAAGAATGCAAATACACCTTAGCTTGAGTGATATTAAAACAGGACATATCATGACCCGGACTTTTGACAGGGGTCCCCAAATTTCAAACAACAGAAAGAAATCCTTACATTTTAAACCTAGTTGCTGGACCATTTCTGAAAATCTTACAAATGTTGAACCTCCCCCGGCCCCCCAGAAAGGATCTGCAAATGTTGGCAAAATTGCTAAGAATGGCTTTTCTGCAGATTTCCTCGTGGAGAGCTGTCAGTTCAAGGTGCATTCCCAGTCCAACCCATGCCAAAACTAGGGGTAAATGGAGAGCTTATCACATCTTAAGTCAAGTGACGGAGACTCACTAAGGTCTGATGCTCTAGATTCAGAGTCTGAGAGCCTGAATTCAAATCTCATTTCTATCACATATCTGCTTTGTGACTAGGGACAAGTCCTTTACTTCTCTGAGGCTCAAGCATACATCTATAGAACAGATGTAACTGCTTTTGTTGGTGGTGTTGTTCTTCCCCTGATTATTCCTTGCTTACCTACAATACAACAGTTTACTCATCTATGACCCTTAAAAGTAAAGGAAATTAGAAGGAAGGAAAAGAAAGATGATGCTTCTTCCACTAGGCTACATTACACTTGGCTCTCTCCCACAGTTGCAATGAGGAGAGTTTCCTCAACCTGCCTTAGACCCTCAAGACATATTTAGCACTGTCATTTTCAGGGCAAAAAATGATGAGAGCTCAACGCACAAGATGCTGATAGCATGAAGCAAAACATATGCTGATGTGACTCATCTAAGTACCAAACCTCAGTAAACTCAGTGTGTTTATTTATAGCAGGAGGTGTTTTACACTCAGAGAGACAAGCCCCAAATCAGATTCTGAATTCAATTCAAGGAGCAAGGGTGAAGGTATGAATGAGCTGCAGGATAATGTACTTGAAGATGAGAGTTTACTGAATTTGAGTGAAAGGAATCAGGGAGAGAACGAGAAAATAATTGGTATGAATAAAGCCAACCCTTTAAGAAAGATGCTAGTTAAATGAGACGGTGACAAAAAATTCTCTAAAGCCCTGGAGGCTATGGGAGAGAAAAACAGATTCTGCATTCAAGTCACATTAACATCACACCAGTGTGGCACACTCACTGTGGCATGCATACACCAGTCTAGCTCGGTATGCTAATAAAAACAGGAGTGCACACAGCAGAAAAAGGGGCCTATTCTCTCTCTGAAGTAGGAAAATGCACAGGAAAGAAGACTTTCTACTGAAAAAAAGTCTCCCCCTTCTCTGGTTAATGTCACCCTTCCCTGTGGTCTCTTCAAGGTCACAGGGCATTTTAAGATTCAGATCTCCAAGCAGAGCTGGGAAATTTGGGAATTATGGATTTAAGAACTCAACCAAAATAAAAATAGGAATAAAATTTTCATTCATTTATCTCCCTAAGCATGTCATTGAACAGGTAGTTGAGTATGTTCTACATAGGAGGGTCTCTGCTGTGTGCTAAAGGAGAGAACAAAAAGAGCAGGATATAGTTACTGCCTTCAAGAACTGCACAAGCAGATGAGGGAGAGACATACATACAATGTGGGTAAGCCTGACTTCTGTGCAAAGCCTTAAATTGATATTTGGGACATCCCTGAGTGTGAAGAGAGGAGGATGTGGTGGAGAGGGATGGGTTTTGGAAGCTCCACTCAAATACACTGCCTGGAAAATACCAGGAAAAGAGTGCTAGCTTTAAGATGAACAGGATCAAGAGACAGAGGTCAAATGTTAGAATCATACAAAAATAAATGCAAACAAAAATTACTCTATTATTATTACATTATACATGAAGAATCTAGCCACAATCGCCAAGGCCTTATTTGAGCTTATATTTGAAAACCCTATGATTATTTTTTAGAGATAATCCCACAAAAGTAAGGAGAACTATAAAACTTAAGAATAAACATCCTGGGGCTTCCCTGGTGGCGCAGTGGTTGAGAGTCCGCCTGCTGATGCAGGGGACACGGGTTCGTGCCCCGGTCCAGGAAGATCCCACATGCTGTGGAGTGGCTAGGCCCATGAGCCATGGCTGCTGAGCCTGCGTGTCCGGAGCCTGTGCTCCACAACGGGAAAGGACACAAGAGTTAGAGGCCTGCGTACAGCAAAAAAAAAAAAAAAAAGAATAAACATCCTGAACTGGGCTCCCTTACTTCAGACTATACTACACAGCTACAGTAATCAAGACAGTATGGTACCGACACAAAAACAGAAATATAGATCAATGGAACTGGATAGAAAGCTCAGAGGTAAACCCACGCACATATGGTCACCTTATCTTTGATAAAGGAGGCAAGAATATACAATGGAGAAAAGACAGCCTCTTCAATCAGAGGTGCTGGGAAAACTGGACAGCTGCATGTAAAAGAATGAAATTAGAACACTCCCTAACACCATACACAAAAATAAACTCAAAATGGATTAAAGAACTAAATGTAAGGCCAGACACTTTACAACTCATAGGGGAAAACATAGGTAGAACACTCCATGACATAAATTACAGCAAGATCCTTTTTGACTCCCCTCCTAGAGAAATGGAAATAAAAACAAAAATAAAC
>NC_041231.1:17632250-17649323 GCF_002837175.3 Physeter macrocephalus
AAAAACAAAAATAAACAAATGGGATCTAATGAAACTTAAAAGCTTTTGCACAGAAAAGGATACCATAAACAAGACGAAAAGACAACCCTTAGAATGGGAGAAAATACTTGCAAATAAAGCAATGGACAAAGGATTAATCTCCAAAATATAAAAGCAGCTCATGCAGCTCAATATCAAAAACACAAACAACCCAATTTAAAAATGGGCAGAAGACCTAAATAGACATTTCTCCAAAGAAGACATACACATTGCCAACAAACAAATGAAAGGGTGTTCAACATCGCTAATCATTAGAGAAATGTAAATCAAAACTACAATGAGGTATCACCTCACACCAGTCAGAATGGCTATCATCAACATCTACAAACAATAAACGCTGGAGAGGGTGTGGAGAACAGGGAACCCTCTTGCACTGTTGTTGGGAATGTAAATTGATACAGCCACTGCGAAGAACAGTATGGAGGTTCCTTAAAAAACTAAAACTAGACTACCATATGACCCAGCAACCCCACTACTGGGCATATATCCTGAGAAAACGATAATTCAAAAAGAGTCATGTACCACAATATTCACTGCAGCTCTATTTACAATAGCCAGGACATGGAAGGAACCTAAGTGTCCATCAACAGAATAATGGATAAAGAAGATGTGGCACATATATACAATGGAATATTACTCAGCCATAAAAAGAAATGAAATTGAGTTATTTGTAATGAGGTGGATGGACCTAGAGTCTGTCATACAGAGTGAAGTAAGTCAGAAAGAGAAAAACAAACACTGTATGCTAACACATATATATGGAATCTAAAAAAAAAAAAAGGTTCTGAAGAACCTACAGGCAGGACAGGAATAAAAACGCAGACATACAGAATGGACCTGAGGACATGGGGAGGGAGAAGGGTAAGCTGGGACGAAGTGAGAGAGTGGCAGGGACATATATACATTTAGAAATGTAAAACAGATAGCTAGTGGGAAGCAGCCATATCGCACAGGGAGATCAGCTCGGTGCTTTGTGACCACCTAGAGGGGTGGGATAGGGAGGATGGGAGGGAGATGCAAGAGGGAAGAGATATGGGGATATATGTATATATATAGCTGATTCACTTTGTTATACAGCAGAAACTAACACAACATTGTAAAGCAATTATACTCCAATAAAGATGTTAAAAAAAGAAAAAAACGAATAAACCTCCTACTTTGCTATATAAAGAAAAAACTTCAGGCATCAAGACACTGATTTCTTCTGACAAAAAATAATCTAAAGATTTAAATATTATTTTTAAAGGAGAGTTATTTAGATAAAATGTGTGTTATGTTCTGCAACCATATTATTTTATGCCTGAGCATATTAGCATATATATGGATCCATTAGAGAATTTGGTCACAACTCATATTTTTTAAATCTAAATTTAGTGTCTTTAAATCACATAGATTTCCAAGACATTTCGATTTTACTAATTAAACATGTCTTAGAAGTCAGAAGCTCAACCTTCCGCTTTTTTAAAATCTCAGGTTCCCGTGTGTAGACAACCATAGCAAAGATTTGAAAAATGATACTCTTATAATGTCCTGATTTTACTTCTTTTTCCAGACTAATCAAAACCCACAAATGGCTGTTTTATTCATACTTTCAAGTGGTAGCACCTGGATTTGATGGGACCCCTTGTTATAGAGGATTCACAAGGATGCTCAGGTCTCCTCTGCCCAGCAAGGAGGCTGTCACCAAGCCCACAACATACACTGGGCTCCAGGGCCCTGATGAAGGGGGATTAACCAAGTTATGATCATTCTGTCTGTCCCATCCCATTGTTTTAAGAGAGCTGGTGTCTGATCCTCTGACCTCTGAGCCGGGGAATCTGGCATACCATTATCCTTTAGGATTATCGGATGGAAACACAAGTAACCTTAAGTGGACAGTCAATCGTTCTCAAGATGTCAAGCCAATCAGGTTTTTTAACCTAGGGAGAGGATGAAAACGGGTTTAACGTTCAAGGCACGAGGCAGAGAAAATTGTAATTACCTAGATGTAACAAGTTTTAAACTCGCTCTTGTCAAAGGCAACAAATGCAGCACCAACTAGTAACACGTATAACTCTGATATGAGAAAAGCAAAGCAAGATAAACTAGCAAAAAGCTGTTTATAACAGACTCACTGAAAAAGAGCAATGGGGCTGTAGGGCCATTAACCCACTTGTCTGCCCATGCATCCATCCACCCATCCAATATTTACAAAGTGCTAGGCTTCAGGGCTGAAAAGGTAACTGCAGATCCCATGCTTATATGGCTGGCATGGTCTAACAACAGATGGGATATGATGTAAAATCCCACCATGATTTTCCACTGAACATAAAAAGCAAAAGATGAACTTACGTCAGACAACAAGGCCCAAGTGATCTGTTCCCTGACAGCCTCTACAGTCTCCATTTCTACCACTTTCCCTCATTCATCAAACCCAGTGTCACTGACCTTCTTTCTCTTCCTCCAGGATAATAAACGAGTCCCATTCAGGGTTCCCCTTTTGACTGGAGAACTCTTTCCAATGACCTTCACAGGATGGGCAGCTCCTTATCATTCAGTTCTTGGCTTGGCCTCATCTGCTCACAGAGGCCTTTCCTAACCAGAGAGCCTAATCTTGCCATGACCTCTCCTCCCACGTTATGCTCCATTTTTATCCTGCTTCATTTTATCTTCATAGCCTTTTTCATTACCAAACATTATAATACATGTTGCTTAAGTTTGTGCCTTTCTTGCTAGAACATAAGTTTCACGAGGCAGTGGTTTTTATCCATTTTACTCACAGAGTATATTCACTTAATGGTACTCGATACAACATAGTCATTAGAAAAATACTCGATGGAAGAAAATAGCACACAAATACATATATAATTACAAGACCGTGAAGGAAAGATAAATGGTTCTACTGAGGTATAAAATAAGGTTATTAGAGCTATCCTGGAAGAGACGAAAAAAAGGTTTCTGAGGAAATGCTGTTCAAATTTAATCACACATGTTTGTCAGATAAATTATGTAAATCAATTTGGTCCTTCATTGCCTAAAACCTAGAAGGAAATAAGATAAACTACACATGAATCAACTTATTCATAAATTAAACTGGTTACTGAAATTAAAACTGACTGCTTAACTAAATGAAGAGAAAAACAACAACAACATGGAACCACACCCCAGGGTCACTGCTTTTTGTCCCTTCTACAGATGAGCTGGTCTGGAAGGCTGGTCTCTAAGCAGAGGACAGTTCTTCCAAACAGGTCAGAGACCCAGCTTTGGTGAGTTGATTAGGCAAACACGCAAATGCATATTTAAAATTGAGCTCAGTGATATATGTCCAAAATTCCTTTGGAATGACCTCAAAATGAAAGAAATACTCTCTTACTGAACTATTGTGATTTTTTTAAAAAATAAATTTATTTATTTTATTTACTTATTTTTGGCTGCGCTGGGTCTTCGTTGCTGCACACAGGCTTTCTCTAGTTGCAGTGACTGGAGGCTACTCTTCATTGTGGTGCACGGGCTTCTCATTGCCGTGGCTTCTCTTGTTGCGGGGCACGGGCTCTAGGCGCACGGGCTTCAGTAGTTTTGGCTCGTGGGCTCCAGAGCGCAGGCTCAGTAGTTGTGGCACACGGGCTTAGTTGCACCGCGGCATGGGGGATCTTCCGGACCAGGGCTCAAACCCGTGTCCCCTGCATTGGCAGGAGGGTTCTTAACCACTGTGCCACCAGGGCAGCCCCAGAACTACTGTGATTTTTGATGATTTGTCTTCATTGCTATAGAAGCCCAATACCAGTTTTAAAAGAGGGCTTCAGTAGTTTTGGCTCGTGGGCTCCAGAGCGCAGGCTCAGTAGTTGTGGCACACGGGCTTAGTTGCACCGCGGCATGGGGGATCTTCCGGACCAGGGCTCAAACCCGTGTCCCCTGCATTGGCAGGAGGGTTCTTAACCACTGTGCCACCAGGGCAGCCCCAGAACTACTGTGATTTTTGATGATTTGTCTTCATTGCTATAGAAGCCCAATACCAGTTTTAAAAGAGGCTGCAGACCCTTAAAAACTAATGCTGAGATGCTACTAGAAGGGCAGTCACCCTCGTGGTTTAATGAGAGAGAAAAACCACTGAAAGAGAAAAGGATGAGTGGGTAAGTGTGAGAAAAGAAGGGAAGGAAACTCAGTTGCCCTTCAAGAAACTCGAAGCCCTGCCTGACAAATGAGTCCATACCATTCATTTCTGCATCATTTCCTACTCGGTGCTGCATAGGTCACCAGGAACCAGAAAGGAACCAACTTATCCACTATACTCAAGAGACACTTCTATCAAAAGAAACTCTTCCCTGAAGTGTCTTCGTTTAAAACCATCCCTCTCTTAGAGAATTCTCTTAAGTAAATTACTTTTCCAAAAGTAAGCTCCTACTATCGTATAAATTACTTTTCCTAAGTATTTTATTAAAAGGAGTCAAAAGTGTTTCCTCCCCGCTAGGATATATTTCTTCAAAGTGCAGAAATCTAGTTGGGAATTAAACTTGGAAAAAAAGAAACAGGGGCACCCTCCTTAACCATTTCAAAAATCGTAATTTAAGAATCGTATCAGTCACACTATGATGGTTAACTTTAGGTACCAATTTGAGTGGGATAAGGCATGCCCAGAGAGCTGGTAAAACATTATTTCTGGGTGTGTCTGTGAGGGTGTTTGTGGAAGAGGTTAACATGTGAATTGGTAGACTGAGTCAAGAAAATCACCCTCACCATTGTGGGTGAGCTTCATCCATTCCATCCAGGGCCTGGATAAAACAAAAAGGCAGAACAAGGAGGAATTCACCCCTTTTGGTTCCTGCTTGCCTTCCTGCTTGAGTGGGGTCATTTCATCTCATCTCTTCCAGCCCTTGGACTGTGGTTTAAACCATCAGCTGCTCTGGTCCTCAGGCCTTCCAACTTGAATTGAATCACACCACTGGCTTTGCTGGGTCTCCAGTTTCCAGAGAGCAGAAGGTGGGACTTCTCAGACTTCAAAATCAATCTCTCTCTCTTTCTGTATGTGCGTGTATGTATGTATATTTACGTATGTATGTGTGTGTGTGTGTGTGTGTGTGTGTGTGTGTATATTTATTTATATTTCCTACAGGCTCTGTTTCTCCTAATACACACACCTAGAAATAAGCTTCTGAATCTTATCTATCACCGAAGTAGGAGTAGTGGATAAATCACTATTTAAATGGCACTATTTAAACTACCCAATTAGTTTAAGGTCCATGATATAGAATAAAACTAACCAAGCTGGATATTACCAAGGTCCTAAATTATACTGCATTTCCTTCTTGGCTTAATTCACAAAGCTTCTAAGATAAACTATCTATATATGTTGGGGGCAGGTCAATCACAAGTTTATGGTAATTCAATATTTAAGAGATATGAAATAAAAGAAATAATTAGAGAAAACAAACAAAAAAAGTGTTGGAATTCTGCTTCTGTTCAAAAAATGTCTTGAAATTCAGCAAGATACTTTGTAGATAGTAAGATAATCCTCAATATTAGCTAAGACCTGGGTTTCCTTCATCTTATACTTAGAAACAATCAATTTTATCTCTTGGTTTATATCTGCTTAAATCTTTATGGTCCGCAAGCTACTGTGTATTTTATTTTATTTTTTTGTATAGGGTTTTGCAGTTCCAGATAATTGTAGAAAGGCAACAACGTGATGAATTCCATTCTGGAAATTGAGTTAGATTTAACAAAAGTATAACAGAGACAGAAGGCAAAAATAATGATAATAATCAAAAAATGACACAGGAACTTTACACTTTCACAAGATTGCAGAAAGATCTGACTTAAATATATACTCAATTTTTAACTTGTAAAACTTACTCCAACATGTAATTTCCTTGTAAATAAATTTTTCTTTTCATGCATAGGCAAATTACCTAATATTTCTTTAGAAGGCATATTAAGTACGAGTACATAGCACATTAGTCATCTCTCTCAAGCTAGAGATGAGAAGGGAAAGTACTGTACTGGTAAGAGCCAGTTCTACATAAAGGTTAATCAGAAATGAAAATGAGGCCTTATGTAAAAGAGCATGTTTTCATAGTTTTCTATTTGTATAAAAATTCACTTTACATAAAGCTTTTCTTTAAACTGAGACCCACCTGTTTTGTATATTGCATGCTTGACGACAATTTCTCAGTGGCTCTACTGTGCCCTGCTGCTGTCCCGTGCTGCCAGGGCCCCTGCACAAAATATAATGCGGAAGCTCTGGAGATAAGCCTTCCCAACTTCTTTCCTATAGGCAATTACTAGCAATTAGTCATGCTGCAGAGCTAAATAACTCTCTTTCTGCACCTGCAAAAACGATGTTTGAACGCCACAGCTGAATCCACTGCAGGACTCAGAATTAAATTTAAACTGAAAATCTAGCCTAATACTTTATTTATTACCTGCTACTCTCAGGAATAGGATATGAGGAAGAAGAGGCCTCCAAAGGTAATATTATATCTTCAGTTGGTTAGAATACTTCCCCAGGAATAAGAGTGTCTTTTACAGACAGATAATATACAGAAACATAGTTTTATTTCTCTTGGGCCCTATTGTAAGCAACGTTAATTCAATCAGATCACACAGATTTGGGAGGCTTAAATAAGACATCTTTCCTTCCTTGAAAATGTTACTTTTGAATCACATATATTAATACATGCTTATTAATGGATATCATATTCTACTCATCTCAATAAAGGGTTTCTTGGGGGCCTCCCTTGAATTTATTCAAAGGCCTCACTTATTTACTTATTAAGTTATTGAATGTAAAATATAGCAACTAATTTTGACTTCAACAGTAATATTTTATCAATGAACTGAAGACCATACAAGTAAATGGTGCCTGGAATACACAGTAGACACACTATCATTAAGTACCAGTTCCAATGCTGAATCAATCTTTAACCAAGTACAGGGTTTTGAACTAGTTATCACTTAACTGTCTTCTACACCTGTTGAGTGGAAAAATGAATTAAAGGAAAAGATTTCACAATGTTTGGCTTTGTAACACACAGACATCCAATTATTCAAAGACACACTCTATTCTCAAATACATATATACACACATCAATTGGTCCCTTTAGCATAACTGGCTCTGACTTACTTGGACATGTTACAAGTGAACTCAGGAGCTGCAGTTCTTGAGAACTATGGGTGATTCACAAATGATCTGCTCACAATATTTATCAAACTTGTATCTAATTAAACGATGGCACACAAAAACGTAAAATCTCATGCACTGGAATTTGAAGATATACAAGGCATTTTCAAGTACCATTAGTTACTGGATCTGAGGTCTGTATGACTTAATCCTTCAGCAAGTACGTTTGCCAACAGGAAACTGAAAAATGAGCTGGACAATCAACAAATATGACAATGCCAAGTATGTCTCTACAAATATAATATTATGGCAAGAAAAGAAAACTGTTTTTCTGGGTTGGAAAAGCTCTGTGCACTCCTCTTAGGTTTGGTTTATTAATCTCATTTATTTATTGCTAGAGGCTTTTGCTAACGCTAGTTTTGCCACTACTAAAAGGCTAAAACTAAAAAACAAATTACTTCTAAATTATTTTTTTCAAAAGGAACCACTTTTAAAATAGTCAGATTGTTGTGCTAAAGAGCAGGTGAACCTGAGGGTCTCAGTGCCTGCCTCAGACTTGAGAGCTTGAGGCACTGGCAACGGAGCATCACAACCAGGCTCCCTGAGATGCACGATGCTTCGGTATGTGTCCCTGTTGTATTGTTCTTCTCTTCTGCATAATCCCATCCACTCATTAGCTCTCCAATTCAAACTTGTCATCTTCCTCTGTTTTAGAATCTCACACACACACACACACACACACACACACACACACACACTGTCCAAAACTTTCAAGAAAAGTCAGATGACTGCAATTCAAGTTAAGGCAGCACCTATCTCCTCCAAAGTTCTTCCTATGATGCTTAATGTTTATAATCTCTCACATGAGAAAATTTAAGTGAGAACAGCACCCAAATTTTTTTTAATCATTTCATTATAATACTAAGTAATGAACACAGTAAATCAGAAACGCGCTGGTTTGCCATATTCAATAAAGCAGTGATTCTCAAGCTTCAGTGTGCATCAGGATGACCTGGAGCGTCTGTTAAAACAACTGGACTGCTCCCTTCCCCAGTTTCCCATTCAGGAGGTCTAGGGTGGGGTCTGGGGAGCTGCATTTCTCACAAGTTATCAGATGGTGAGGATGTTGCTGGTCTGGGGCTCACACTTGGAGAACCACTGTGCTGAAGTTCTAATGCTCGAATGTAGTAATACTCTTGCTTTGTTTCAACTTCCCAGGAACAGGAGGCACTGCAAATCCCACCCTACTGCCAGAGATTTTTTTAAAGTAAATCTTAAGTTTCTGCAATTTTAACAAACATCTCAGGTAATTCTAGGGATGGTGGTCTAGGAATAGAGAGGTCAGTGCCACAGTCTACTCTGGACTGTCGTGGTTTACACTTGCTGTCTCAGTGTCCCATCTAGGCAGCCCATCTACTTTCTCTCTAAAAAGTGGAATTGAAGATTCAGTATATGCTTATCTAATCTGTGAACCATAACTTGAGAAACAGTGATGCAGAAGTACAGCAAATCAGTAAATCGCCAGTCTTCACACCCACTTTAAGACCCTCTGCCCAACCAGTGAGGACCGGAGTTGCAGCCCCATTCCTTAGTCTGCCATTCCTGCAACTACCACTGCGATGCTCACGTGCCTGCCGTTACCTGTCGGTACTGCAACTGCTCAGCCAGCCAGTGACCCACTATGTACTCTGAGCTAAGGGTTTCCTGAAATGTACGTCATTTACTGAACTGACACCCCACTTTCTGCCTTTTACTTCTTATTTTGGCCAATAATTTCAAACAGAAAGTGCGAATAAAATATATTGCTTAAACTAGCCACAAAAAATAAACAGGCAAAACTGAAAATTAAAGAATATCTTGAAAAATTTACAGCTCAGAACACCTTTAAAGAACTGGTGAAATATATATAGGGTAAAGGTAAGCAGGCAGGTTAAGAAATTGTGGCAAAGTCTGACCTTGCAAAGGTCAATATAAACACAACCACAAAAAAGGCGCATTAATAAATGGAATATAAGGTAGGCAAAACCAACTCTGGTTGGAAGCACATCATCTCATAGGCTTTAAATATATCGCAAGTTCAAATTTTGATGCTGGGAATTGGTCTCTTAATACTTACAGACTAAAGACCGTAAAGATCTCATTGAATGCTGATTTGTTTAGGTCCCCCCAGTAGATTAAGCATGCCGTTACCTCCAGACATTTACACTAACTCAACCCTAACCCACCCTATCGCCTCCTCCATTGCCAGTATATATTTCATGAATCTTCAGAGACAGAGGTGATTAAACTTCATGCTTCAAAGTTTCTCTAAGTGCGTACTACAAGCCACCTGCATCATAATCACTCAGGATTTCCTTCTTTCAAAAATTGTTTTAGACTGCAAGGCAGGATTTTAGAATCAGAATGTTTGGGAATGAGCCTGGATGTCTACATCTTAACCAATACAGAGGTGATACATACGCACATTAAATTTTTTACAACTTCCTCTGTTAGGATTTTCTTTCTTTTTTTCTTTTATTGCTTTTATTTTATTTTATTATTATTTTTTAAACATCTTTATTAGAGTATAATTGCTTTACAATGGTGTGTTAGTTTCTGCTTTATAACAAAGTGAATCAGTTATACATATACATATGCCCCCATATCTCTGCCCTCTTGCATTGCTTTTAAGTGGATGGGCCTTTGCAACAAAAGGGTATATGGGTTCAGAAATTTGGAGTGTGATTGTTGGCAATAATATGTTTTAAATTTTACAACATAAAGAGCTTTACATAAAATATACATTTATGGCAGTGAAAAGCTGTCATTCACCATGTTGTGAAGAAATAATTCAAGTAATTGAGTCTTTGAATAGACATTATTTTATCTTTCAGCATTTTATTTTAAGAAACATTAATGGAGTAGGTTTCTTTTCTTCTAAAATGTGCAGCAGTTATTTATTTGTATCTGGTGATTCTTACACTCAAGTGAGTTCCAAGACGAAGAAAACTATGAAATTGTCAATTAAACAGATTTAATTATCAGAGTCTCCCTGTTCCTCGCTAGAAGTGTGACTGGGGAACGCACAACTCTTAAACATGTCTGGGCACTTTGCTAATTAACAGGTTCCGTTCATATGACAAGAGGCAGAAATCAGAGCAAAAGTGAAAGATGCAGAAATATTTAACATCACATGTCTCAAGCGATCTCCACATGAAGTAAACATTCTATGTAACCCAATTTCAAGCTTCACATAGAACCACCTTCCTCCATTTAAGGTTTAAAGTTGGCGAAAATTAATCTTAACAACATTTTATTCTCCTATCTGATGAAAATGGAATTTAACATGAAGACCTGTAAACTATAAGTCTACCATTTTATACTTCAAATAAATCAGTCTTAAAAATCACATAGCCAATGCCAAAGGGAAAGAAAGTATAGTTCTAAAGAACACTCTCAGGTTAACAAATACATTTCATTTACAAAATGCCAATTTATGGCCATATCTATTAACCAAACGGGAAAAATACATGAAGCCGCTTAAAATAAAATATATATAAGACACTAAACTACAGAGCAGAGATCAAAAACTACACTGCGAGTGTAGTACACTGTGTGTGTGAGACATACATCCAGCTCAGCCACAAGAGTTGAAAGCACTATAGTTTGCAGTTATCAGTACCATCAAGCTCTGAGATCACAAAGGATTCCTCTGCAACACTCTGGGTCCAAATTCACAACACCAGAGGCCAACAGAAAGTGATTTTAGGAAAATTCAATAAAGTAATAAAAATCTTGGAAAACACTGAAGAGTAAATACTAAAATGACACATTTCCTGCTGCACAGAAATGCTGCTCACTGCCTCGTCTGATTAGAAAGGTCATCAGACTTTAGGACTTTAAGCAGGTGTCCTCTCCTCCAGGTTGCCATCTGCAACCCCATCCAACACCCTTCCCATCTCATTTACCTATCCCTGTGAGAGCTCCCTGGAGCTCTCTACTTACACCACGGAGAGCACTCTGTACAGTATCTTCCTCTGTTCACTGTGAGAAATTACAAACTAAGGACCATATTTATTTTAAATCTGTGAATCCACAGCTGTGAACTGAGTTTCAGCCTGTCTCATAATAAGTATGCACCCAATAAAATGTTTGTTCAATGAATAATTGTTGAAATAGCTGAAAACACTCACCAAAGGATGAAGTAATAATTGGCTCCCGCTACAGCTCTCTCAAGGCAATTCAATTCAATTCAAATTTAATTCAACTTCATTCAACAGGCATTTAGGAAGGGTCTAGCCTTTGCATGTAATAGAGATATGAATGGTTTTTGGACCTGCATTATCTCTTTAATTGCC
Source organism: Physeter macrocephalus (assembly GCF_002837175.3). Lineage (NCBI taxonomy): Eukaryota > Metazoa > Chordata > Mammalia > Artiodactyla > Physeteridae > Physeter > Physeter macrocephalus. The sequence goes on from NC_041231.1 coordinate 17,643,723, forward strand.
TTAACACTTTACTTTGCCAATAAAGGCACAGTTTAGCTTTACAACCAGAAATTAATTACAAGGGGGTGGAAATCATAGTAGTGCTCCAAGTTTTGTGGGAAGAAAACAAGAGTAAATGGATATAAAATGCGTTCTCTAAAATTCTGTAGATATTGTACATAGCATACATTTATGTATAGGTCTTCTTAATAACCTACTAGTTTTTCTTAAGTGGTCTTGAAAGAGAAACATCTGTTGCATGTAATGAATTATCTTTTCTCCTACACATTTAGAAGAGTACTAGAACAGCAGTAGTACTCCTTGGGAGAAATGAGAAAAAAGTCACTCGAATTATTTCCTGTGTTTTGTGGTTGTGTCTAACCCCGGTAAAGGCAGTCTGGCAGTGTCTCTATTACAGATTGCATGTAGATGTGTAGCTATGTATAATTTTTCATAACTTACTTCAATGAATCGGTAATTAACTGATGGAATTAATGGTGTTTAGCGGTATACACAACGATGGGGATAATTCAGGAGATTTAGTATTAAGCTCTTTGATTTGACTCGCTTAGATAATTGGCTCAATTCTCATATCACAAATCTTAAACAATCACTAGAACAGATTCCAGGGGAAATTAACTTAGAACAACTCCTTCCTTGAGATGGTTTAAGAGAGGGTCATTGTCCTTTGGCTCACGATTTAAGAGACTCCACATAAAACAGCGACTGCTTTCATGTTTCCAACTAATGAGATTCCACAGGTGTAAAGAGGGCTTTCTCTCAGGAGACGGAAGGCACAAACTAAAAGTACATAGGATGGTGCTTCAAATGAATTCAGAATGAACTTTGTGGAGGAAAACGACAGTAGGTCTTTGAGTCAATCACAAAATTGACTCAGAGGAAAAAACCCTGTGTAATGACAGACCTCCACTACAAAGTGCATTCAACAAGGAAATGATTTGATTAGGTCATCTTTAGAGTTTCTGCCACATCTAAGATTCAATGATTGCAAGATAAAGAATTCCATTCTTAGAAATTACAAAACAGACTACGATCTTTCACTGTCGCCATAAGGGCTGTGCTTTCAGTACTTCCGGGTAGTATTTCCTCCCAGGTAATGCACACACCTGTGGCTGAGATCCTTGTTCAATTTCACCTTGTTTCAATCCCTGGATTACTCCAAATTCTGGCCTAGCTCAAGACTTTTACACATGCCTCTCCCTTCACTCCCCATAAGCGACTCTAACAATGAAGTCTCAGCTTAGCGCCACCTCTTCAGAAGGACTTTCCCTGAATATACCAAGTAGACCTTCTCTATTCCAGTAATTTCATTCACAACATCAATCTCTATTTGTGACTTATTATTAACTATTTGTTTGCTTCTTCCAGTAGAATTGGAGCTTATAGGGTAAGGACCGTATTTGCTTTCCCCAATATCCAGCATATACAAGATACTCCATATATGTTTACTGGATGCAGGAATGCAAGAGCACGTGGATAGAGAGAGGGAAAAAAAGGAATTCAGGTGACATTTGGGTATGGCCTGGGCAATGACAGATGTTCAGTTACACAAATAATGTCCAAAAATTGAGTTGAAGATCAATCGGACTAGGCCTCCTGAATGCATCAGATATGAACACATGAAGATGTACTAACTTCAGTAAAACCTGGCTCATTGCTTGTGTAGTGAGACTTACTGACTGATTTTTCTGGGTGGTTTGCCATTTGCAAAGCATTACAGATTAACTATAGTCAATCTGATAGACTGGATCATCTGGCCTCTTTCTTAAGAAATACTCTATTCTGTACATTTTTATTCACCTAACTTTTTAGTGTTTCCATTGTTTTGACTTCATAAACAGCCTCCTTGCTTAGTTAGACCTGATTCAGGCTTCAGATGTTGGTGCAAAAACTCCTTCCTCAGGAAACCATCCCTGACCATATAATTACAGACTTCTCTAACTCCCTGTACTTTTCCTACATAGTAATAAATGTGTATATTTATATATTTCTTTGATCAATTTCTGTATCCCTGAGCTCAGGGCCAGTGTGTCTCTTTGTTCTCCACTGTATTCCCACTGGCAACGGTAGCAACTTGTACATAGAATGAGTACCATTAACATTTGTTGAATAGATTAATTGGATAATTATGACTCCACATGCCTGTTTCATGGATTTTCTTCTTCTAAAAAGCCAAATATAAACAATAACAGAAAATTCGGTTTCATGCATGATTTTTGTAGAATAATGTAAAGTAGAGCTGCATGTATCAAAATCCTCTTTTCAATGCTCCACATCCCATTCTTCTCCACAGAGGAAGAGAATTCTCTTTCAAAACTTATTCTTTGCATCTACATACATATATAAAGAGACGGACATGTTTTTATTTATTAAACAAAGAGTATCCTCATCTGCATATTATTCTACATGTTGCTTTTCTCGTGGACCTGCATTTCCCTTCACACCAGCACATACTGATCTGCCTTATAATTTTAACACGTTTATACTATTCCACTGTAGGTGTGGACCATAGCTTTCAGGACTCTTCCCCTACTTATAGATACTTAGACTATTTATAATTCTTATGTATGACAAAGCTGCAATGAATATCCCTTAAAACATTTCATTATACACATATTTAATGTTCTTGGATGATAGAGTCTTAGACCAAAAAAAATGCCAGGAGAGTATTGTTTTTTCTCTAAAGGTGTACTACATTCTGGATGGAATGCTCTATTTATTTCACAAGTGTTTTAAGCCTAAAACGTGGCTATGTGAGGCTCTTGGCATCATGATTCAATTCTAATTTTCATCAGCAACTTGGAGACCCCACAAGTTGTTTAGATGAGTCTCTATTATAATTTGAACACATCTGTCTTTTTCAGCTACCTTGGACCCGAGGGTGATGGAAAAAAAGCTCAACCAAAAGAAACACGCACGTTGAAATAACAACACACGTAGAGTAATGTGAATATACTTAGCCCTTTCCAAAACCCGATTAGGATTGTCTCCCGACACAACAATTATCAGTAAATCATTTCTAAATACAATGCACCTCTAGCTGAGGCAAACTAACTGAACATATTTTTTTAATTTGCGCCCAATAATAATTGAAAAGCAAAATATCATTCATAAAAAATGGTGTATTCCAACTAAAGGACATAAACTATTCCCTTTATGAGACTTTTTGACAGGATACAAAAATCAAATGGTAAGAAAAACAATAAGTATTTTTCTCACTCTAATGTAGGACAATAAATCTGGTACCAATTGATCAGTGTACTCCACACAATTTATGAATGGTGAAACTACCCAGTAGGAAGTTTTATAATAGAAAGAATGTTTGAAAAAGAAGGAAAAAATGACTTCTGGTACAGATAAAGCTGCAAACCTTGAAACATCCTTAGAGGAATCTAATGACTATCAAAGAAAGTGAAAATTCAATTTTAAGTAGACAAATACTGGATTTATATCAGCAAAACCAGAATAAATTTTTAATTGACATATTTTCTCTTTTGTAGCAAAAATAAAGGTACATTTTAGTCATGTTTGTTTATTTATTTTTGGCAAAAAGCATTCCACAGAGGCAGTTTGCAGAAAACGAAAGTTTCTACCGAATCTTTCAGAAATGACTAACTTGTTTGCAGCATGAAGAAATGTGTCTGAATGAGCATGATCAATGTTCATTAAATGAACTAAACTGACAGGTACACAAAATGGCACCGCACGGTTGTGCATCTTAGCTTTCTGTAATGAATAAATGGAGCGTGTGATCCCAAAGGCAGCTGTACCAGCCATAACTTTGAATTTGATACTTCACTGCCCTTAGGAGTCTGCCTGTCAAAAATCGTCTCTTTGGAAAAGAAAAAAAAAAAAGAAAGAAAGACAAAAACTTGCGAGGCTTTCTAGAGGGCAGTTACACACAAGCTTCCCAGGTAAACTACTAGGAGTCAGATTGTTCTGAGATGAATCAATTATTTACTTTATTGGTTTATTACTACTGGAGTTCATTCAAAGTTCATGTCACTAAAAATCATGGCACCATCTTACTTGCTAAAATCCAAAGTTGCTGTGAAAAAGACAGCAATGCTGCTTTTCCAGTTTGGCATGGAAATTCAGATTCAGAACCAGAAATCCAGGACAGGTGGCAGATAGGGATAAAAGAAATTTAGTTCCTGGACAACACAGCACTCATTAATTTGCAGGAAATCTCCTATCTCATGACCTGATGGTCCCTCCATGCCTACAAATGATAATGCATCCCTTTGAAACCATGTCACTTTCAGACACTAGAATAAAACAGGATATTAATGGATCTCCCTTTACATCAAAAGATCTCCATACCATGACGATGAGATAAAGCCACTCCCCTAAAACTGTGAATAATTTTGAGGATGTAGAGATGCTTATGAAATGCTAAAATATATTCCTGTATCCCATTTTAGACTAGAAGTACCAACAATCTATAGCGAAGAAGCTATCTGCAGTGGAAACCAGCCTGCAGAACAACAGCTTTAGATTATAATGACTTGATGCAAATCTTTATATTCCTGATCCTGGCTCTCGGGAATCAAAACAGAGCTCACTATTACAATACATTTAGAATGTGCCATTGAGAAGATGTCTTTGTTTTTTAGGGACAGTGAAGAACACAGCATCTGTTTGGGGTGAAAGAGGGAACCTTGGCCCCTATCAAATTCAGACCTTCCATTCTATAAAAAGCTGCAGAATGAACAGAACTAAAACCAAAGGGTCTAGATTTACACTGCTTCTACAGTGGAGAAGTTTGGAAAGGGAAGTGCTTGAGTGGAACTGGGATAGGAGCTCAGGATAAAGGGTAGAAAAGTTCAGTGGGTAACACACCTTAGCCTAAATATTTGATCTGCATTCCCCTCTTTTCTGTTCCCTTGGACAGAGTTTTCATGTGCAATACCCCTCCCCAAGTCTGTGTAACTTTATCCACAGTGAGAGCCACCTGGTGACTGCTTTTTTATTCCACTGTCAGAGAACAGAAACAAAGCTGTCCATATCAGTTAAAGAGGTCAGACTAGACAGTGGCTAGGAACACAAAATCAAGTAAGTATGCCAGTGTTCAGATGCCAAGTATTATAAATAACATCTAAAAGTCCAAATGCTCTTTTAGCCTCTTACTTGCTAGTGTGTTGTTAAGAAAACTGTGTAATCTCTCCGTGACTAAGGTTTCTCATTGGTAAAATGGGAACAACCATTCTCTCTCAAAAGATGGCCATGAATATAATGTCAGATAATGACTGTGAAGTGCTTAGCATTCTGCCCAACAAGAGTCCCATACTCAGTGGTTATATTGTAAATGAGTTTGGTCTTGGCCTCATCTTTGATGTAGAAATGTTAGACTTCAGTGAGGACATGCATCCTTCAACAAAACGCTGAGTGAGGATGTGAAAAGGGGCTTCAAGTACACATTGCTTAGTGCTGCCCATTATAGCGCAGTAGAAGACGGAAATTAAGATCAACATATGAGGGCTTCCCTGGTGGCGCAGTGGTTGAGAGTCCGCCTGCCGATGCAGGGCACACGGGTTCGTGCCCCGGTCCGGGAAGATCCCACACGCCGCGGAGCGGCTGGGCCCGTGAGCCATGGCCGCT
>NC_041231.1:17649333-17675187 GCF_002837175.3 Physeter macrocephalus
GTCTGGAGCCTGTGCTCCGCAACGGGAGAGGCCACAACAGTGAGAGGCCCGCGTTACCGCAAAAAAAAAGAAAAAAAAAAAAAGACCAACATATGAAACCCTCTTAAGGACACCCTGAAGCTCACTCCCTACTGCCTCTTGGTAACAAGGCACTGATTATTATAGGATGTTGATTATTAGGGGGATGGGAGATGGGTGAACTGGGAGTGGAATATGAAAAATGTACCCTGAACTAAGAGCTGGTTCTATAAACCCTTCCAAGATGGCTTGCTCTTGCCAGCTGGGGGTGGGATGTGTTTTGGTCTGGGCTCTTCCAGAAGCTGACTTTGAAACAATTATTAGAATAAAACTAGTTTATTCAGAAAGTGCAGGTAATGCTAGGAAGAAAGTGAGGAAATGTTACACAGGAGTAAAAACATACAATAAATAATATTTTATCAAAGCAGCTAATACAGTGGGCAATCCTGCACAGAAACTCTGCAAAGCGGTGTAAAACACATCTTGCAGCTTATCCTGCCTAGGGGCAGGGGAGCAAGCGTACTTACACAGCACCGTTTGAGAGTCACTAGTGGAGGGCTACTTCCAGGGGATGTTAATTCTCAGCACTGAAAGCTCAGTTACACATATGGGAAGTGCAATTTCCCACAGTTCCAAGAAGACAGACCTTAGGAAAAAGCTGTAGGTAATAGGGGTTGGAGGTCTTCAGGAACACAATTAAGGGTCTGAGGCATATAGGCAGGGTGCTGACAGCACTAGATACAGGAGGTCATAGTATCTACTTGTGCTATGCCCTGAAAACAGGTGGAATCAGGAACAGATTCCAGCAAATTTCCTAGGAGTCTACATGCCAGAGTATCTTCCAGAAATCATGTGGCCCAGTGACCACAACTTCCAGCAGAATCAACACCTCAGAATTATTCAACCTGTAACTAAAAATAATAGTCATGCAGGGCAGTGATTACAAACATTTAATGTTCTGAAAACATGAAGGAAATAAATATTTGAGCTGATGTGTGTGCTTATGTTTGTGTATATGTGTGAGGGAGAGGGGAATAGGTAGATCCCGGAAAGCACTCGCATTTGGATACACACAATTACTCCTTTAAAGATCTGGCAAATGCATTTAATACAAGAAGGCATTTGGTAATCTGTAAACTTCCTTAACATACCCTTTGCTCCTCATCATCTTCTGCATGACAACTTATTATGCTTGTTAGTAGAAGTTTTAAAAATTGGTTCAAAATCACATTTTAGATTTATTCACACAATGTTATTTGTCATATTAGCGCTTTAATCTTTTAGTTGCAGACTTTTCTATTTACTATGTTATATTATGTCACCCACATTACATTTCACTAAAATGCCAGCATTTTTTCAATCATTGAGCTGGAAGGCACTTAAGGAGATCAGTTTATTGTGTCCCCTACATAGGAACAAATAAATGTTGGACATATCCTAAACACATGGTGATCTCTAGAAATATCCCAACTACCACCCTAAAAATTATAAAATCTTAAAAAAGTTGAAAATCATAAGGTACAGAAAGCTGTATTAGAGTGAAATGTAGATGATAACCATTCAAGCTTTTCGGCCAATGGAAATTTGGGGAACATAATTCACATCAGAAGCTTATTTGTTATATGATTAATTACGTGCAATAATGGAATATTTACTATTATTCAAAGCAGCTTATTTTTTTCCCATTGTTGGGAAGATCCAATTTGTAGAAATCCTTTCTAAAACTTGAACCATGTGGCCATTTACCTTCTACCTATTAATCCTAGTCCTGAATCCTGCAGCAAACTTAAATCTACTTTTATGACAAAATCTTAAAAAAACCCATTATCTCTTTGGGTTTCAGTGTCCTTATCCTACAGTAAGATTCACTCTTCTTTCACCCTATGGATCTAAGACTTCTTTCATCTCCTGGGATCTTCTAAACTCTGTGATACAAACATCATGCACTTTAAATCATTCCTTCCCTTCACAATGCAAGCCAACACTGATTAAAAATGATATTGATTACTTTCCTCAATTCAATGTCCCAGACATCATTTTATGCATTATTTCTTCTTAATATAGTACATCCTGCCCTCTATATATCAGAAATGCTGAATGATTTCCTCTTGCTTAAACCCTGGATGTGCATTACAGAAGTGGAATCATTTTACCGATTCTTTATGTCAGCTTTATCAACAGTTATTAAATACACAAATGCAATTGACAAATTATAGCTTCATACTGACGGTGGATCATGTTAAAAGGCATATAACAGGACAGTAAGTAAACATTTGCTACCGGGGGAAATTCTACTGTAGCTAATGGTTTAGTAGTCATTTTAGTACCTGGGCTGTAAGCCGTTTTGTGTTGTGAATCGCTTGTCTTAGTCAGCATTTGTAAATGCTCTCTACATGTTATTTTCAAGAGGTTGCTCTCATCTCATTTTATTAGTTTTTTTTTTTTTTACAATCACTCCCCAAGGGGGCTGTTGCTAAGTTAACAATATGAGGGATGAGAAAGGAGCAGCAGTTCACGGACTTGCTCAAAACCCCAGAGTAGAGCATCAAACAGTTCAGGGCAAACTCAGTAGTTCTGAATTCAAAGCTGGACTGAGGTTACTGTTTTTGAAACCAGCTCAAAATGTGGTTGCTCATGTCCTTGGCTGGCTCATGATACAGTAGATAGTGGACTCAATTGAAGGAACTAGGTTTTACTCCTGAATTTGCCACCAGCTGTCTGTTTGACTAAAAGGACCAATAACTTATGGACTGAAACAGCTCTGACACCGCCCACACCCACCACTCCTTCCAGTGGGCTTCTTCTCATCCATCCACAAACTTACGTTTGCTTTAACACGGAAAAGAGAGGATAAGAGGAGAAACAGAGAGTATGTTTTATGGAAACGAAATGCACCTCTGCCTGATGCAGGGCAGATAAATACCCCAAGGGAGTAGGCAACACAGCACAAACCTAGTAGGTAGCTGGAGCCATTATAACCTGTCTGCCAGCCCTCAGTGGAGAAGGTTAGTTATCAAACTATGAGGCTTCTGATAAGAGAAGCAAATCTGGTGCAGGAGTAAGTCAGGATACCAGACAGCCCCTTGTTTTTTTTTATAACACAAGTTACACAGCCTTTTCAGAATGAACAGTGGTAACTGGAAACTCAAATGAGGAAGCATGATGGAGTTCACCAATATACAGTCCATGAAGGGAGCACACCAGCCCTACTATGGGCAGCCTCCTAACTTTGGTACCTCAGTATTCTCATCTGTAACACAAGATGGTTCAACTACCTACCAACTATCATTTAAGTACTTTTTTGCACAAAGGTTATTTCACATATGCCACATAAGGCAGATATTCCTATTATCTCCGTTTTAAAGATGCAAAGTCTGAAGGCATAGCTAAAAGAAGTAAATTTCCCCAAGGTCACAAAGGGAGTACATGGCAGAGTCTGACTATAAAGCGACATCATCTATAAAGTCTGAAACTTAATGATCCTATTCTTTTTGGAGGATACAGGTGGTCCATGATATGGAATGACCTTATGAGGGAATCAGATTCTAACTTACAGAAAAGTTCTCTTTCATTACATAAAATCATTATCTGCTAAATATATTTTAAATTTCTCTCTCCACTAGATTGTTCACTCTATAAAGACAGGACACTGCAGGTAACCTAATAGTTATACAATAGCTGCTGACTGACTAAATAATTCTCACTTCCAAAGCACCTTATATTTGAAATCCACCCAGTAGTTAAGAATATTACAGTAATATGAACACAGGTTATAACTTGGGTTGTTAAGCTTCCAGAGTTGGTAATGGAGGAGGAGAATGTGGTGAAATCCAGAGTTCTAATGAGACAAGGCCAACATTAATTAAAAACAATATTCAAAGAAGAGGTGAAAATAAACAAGGCCAACAGCAACGACATATAAATGAAATATCAGAGTTTTAGGAAGTTTATGAATTTATTATGTTATTAATACAAGCATAAAAGAAAAAAAACATGATGAAAAAGGAAAAAGCAAAGGAATTTAGTGCAGCAGACCATCAAAGCAAAATGCTGGTGAGACAGAAAAGTACAGCAAGCAAAACGTACCTCCCTTCTCACACTTACTATTGGACTAAAAATAATGTGGTATATTTAATCCATTTCTTCTCTCTTATAAAATGACCCATCACATTCCTGTCCTTGAAAATGTTATGCCTTTATAAAAGCACCTAACAATTTCCCACACCTGGTTAAGCCCAATGAAACACGGTACTATTTCAAAGCTGATCCATAAACTGCAATTCTATAGAATTCATATAGATTACCGGGAGGCTCAGGCTATTACAGTTCTCTCATTCAGAGAGCGAAGGTTTGATGTGAGCAAAACATTATAGGGCCTTTACAAGCCAACACAATCAATACCCTTACAAAATACACTTGCTGCTGGAATGGTCATTCATGCTGAGAAGGCTAAGGATAGGGGCTACATGACACACAGTAGACTCTCTTAGGATGAAGGCATTTAACACCATGATGTTTGACTAGGTGGCACTCTTTTAAGTCAACAGAGAAATCAGAATACCTCAACCACAGGAAAAATATTGGGGTGCTCTTGAATGAGTAACCAACATAGAAAGTGATTAAACCTATACCTGCATTATACTTAATATATTAGAAGTAAAAATTCAGATGAAGAGGAAACTGCTTCCTGATTTTGAGATAATGGGAGGGTTTTCCAACAAAATTCACTCAACCTTTATCATTTTCCTCTTTATGTGTTCTTCTTTTAATATATGTATAAATTAATGCTGGTTTTAAAACAGAATTGTTGAACTTACATTCCTAAGTCTACCTGATCTAAAGTGTTCTTTTTTTGTGCTATTTTTGTCAGGTCTTTGCATTAATGTAATGATGGCTTTATAAAAATAATTTTTAAGATTTCTGTCTTTCTCCATATGCAAGTAAAAATTAAATTTTAAAAATCTGTTCTTTGAAGGTGCAGGCATGATGATTTCTTGGAAAGTTGTTGAAAACTTCACTGATTTCTTCTACAGTTAATGGTTTGCTCAGGTATTCTTTTTTAATCTACTATGAGTATATTCTTTTATTTCTCATTATATAAATAATGCATAATCACTATACAAATGATACAATTACAAAGAAATGCTTTAACCATTTGCATTCCCAGCAAAAGACAACCACGCATTAATATTTTAGTGAGAATCATTTTACATATTTTTATGTGCCATTTTTGTTGTCATATTCTTTTAAAGTATTCTTTAAATTTCACTCTCCTTCTAAAATCTTATAAGCTTGTTTCATTTATTGAAAAATATTTATGTGGGGCATAAGTGCAAGGCCTTATGCTAAGTGATACAGAAGAAACAAATTATCACCTAAAATGTGCTCCCCAAAGAGGTTACATTCTCAGAGCGGGGGATGAAACGCCTACATAAGTAATTCAAGTAGCATCTCTGGTACCTCAAAGGCACCTACCAGCCATCTTACACCGTTAGAAAAACTTGAAATCCCACACACCAGGGAAGTCTTACATCTACCATCTTCCAGCCATACCTCCATCCCATCATCTATCATTCACATGCTGCAGGCACTGTCCCTAGTGCTCATGGTGAGAGGGAGACTTAGGTCTCTGTCATCTTTGCTACTCAATTAGCAGCACTAATATAGATTCTGGATGCCAATGCTGAGACTAGGCTAAACACTGAGCTGTTAGCACCAAAAATGCAAACTGTTTGACTGAAAAAACCCACAGCTGTAGCTGCCAATAGTAGGTACTCAAAAAAAGGAATTTAATTTAATATTTATATACTCAGGGCTTTATACAGAAATCTTTATAGAATGAGAAACATATTAAGAAAAATTTATTTTTCAAAGGTAAATAATTTAGGAAGACACACCTATATGTTCAACAAATTTGATGTTTATCTTTTTTTTTTTCATACCTAAAGCATTCTCCCAATATCAAAAGGCTTAGTGATTCAAAAAGGGATGTTTGAGTTTTCTTTTGTTATTCTTAGAAGTAATGTCTGGATTCTGAAAGTAAGCAGTTGAGAGTGATTCAATCAAGACCATTGTTGAAGTAAACTCCAGTGTCTCATTATCTGTAGTCAAGAAGCAATTTCTCTATGGTTGTTATCATTCACTTTGGTTTAGCTAAAGTAGAGATACAAGAGCCAAACTGAATGAAAATATTTAGCCTTTTGTCAATTTCGGTTACAGAAAATAGTCTAAAGGTTAATTCACATACTACATTTTTACTATGTGAAGTTACACAGGAACATATGGAATCTTGTATATATTTCTAATAAAAATGACTTGCCTGCTTGGAACAAAAGAAATAATAGCTAACATATGTTAAGTGCTTATCTATTCTGAAGGTATAGTCTAACTCAGTCATCATAACAACTTTATGAGGTTCTAGTGCCATTGTTTTTACAAATGAATGAAGTGAGATCCAGTAAATTTAAGAAAATTCCTTCAAGTCACACAATAGCAAGCAGAATATCTATGATTCAAATTTAGGCAGTTTAATTCTAAAGCTTTCTATCTTAAGTACTATGCAATTCTGCCTTATTTTAAATTACAAAAGTGTACACTTATGATGCATAAGGGCAGCAAAGAACCTATTACCAAAGTATCATCAATTATTTAATAACTCAGTTAAACTGTATCAAATATTGCTGCACAGTGAGAGAGTTCAATGTTCCCATTAAAACACATACATATACATATATATGTGAGAGAGAGAAAAATGAGTAACCTATCAATCTACAGTAAAATGAATAAAATGTATAATGCTAAAAATATAATAAGAAAGTAATATGAACATTCAAAATAAGGGTAAATGCATAAATTCATATGGAAAAGAGAAGACTAAAAACAGAAAGATCTAGAGTTGAAACTGTGCATGTAATGAAAACATCAGGGTATGGAAATGAGGAAGAATATATACAATGAAAGCACTGACCCTCCATGGAGGGTCTCTGATTAACTGCACTGAGTATTTAGTAAACTCTAACGCTCTCTCTAAACTTGAATACAGGAAAAAATGCAAGATGTCATCTATACTTGAACAGATGGATTATTCTGAAAGTTCAAGTTAAATGCCAGAGAAACACTACTCCCCCCTCACCTTAGTTCACTAAGAATGGTCTCTTAAATCTTCCAAAGTGTATGAACTGAAGCCTGTGGACTCAACTCTTTCACAGCTTAGAGTTAAATTTTTATGCTGCTTCTAACATGGTTGCTTGCTTGATGCCACAAAGAAGATCAGAAGAAGAAAACCAGGAGGCTTAAGTGACAGTAGGGAGTAGAAAGTTGAGTTAATATAATGATATATGATAGAAGCCTGAGCAGAAAGCAGCAAAAGAACTATAAAAGACAATACCATGCAATAATCAGTTTCCAAATGATTCATAAAGATGACCATATACTCAGCTGGGAAGATATAAAACTGCATAGTTGACTTTAGAGATTTTTTTGATATAAAATAATTTAAAACAATTCTGACACTTGAGAAAGGGATTCTTTATCTTTAGCCCCTTCCCCTTGATACTATGTTGAAAAGGTGTAATTACATTAGCATTTTCAATACAATGCTAAAACAACAATAACCTAAGTATTTGCTAAATGTTTAATGAGAACATATCTCTATGAAGAACCCAACAACTTAAAGTGAAGTATTATTAATTCATCAAATATGACTGAGTACGTATTAAGCGCCAAAATATTCAAGATTCTCAGAAACCAGGGAAAATTTTAGTCAAGGGCTCCCAGTTTAGAAGTAGGCAGGATAGAATATAAACAGAAATATAAAGAAGGCAGATGGATGGTCACCAGAAGAGGAAATTCTGGCTGGTGGAACAAAAATGCCATGAAGATAAAACAGGTAACTGAATCATATGCATTAAAACCTGTGCTTGTTAGATAATTTCTGAGATTTCAATAATATTCAAACACTGTATTTTTAAAGAATAACTTTCATAGCATGACAATTAGAAGAGTAAACCACTACCCCATGTGGGTACATCCAACTGACAAGAAAGTTGAGGACGAATATACATATATATATGCTTCAGAGGTGTCCATCACCAGAAGAGCGGACAAAGAATTGTGATATTTTAAAATGAGAGAATAACATACAGCAATGAAAGGAGCACATATAACAACATGAATGAATCTCAAAAATTATTATGTAGTGCTAAACCAGCTAGATACAAAAGGAGGTCAGATGCATCCTTTATTTGATTGTCCGTATATGAAGTTCAAGAACAGGCAAACCTAGTCCATAGTGACAGAAATCAGAAGACCAATTGTCTCAGGGTAGGGAGGCATTGACTGGGAAGAGGTAAAAGACAACTTTTCCCAGGTAAAGAAAATATTCTCTATCTTGATCTGGGTGATGATTACATGAACACATATATTGATCTATACGCTTAAGATTTAAGTTTCTTACAGTGTGTAAACTGTATCTAAATTGAAAAGGAGAAAATATGCTTCAAAATGCAACAACCTCAGAATAAAAGGAAAAGAGGCACAAAACAATGAAATTTATGTGATATACACAGCATAAAGGAATTCCATATCTTTTCCCAGTGACTTACCTTTCCATAATAAAGAAAGAGGAGGGAGAAGGATGGAAGGGGGAGACAAGGAAGAAAAAAGAAAAAAAGGAAAGGAAGGAATTAGTCCAGTGAATGATAGAGCAGGGCACTGCAGAATCTGCAGTTTGAAAAAAAAAAATTTCCTTTTGAAAAGCCATTCCATAAAACTAAACAGGGCAATCATTTAAGGCCCCAATATTCAATTTTTCTTTATATATAGTCTAACTTCTCCACAAAAAATCTATTTAATTAAAATTTTATTAATTAGATTTTCAACACTTTTATGGGTTGTATTAAATAAATTTCTCAATACTTCTGAGGAAATAAGTATGCATCATACATGTATACCAGTTTTCAAATTGACTGAATAATGACCAAGGAAGAGACTGACTGCACTAATGATTACTTTAAATGTACAGTCCAGCTGAAATACAGACATTGCACTATGGTGGGCTGGTGCTTACTCTGAACAAAAGAGATTAGAACAACAAAACAAAACTAATAAAGGGCTTAAGGAATAGTTCTGACACTTTACTAATATCACACATGAATAAAAATAACATTTATCTTTGCTAGACCAAGATACCATAGTCAGACTGCCTGTACTACAACTTTTTAAATATGAAAGTAGAGCTAACTTATCCCTAAACTTATTCACATAAATGGGCTAATCTAGTCTTTCATTTTTGATTTCTCACTAAAGGATATGTATTCTAACACAATAATATTGAAAATATACCTGAAATTGATTTTCAGTGTTGATACATTCTTCAGAACCCTAGTAACCTGGCCCTGACTTTCCACAGCAGTTTTATTTTGGCCACCAGCAATGAAACTGACAATATAATATATGAGATTATGAGAGAGAATATGAAAATAGGAGAATAAAAATGTTATCTTCAAATATCCTCTGAGAGGATAAAAATGAAGGATTACCACTACACAACTGTCAAGAGAAAGGATTAATTTTAAACCATTTTCTACTTCCACTGCCTGATGTGGTAAACCTGGATGAATAAAAGGCCATTGTCTTTATTCATTAATTTCAGGAGATTGTTAAAAGATGGAAATCTTTTGGAATTATTATGCCTCTGTAACAATCTTTATCTAAAAACTATGACTCTTAGAGAACAGTCTGTTCTCTTCTAACTGTAAATGTTGTCAGAAGGATGAATTAGAGAAGAGCTGTCAACACAGAGTTTCAGTGTCTGCCCCACAAAGTTCATTTGAGGGTCTTTTATCTTTTTACATTTGCCAAGATACCATTTCATCAAAAGAACTTGATTGCGATCATCTCTCATTATATACAAATATCGGATCATCATGTTGTACTCCTGAAACTAATAAAATGTTATATGTCAATTATACCTCAATTTTTAAAAATTAACTTGATTTAAATTAGATAAAGAGAAATGTTTAAATGTACGTCACTGATTTCTGAAGTTTCTCTCATAAGCCAACGTGGGTTTGATGAATGGCTATAAATAAAGCTAAAAATGACTAAACTATGATATAGCTAACCTCCCCAAATACTGAAATATTTATCAATGATCCAAGAGATTTCCCTTCATGATGTGGTGACAGCAAGATATCAATAAAGCCCCACTAGTGAATTGTTTTCTGTAGAAACTATCAGTTCAGAAGTCAAAACAGCAAAAAGACAATGACTCTGTAGGAATGTATGTATATACATATATACACTACCAAACGTAAAACCCATAGCTAGTGGGAAGCAGCCGCACAGCACAGGGAGATGAGCTCGGTGCTTTGTGACCACCTAGAGGGGTAGGATAGGGAGGGTGGGAGGGAGGGAGATGCAAGAGGGAAAAGATATGGGGATATATGTATATGTAAAACTGATTCACTGTGTTATAAAGCAGAAACTAAGACACCATTGTAAAGCAATTGTACTCCAATAAAGATGTTTAAAAAAATTAGATTAAAATATTTTGAAAAAATTTAATAATATAAAATAGTAATATTATATTACATATTATAAACATACATATACATAATTCTATAAATATACAGTTGAACCTTGAACGACATGGGTATGTACTGCATGGCTCCACTTACATGCCAATTTTTTTCAAAAAATGTACTGAAAATATTTTTGGAGATTTGCAGTATTCAGAAAAACACTGCAGACAAACCATGTATCCCAGAAATATTGAAAAGATTAAGAAAAAGTTAGGAATGTCATGAATACATAAAACAAATATAGATATACATATAACATACAAAATACGTGTTAATCAACTGCTTATGTTATTGGTAAGGCTTCCAGTCAACAGGAGGCTATTAGGTGTTAAGTTTCAGGGGAGTCGAAAGTTATATGCAGATTTTCAACTGCAGTTTGTGTGTGGGGGGGTGTTGGTGTCCCCACCCCCATGTTGTTCAAGGTCGACTGTATGTACGTATAATGTACATACAGAAAATATATGTGCACGTTTCTTTCAAAGAGAGAGTAGATATCATGATACATGTTTGATCGTGTCTTTGAAATTCATATTGAAATACGGCCTAAATATTCTTACAGAAATGAAATAAGAGACTGAAATGGGATCTGGAAATAAATGTGACTACAGAGTTATGATTTCATAGTTATGAAATCATTTCTTATATATTTGAAATTATTACATGCAGCCATTATAGCAATACTGAAAATATATCTTTAAATTTTCACAACTTTATAAAAGGTACAGATGTTTTTATTAAATAAAACCTCCAAGATCAGCATGCTTTAATTTCCTAGGATTCAAAACATTTTAGAAGATGATCCTAAACCTATAATTTTGTTCCCCTTAAATTCTGGGTGTATAAACACAACTGTGGTTCATTTCCTTTAATGATACAGATGTGAAAGATAGTCTCATAACATGCAGACCTAACCTGACTAATTAGCTGAAGAGCAGAATTCTACCATACAAAATCTACCGTATAGGTACAAAAATAAATGACAAAGTAAGCCCTGCAAATAACCTCTAAAGCTTAATATTTTAAACGTTATAAGACCTTGTGTAAGTCATCAACAGGCATGTCCTCTATTTCACCATTTCTACAACAAGAAGACTGTTCTAAAATAGCCTCTTATAGAGGGTGTGGAGAAAAGGGAACTCTTCTACCCTGTTGGTGGGAATGTAAATTGGTGCAGCCACTATGGCAAACAGTATGGAGGTTCCTTAAAAAATGAAAAATAGAACTACCATAGGATCTATCAATCCCACACCCAGACATATATCTGGAGAAAACTCTAATTCAAAAAGATACATGCACCCCAATGTTCACAGCAGCGCTATTTACAATAGCCAAGACATGAAAGAAACCTAAATGTCCACTGACAGAGGAATGGATAAAGAAGATGTGGGGTGTGTGTGTGTCTGTCTGTATAATATATATAATGGAATATTACTCAGCCATAAAAAATGAGATAATGCCATTTGCAGCAACACGGATGGACCTAGAGATCATCATACTAAGCGAATTAAGTCATACAGAGAAAGACAAATATCATACAATATCCCTTATATGTGGAATCTAAAAAATGATACAAATGAACTTATTTACAAAACAGACTCACTGACATAGAAAACAAACTTATGGTTACCAAAGGGGAAAGGGCAGGGAGAGGGGATAATTTAGGAGTATGGTATTAGTAGATACAAACTAGTATATATAAAATAGATAAACAACAAGGTCCTACTGTATAGCACAGGGAACTATATTCAATATCTTGTAATAAACTATAATGGAAAAGAATCTGAAAAAGAATACATACTTACACAAACACACACACACACATATATAACGGAATTACTTTGCTGTACACTAGAAGCTAACACAACATTGTAAATCAACTGTACTTCAATTACAAAAAATTAAAAATAAAAGCCTCTAATATCCTTTCTACTTCAAATCCATGAAGACAGTGACTTCTATTATCACATTTTATTCTATGATGAAACTATATTCACTTACTATTGACAAACATAATATTTTTGTCCTATGGAGGAGTTATAATACATATTGATATGTCAGTTTTGTTATTTATTATTTCTCACTTTCCAAGGGGTCTTTCTGAAGGAAGAACTGGGATCTTCTGTTTTCACAATTTATTAAAATGAACCACATATCAAATATACACACTGAAGACTCCCTTCATCCACTCTCTATTTATTACATAAACCATGACCATGGTTCCAAGAGTGGCTCTCAGTGCCCTTCCATTAGCAAACTGCTGGCCTGACTCCCTAAATGAGAATTATAAATTATACCTCTTACTACTTTTTTTCCTAAAGTACATTTTCCTAATATTTAATTTATAAATCATTTCCCAGATGTATTAGTAATAAATGGTTGTAGGCGGCAGACAGGTCTCCAACAAGTACCATGCTTGCTGTTTACTGGGAGGCCTCATTAAAAAGGCATCAAGAGAAAGCAAAATAAAAACAACCTTGTGAACCTTTGTAATTGGTCTCAAGGGATATGTAACTCTGAGGATATCAATACAGAAATGCCCTAGTCCAAACTCCCTCTTAGATTTTACAAAAAATATTTCTTTGCTGTTGTAAAGTTTGTATAAGGCAATTGCTTATGATCAGAATGAAAACAAAGCAAAAATCAAGTGCCCTGTGATTTCAGATATTTTCTCCCTAAAGCATATTTTAAAATAATGACCAGTCTAATCCTTTTGAACTGCCAAGCTGCTCATAAATGAAGTAATTTTAAAGAAATGTGTTGCAAATGTTTATCATGCATGTAAAAGTGGAGGGATACATATGTGCATTATATACAGAACGTACACACACATATTAAAGTGGTATGGTCAACACATCAGTCAACAATTTAGACGTTAAAACAATTTAGACATATCACATATGGATTGTTTTGTGAAGTGAAGATTTATTAATCTTTTAATTTACCAATTTTTAAAATACTGGGTTTTCTTAAAGCGAGACATTCTCTTGTAAAGATGGGGACAACTTTTCATGACTGCATTTGTTATATCCATCAGACCTCAAATTTGACATTTTGACTGATTTCGATTACGAATTTCTACATATCACACTATTTTCACCTTCTCATGACCCAGAGGGGGAGTATCATCCCATATGATAGATGAGGAAGCAAGTCCAACAAATGTGGCCAAATAACACATGCAGCTAAGATTACTAAAATACAGATGCACCACCAGATCCCACTCTAGTGTTCTTTATATTTGTTTTATGTTTTTTTTCTATGTTTTAAGGCATCCTTCCATATAGCAAGATAGATTCATAGCAGTTATGTTGCAAAAGTTATTACATCTTGGTTGATCCATAGATCAAGTGGTGTATAAAATGGATTTGCAAAGAAAAAAAATAAAGAAAATCCTAAAAGTATGTCTATATTTGGGTTTCTTGACAAGTGATTCATCTCAATATTTTTTCCTCTTTGTTTTGAACTAAACACGTTACAAGTAAAAATAACTTCCTTTTTTATGGACCTTCTCTCCAGATTCAACTATGCCTATTATGTTACAAATCAAACCTATTTATTACTGCCAGCTTCAAATAATAACACAGAAACTAAATAAATTAATATTTTAGATGCTTAATTTTTAGTATCTGTTTTATAAAAGAAAATCTAATGTGAGATACTGGAATCCAGAGCACTGGATTCAATTATTTTTTTTGCCTCATTCTTCCTTTATCTCCTGGCATAAGCATTTACAGATTTACTTGCATTCACAAGTAAGTTATGGACAAACAGTATTACAAGTAACACTCTGGGTAGGAGTATGAACATTTATCTTGCATATTGTCTATATTAGTAGTATATATAAATTTACTGATCAGTTGACTAAATGTAAACTTGTTCTTATATTTAGATATTTCTCTTAGGAAACTAATACATGTTTAAAATAACAAATATGTAAAATAAAACAGAAAATAAAATTTACCTGTTATCTCACTACCCAGAAATAATCAGGCAGCGTTTTCTTACAATTCCTACCAGTTTTAATTTAACCATTCACCTGTTATTGGACATTTAGTTAACCATTTGCTACAATTAATAACACTGTGGTGAACATTTTCACACATAATTTCTTGGCAGATTCTTTGGCTATTAAATGTATTAAATAAGACTGACAGATGATTGTTCATTTCCTTTTTTATTAAGACATTAACAAAATATTTACCTGACCATCCGACTCATACAAGTATAGAAAATAGTGTTTAGAGCAATAGTTGCTGAGCTGAGAGTCAAGTAAAAAGCTGCCCTGAACAGAAACAAAAGGCAACAGGACAAATACTATATGATTCCACTTATATAAAATATCTAGAATAGGATAATACATAGAGACACAAAACACAGCAAGGTTGCCAGGAGCTGGGGGTGGGAAGGAATGGAAGGAAAGTTGTTTCTTATTGGTTTTACGGGTTCCCTAGGGAGTTAAGGGAAAATTTTGGACATAAATACTGGAGATTGTTGTATAACACTGGGAACATAATTGATGCTACTGAATTGTACACTTAAGAATGATTAAGATGGCAAATTTTATGTTATACACATTTTACCACACTTTTTAAAGTTTCATTGAATTTGACACATAATAATTAAAACCTATCCCATTCACGGAAACTTTAAACATAAATATGTAATAATAATAGCAAGTTTTTGAGTCTATACTATATCAAAGACTCTGATAAGTGCTTACCTATTGTATCCTATTTAAAACTCACAATAAACCTATCAGTACTAACAACAGGGAAACTGAGGCTTAATGAACTTAGGTAGTTGTGCATGGTCTCACAAGAATCAAGACTTAAACCACATTTGTATGACTTCAAAGCCATTGCTTTTAATTATTATGCTGTCTAAATGACATCTCACATGCTTTGTCTGTTACAGCCTCTGAATTGTTAGGCCTATTTTACAGATAAGTAAAGTGAAGCTCAATGAGGTCACATGAGTTAATTCAATATTACAAAGCTAGTATATGGGAGAACCTAACTTTAAACAAAAAATATTTCAGACTACAAAATGGCCAATATAGGACAGAGAGTTCTCACATACTCTTCATCCATCCTCCCAAAAGTTAATCTACATAACCATAGTGCCATTACTAAAACTAGAAACAAACTACAAACTTTATTCAGATTTTACCTGTGTTCTCACTAATGCCTTTCTCCTTTTCCACGATATAAGGATGTAACGAAGAGAACTGTTAAATAGTTTCGTACAGTGTCCCTCAATTTAGGTTTGTCTGATACTTTTTCATGATTAGATGGTGGTTATGTATTTTTCTCAAGAACAAAACAAAAGTGATATGTCCTTCTAAGGGTATCATGTCAGAGGTACATAATGTCCATATGTCTCATTATTAGTGATGTCAGTCATGATCATCGTTCCTAAGAATGAACAATTGATTACGGTAGTGTCTTCTAGGTATGTCCAATGTAAAGTTATAAATTTCCCCTCTGTAATTAATGAAGACTTATGGGTACATGCTTTTTGAGTAAGAAAAGTTTTCTTTTCCTAAAACTTTCATCCACTTGTTTTAGCATCCATCATTGGTTCTTGCCTACAATAATTATTATCATGGTTTTCTAATGATGATGTTCCATCTTCTTTATTTCTTGTATATTTTCTAACTGAAATTCTTCCATAAGGATGAACTGTGTCTTCTCTGCTATCTCTCTATCTATTTCAGTATCGGCTCATAATTATTTATTTTACCCTGTGGGTTAAAACTCAGTCTTACACTTATTTATTGGGTTGCTCTAATTTTCCAGCTTTGGGAGCCCTTTCAGGTTGGCACCTGTGTCCTTTGACATGACCACATCCTTTTAGAGCACTCCCTTACTTTTGGTGCCAAAGATGCTCCAAGCTCATCTTATAGTCTCTCTGCTCCAGCCCTGGAATCAGCCACTTCTCCGAGGAGTCCGGAGACAATGGTATTTAAATACCAAGATCTAGGTTCTAGGTGTGCTCTTTGCTACTGGAGTTTTATTGCTACCAAGCCCTCTCAGTAAACAAAGCTTGGAAATATATGTATTATACTGACAAAGAACCCAGGCGTTTAATCAAGGAATTTTCACTCTCCCTAACAATCTCCTCCCCTGTCCTGAACTGGTTTCTAGTTTGGTAAGATTCACAAATCAGAAATGAATAAGGAAATAATAATGTCAATTATATAAATAATTAAAACGGCAGGAGTAAAATAAAGGCCTGGTTCTCTGTATTACCTTAAGGACTAGCAGATGTTCTTTACACTGAGAGGAACTCTAATATACTTTCAACTACAGGTCTCCTGCACCTGAGAAAAACTCTTAAGCTCGATGCTCGTTTCCTTATCTATGAAATGAGGATGATTATCTCTATACCCTACAGATTTCATGAAAATACATGCTATTATAATAAATGTGAAGGTACTTTTTATACTGTAAAATACATGATTTTATGGGCATATTGCTGTTCAATATGAAAATGCTTAAGAAAAAAAAATCACTAGGCTATGACAGGCAGAATTCTATGTATGTCCCTCCAAAATTCTCATTTCTTGGTTATTCCATCAAACATGAATCTAGGTACTGCTTAGAAGATACTTTGCTGATGGAATCAAGGGTATTTATCAGCTGACTTTAAAATAGGGAGGTTATTCTGGATAATCAGTGGGACCAGTGTAATCACGTCAACTCTTAAAAGCAGAAGGAGACAGAAGAGCCCATCAGATGTACTTGAATAAGAAGATGAGGCCTGAGAAATGAGGATGAAGGGGAGGGCCGAGAGAGGTGTGAGAAGAACCTGACCCACGATCTCTGCCTTTGAAGATGGCCATGAGCCAGGTATGTAGGTGGATTCTAGGAACTCAGAATGACTCCAGGACAATAGCCAGCAAGGAAACAGGGACCACTTCTACAGTGACATGGAACTGAATCCTGCCAACAGCTTGAATGATCCTGGAAAAAGATTTTCCCCTACAGCTCCAGGAAAACAAAAACAAAAAACAAAGACAAAAAATTTGTTGATCCCTTGCTTTCAATCTTGAGAGACCGTGAACAGAGATTCATACTGTGCTTATACTTCTGACACAGGAAAACTGTGAGCTAATAAGTGGGTATTATTTTTTTATTTTTATTTTTTTTTTGCGGTACGCGGGCCTCTCACTGTTGTGGCCTCTCCCGTTGCGGAGCACAGGCTCCGGACGCACAGGCTCAGCGGCCATGGCTCATGGGCCAAGCCGCTCCGCGGCATGTGGGATCTTCCCGGATCGGGGCACGAACCCGTGTCCCCTGCATCGGCAGGCAGACGCTCAACCACTGCGCCACCAGGGAACCCAGTGGGTATTATTTTAAGTCACTAAATTTGTGATAATTTGTTAGAACAGCAATGAAAACAAATATATCAGGTTTCTCCAGAAGAAAAATGATTAAGAGAAATGAAACAATTATTTTCATAATCTATGTCAACCATAGAGCCTCATACATAATGACTACTGTTGATTGATAACAGGAATAAGAAAGATTTGATTTAAGGAAATTGAGAAAGTATTATATGGACAATCTATGCTTACAGGGTTCACTATATAATTCAATCAGTCTGTTTGAGACCCATATGAGTCACAAACCTACCTACACCAATTTTCTAGAGAGCAACATGATGATTAGAGCAGAAAGAATTCAAGATTTGGATTGAAATCGATCATAAAATCTAATCCAGGCTGTATCTAATCCAATCATTAGCCAAGGAGCCTTTGACATTTCATCACCTCTAAACTTGAATTTCCACATCTTGAATATGGGTATATATCATACTGTGTCGGTTTAAGTGACATAATGTAAATTAAAGTTCTTTGAAAATTGAAAATATATAAACTCTCATCAGGTTGGCTACCTTATTCGCCAATTCTCAAAAGCTGACTAAAATAATTGCTGGTGGTCAGATTAGTCTACACTGTTAATTTACTAAGACTGATTCATAATTACTCACTATAATGATTATCTCATTGTATATTCTCCTACTTTGAGGTTATAAATTTAGTATATTAGGAGGTAGTTTGTTATTTGTAGTTAATAAAGGGAAGAGGAATGGAGGAACGGAAGGATGAAGAATGACATTATGGTAATCCCAAAGTTTCCAGTCAGTAGAAAGGACACTAAGTTAAGAAAGTAATTTAAAAAACTGCCCATGTTCCTTTTAACGGGCTGAATTGTGTCCCCCCAAAATTCTTATGTTGAACTCCTAACTCCCAGCGCCTGAAGGTATGACCTATTTGGACAGAGGGGCACTGCAAATGTAATTAGTTGAGTTCATACTAGAGTAGGGTGGCCTACTCTAATACAAAAGGACTAATATCTTTTTAAAAGAGAAATTTGGACACAGACAGACAGACACACAAAGGGCACCATGTGAAGATTAAAGCTAAGATCAAGGTGCTGTCTGTTCACATGCAGGAACACCAAAGATTGGCAGCAAACCACCAGCAGTTAGGAAAAAGTCCTGGAGACGATTCTCCCTCAGCTCTCAGAGGGAACCAACCCTGCAGAAACCTTGGTCTCGGACTTCTAACCTTCAGTCCTGGGCAACAAATATCACTGCTGTTTAAGTCACCCAGTTCATGGTACTTTGTTATGGCAGCCTGAGTAAGTGAATGCACTCCTCCACTCAAGGGAAGATACCCAAGGAACTACTGCAATTATAATTATCCATTAAAGGGTATGAGCCACTTAAAAAAACTTTCAAATTCCTTAAATCCATTTAATTCTTAAAAAAAAAAAAAAACCCTTGAACCATGAAGAAGGTGGGAATCGTTACTGTATTTCACAAGAAACTAATGGATGTAAGATAATTTGAGAGGCTTGTTTAAAATCAGAGATGATGGAGGAAAAGCTTGAATATGAAACTTTTAAGTTTGAATCCACACCTTTCTCTATGCCATTTGGTCAAATTGTTTTTCTCTGAAGAAGAAATGATTCTTGTATTTTATTTTATTTATTTATTTTTATTGGGTATAGCTGATTTACAATGTTGTGTTAGTACAGTTAGTACAGTTAGTTAGTACAGTTTCTGCTGTACAACGAAGTGGATCAGCTATGTGTATACATATATCCCCTCCCTCTCGGACCTCTCTCCCACCCCACCCCATCCCACCCCTCTAGGCCATCACAGAGCACCGAGCTGAGCTCCCTGTGCTATGCAGCCGGTTCCCACTAGCTATCTGTTTTACACATTATAGTGTATATGTGTCAATCCCAATCTCCCAATTCATTCCCCCTCCCCGTGTCCACACGTCCATTCTCTACATCTGCGTCTCTATTTCTGCCCTGGTTCATCTGTACCATTTTTCTAGATTCCACATATATGCGTTAATATACGATATTTGTTTTTCTCATTTGCAGAGATGTGGATGGACCTAGAGTCTGTCGTCTGGTCAATTTTCATTTGGCTTAATTCCTCATACTTACTCCTAAACTCAGATGGAAGAAACGATCAAACAAAATTGCTCAGGAAGCTCAGCCCTTAGACTGTATGTTTAGTACAGGATAAAGTCCCATTAAATTCAGCTGCAAGGAGGGTAGGGGGCAGAACCCTGAAGGAAGGTTACACCTGTCCTGGTGAGGCCGTCTCCACAAGCCCATTGTCTTCATCAGTTTGTCAGGTGCAGTTCAGCAGAGCTTATGTCACAGATCTCATCTTTGTCCGATTCTGTTTTATTAGATAACTGTCCAGCAGCTGTTCTTTGCCCCAAGAGGAGCTCTAAGACATTTTAACTTCCTAGCAAGGTCCTCTGAGAAATACTCAGAATCCAGGTACCCCTTTGCCAGTGAACAAAATTGCTTCTGTAGGATTAAACTATTCAATTCTTGAGCTTTTGGTTAAAATTCACCTGACAATGCACTGTGGCGAACAAACAGCTAGACTTGTGTGGTGAAAGTTTTAACCTCTACAAAGTGTGCAGCCTATCTGAAGCGCAAACTACTATCAACTATAGAACCAACAGATTTGGGATCCCTGAAGAAAACATCAAACTAAGGTGTATCGTTCATTCTGAGTAAGAATGAAATTCTATTTCTTGTTTGC
This sequence comes from Physeter macrocephalus, assembly GCF_002837175.3. NCBI lineage: Eukaryota > Metazoa > Chordata > Mammalia > Artiodactyla > Physeteridae > Physeter > Physeter macrocephalus. The sequence goes on from NC_041231.1 coordinate 17,670,021, forward strand.
TTCCCTCCCCTTGAATTACTCGAATTGTCTCCATCCCTCATCCCACTTGAGAAAACTAGAAAAAACCCAAAATATCAGAAACCTATTATTTAACAGAAAAAAATGTTCTAAGATGTGAAATAATTTACACATGAAAGCACATTCAAATGAAAACTATCTTTTGTTACCTTAACTTCTGGGGTGGTACTCCAAAATAGCCACTGTGCTACATTATCCACCAATATCTGAGAGATGTCTGAACGGCAACAGGGAACAGTTTATCTACCTGACTCAGAGCAAAAAAGGTGCACTAAAGTGGACGTTATACAAGAAGTCATGAGACCCAATTTCTGTATCTGGCTCCACTATTAACGGGCTCTATGACCTTGAGAGGCCTTTTGGGAACTATCTCCCCATTTGAGTAATGAGCTAATGATCTCCGAGGTCGATTTCTAATCGAAAATTATGAGATCCAAATAACGTAACTGACTCTCCAAAACCTATTAAGAAATAATTTTCTATTGTGATTTTGGCCAATTTGGAAAATAAACTAACTCTACATACAGGCAGATCAAAGCGGGAATAACAAGATCATTTTTATCACAACGTTTGGTATATCTCTTAAAGCTGGAAAGAAAAGCAAAAATTAAAGTGAAATGATTATTTTTCATGTGCTATGTTCTATGCTAGTTTCTCCATATACTAACCCCTATCCTTTAAAAATCCTATGAGAAAACCATAAGAGTGTGCCCCCAAAGGGGGTCATTTTAAACCAGGGGAGAAAAAACGAGGGTGGTATTGTTAGAACCTGAAAATTGGAGCACGGGTTAGTGTTTCTCCTATTATGAACAGCATAATCCAAATCATGTCAAAGTAGTTATTTGAAAACTTGGAATAAAAGCCATTACAAAGTTAGTTTCTTTGCTTACAGGCACAAAATATCACCAAATCTTTCATTTTAAAAATGATAACAGGCATGATTTTTGTACCATCATTCAGATATAGTCAGGTAGAAAATAATATTTTATTAATATTTTGGCAATATTAAATTGTTGCTAAATCTATGACTTAAAACCTCTTTGATTTACTGAACTAGCATTTAGAAGCTAAGCTCTATTACTTACTTCCCTACTTATCTACAGAAACAATCATGCATCAAGTGGCAGGGGAAGGTTTGATGGTAAGCACATGATTCTGAAACCTTGTAATATACTTTAAGAGAAAAACAGATAGTATGCAAAAAATTGAGAAAATTTCAAAATAATACAGGAAGATGCTTCTGGTTTTGTTGCAGTAGAAATGTTTAAAATAAGAAAAGTATTAAAACAGAAACAGACTCACAGACTTAGAAAATAAACTATGGTTACCCAAGGGGAAAGGTGAAGGGGAGGGATAAATTAGGAGGTTGGGATTAACATATACACACTACTATATATAAAACAGATAACCAACAAGGACCTACTGTATAGCACAGGGAACTCTGCTCAATATGCTGTAATAACCTAAATGGGAAAAGAATTTGAAAAAGAATAGATGTATGTATACGTATATATGAATCACTCTGCTATATACCTGAAACTAACACAACATTGTTAATCAACTATACTCCAATGTAAAATAAAAATTTTTTAAAAAGAACAGTATTATTTCATGGTGGTGTTTATCAGGAAAGTTCTCTGAAGAAGATAGGTCTTGAAGGAGAAAAGGTTTTACTTTACTTTCCATGCAGAAAACCTGGAAATTCTAACAGGAGTGACTTTCAACCTACAGAAGTTAGTTATATAAATACTTCCTTCGAAAACCCAACCCCATAATTAGTCTCAGTTTGTCTGCCCACATTAAATTATATTACATCATGTACACAGTTACACTTCTCCTTGATGTATTTCATAACTAATAAAATCACTCATATCTATTGATTTTATGTGAAGAAAAATGGGAAAGTTACACTTTACAAGATTTCCACCACAGCATGATTATGTGGTGAGCTGGTAATGACAGAAACCATTTGATTTTTACTCTTCATTAAAAATAAATACACATTTAAATAAGATTCATGGTTCCTCTACTTAGAATCCATAAACCAGACCAAATCCATTACCACCCCAAACTAGAATTAATTGCAGGGATTTTTTGGAAAAGCAGAAGCCTTCCTGAAATACTAGGTAAATGCAGTAATAGATTTATTGAACATTTACTATATTTAAGGCAAAAATTAAGTATTTTATATGAATTCTCTCATTTGATCCTCTCAATAATCTAATGAGTGAGGTAGTTTTAATATCTTCATTTACAAATAGGGAAAACAGAGGCTCAGAGAGTTTATATAATATGCAAAGGCTAGAAAGCAGCATAACTTGTTTTCAAAAGCAACTCTAATCCACTCCAGTCTGAAATCACAGATGGATCCTAAGGTATACATCGTGAAAAAAAATCCGCTACATAAACACAGTCTTGAAACTATGGTCACAGAAGCGACCATGGCTCAAACCTTACATGAGAAAAAAAAAAAAAAAAAGATTTAAAGAAAACACCAGACAGGGTGTTAGCAAGTGAGCAAGCTTAAAATGCTTATCCTGGCTTAACATGGTCAGCGAAGAGAAATCTAGGGACAAACCCTAGAGACTAACCCAGGGCAAGAACAATTCAGGAGAGAAAGTGATTGCAGATATGGAACAACAACAGAAGGGTCTCCAAGCAAAGTTTTACCTTTTTTGCCCACCTTCAATAGCTTCCTTAGTATAATGCCTGGGTGGAGCCACAGGATGCTCTCTGCATATTGCTTTTTTTTTTTTTTTTTCCAAAATGCCGCCCTGTTCCTAAGTCCTCATTGATTTTTAACTTAGCATCTGTCACTGGGCAAATTTACAATTTAACATTCATCTAACAAACCAACTTCTGAAAAAGCCGGACTCCTACACTCTATAGTTTCATTGAAAATCCAAATACACAGTCCAAATCTCTGGCAATGCAAAGTAGGGAATCATATCGGGTTAGCAAAACGGAACGGAGAATGAGCCCATCATCTGTGATCAAATTTCATTTCCAAGAGTTTCAGGGAACTCTCAAGTTTTGGTAATATGCTGCCCAAAAGTGATGGGCCAGAAACTGGATCTTGGAAATGCTTTGGTTATAAAGAGGCTTGTTTCAACATTGAACCAAAGCATAGTCTGCTCAATACAGTCTTACTAAACCTGCCTATAGTAAACCTACTTCTATACATAATGGCAATTTAATGGGTCAACATCGCATACAGAAAATAAAGTCAGGAAAATATTACTTTTTTTAAATGGTAGCTGTTGGCTAGTAGTGGAAATCGGTCTAAATAACATACCATATTAGTAGTACCTTATTATCAGTTAAACAATTTCATTAAAGTAGGAGCATATTATTTGCTCCTAATTTTGCATCAACAATTTACTTAAAACATAAAATGAATTATTTCACCTTAAAGGAGAAACATTTTTTATTCTTGCTTTAATGCATCCTACAATTATGGGGCATCATCTCTTTTCATTCAGGAAACTCTTTGGATATGTATGCTATTGTTCAAGAATAGTTGAAATTATAGGAATTTTCATAATTTCTGATGCACTGTTATTTATCTTTTAAGTGCTACATGTCATACCCTGTCATACTCTCTGGCCTAACCAGGAAAATCATCTCTATTTTTAATACTTTAATGTCATATAGGTTCATGAAAAATGTTAACTTGTCATTAAATTAAAAACTGGCTATACACAAGTTAACAGCATAGGAGGTACAGAGAAGATGGTGGAAGAGTAAGACGCGGAGATCACCTTCCTCCCCACAGATACATCAGAAATACATCTACACGTGGAACTGCTCCTATAGAACACCCACCGAACGCTGGGAGAAGACCTCAGACCTTCCAAAAGGCAAGAAACTCCCCACGTACCCGGGTACGGCAAAAGAAAAAAGAATAAACAGAGACAAAAGAATAGGTACCGGACCTGCACCAGTGGGAGGGAGCTGTGAAGGAGGAAAGGTTTCCACACACTAGAAGCCCCTTCGCGGGCGGAGACGGGTGGTGGCGGGGGGAGCTTCGGAGCCACGGAGGAGAGCGCAGTAACAGGGGTGCGGAGGGCAAAGCGGAGAGATTCCCGCACAGAGGATCGGTGCCGACCGGCACCGAGAGGCTTGCCTGTTCACCTGCCGGGGCGGGCGGGGGCTGGGAGCTGAGGCTCGGGCTTCGGTCGGATCCCAGGGAGAGGACTGGGGTTGGCGGTGTGAACACAGCCTGAAGGGCTTAATGCGCCACAGCTAGCCGGGAGGGAGTTCAGAAAAGAGTCTGGAGCTGCCGAAGAGGCAAGTGACTTTTTCTTCCCTCTTTGCTTCCCGGTGCTCGAGGAGAGTGCCGCTTAAAGGAGCTCCAGAAACGGGCGCGAGCCTCGGCTATCAGCGCAGACACCAGAGACGGGCATGAGACGCTAAGGACGCTGCTGCAGGCACCAAGAAGCCTGGGTGCGAACACAGGTCACTCTCCACACCTCCCCTCCCGGGAGCCTGTGCAGCCCGCCACTGCCAGCGTCCCGGGATTCAGGGAAAACTTCCCCGGGAGAACGCACGGCACGCCTCAAGCTGGGGCAACGTCATGCCGGCCTCTGCCGCTGCAGGCTCGCCCCGCATCCGAACCCCTCCCTTCCCCCAGCCTGAGTGAGCCAGAGCCCCCGAATCAGCAGCTCCTTTAACCCAGTCCTGTCTGAGCAAAGAGCAGACGCCCTCAGGCGACCTACACGCAGAGGTGGGGCCAAATCCAAAGCTGAGCCAAAGCTGGGCCAAATCCAAAGCTGAACCAAAGCTGAAGTTTTTAACATAATGACAAGTTAACATTTTGCATGAACATATATGACATTAAAGTATTAAAAATAGAGATGATTTTCCTGGTTAAGCCAGAGAGTATGACAGGGTATGACATGTAGTACTTCAAAGATATATAAGAGTGCAACAAAGATTATGAAAATTCCTATAATTTTAAGTATTCTTGAACAAGAGCATACATATCCAAAGACTTTTGTGAATGAAAAGGAAAAATGTGCAATACAATCCTACCTTAAGAAACAGGAAACATCTCGAATAAACAACCTAACCTTGCACCTAAAGCAATTAGAGAAAGAAGAACAAAAAAACCCCCAAATTTAGCAGAAGGAAAGAAATAATAAAGATC
>NC_041231.1:17675826-17676866 GCF_002837175.3 Physeter macrocephalus
CTACAGCCAGCATTGTTCTCAATGGTGAAAAACTGAAAGCATTTCCACTAAGATCAGGAACAAGACAAGGTTGCCCACTCTCACCACTCTTATTCAACATAGTTTTGGAAGTTCTAGCCACAGCAATCAGAGAAGAAAAAGAAATAAAAGGAATCCAAATAGGAAAAGAAGAAGTAAAGCTGTCACTGTTTGCAGATGACATGATACTATACATAGAGAATCCTAAGGAGGCTACCAGGAAACTACTAGAGCTAATCAATGAATTTGGTAAAGTAGCAGGATACAAAATTAATGCACAGAAATCTCTGGCATTCTTATACACTAATGATGAAAAATCTGAGAGTGAAATTAAGAAAACACTCCCATTTACCATTGCAACAAAAAGAATAAAATATCTAGGAATAAACCTACCTAAGGAGACAAAAGACTTGTATGCAGAAAACTGTAAGACACTGATGAAAGAAATTAAAGATGATACAAATAGATGGAGAGATATACCATGTTCTTGGATTGGAAGAATCAACATTGTGAAAATGACTCTACTACCCAAAGCAATCTACAGATTCAATGCAATCCCTATCAGACTAACACTGGCATTTTTTACAGAACTAGAACAAAAAATTTCACAATTTGTATGGAAACACAAAAGACCCCGAATAGCCAAAGCGATCTTGAGAACGAAAAATGAAGCTGGAGGAAGCAGGCTCCATGACTTCAGACTATATTACAAAGCTACAGTAATCAAGACAGGATGGTACTGGCACAAAAACAGAAATATAGATCAATGGAACACGATAGAAAGCCCAGAGATAAACCCACACACATATGGTCACCTTATCTTTGATAAAGAAGGCAAGAATATACAGTGGAGAAAAGACAGCCCAGCCCTCATAATGGGAGAAAATATTTGCAAATGAAACTGACAAAGGATTAATCTCCAAAATTTATAAGCAACTCATGCAGCTCAATAACAAAAAAACAAACAACCCAATCCAAAAATGGGCAGAAGACCTAAAGAGACATTTCTCCAAAGAAGATAT
>NC_041231.1:17677292-17677772 GCF_002837175.3 Physeter macrocephalus
GAGGCAACCTAAGTGTCCATCAACAGATGGATGGATAAAGAAGATGTGGCACATATATACAATGGAATATTACTCAGCCATAAAAAGAAACGAAATTGAGTTATTTGTAGTGAGGTGGATGGACCTAGAGTCTGTCATACAGAGTGAAATAAGTCAGAAGGAGAAAAACAAATACCGTATGCTAACACATATATATGGAGTCTAAGAAAACAAAAAGTCATGAATAGCCTAGCAGTAGGATGGGAATAAAACACACACCTACCAGAGCATGGACTTGAGGATATGGGGAGAGGGAAGGGTAAGCTGTGACGAAGTGAGAGAGAGGCATGGACATACATACACTACCAAACGTAGGGTGGATAGCTAGTGGGAGGCAGCCGCATAGCACAGGGAGATCAGCTAGGTGGTTTGTGACCACCTAGAGGGGTGGGATAGGGAGGGTGGGAGGGAGGGAGATGCAAGAGGGAAGAGATATGGGAA
>NC_041231.1:17678844-17697557 GCF_002837175.3 Physeter macrocephalus
ACTACCAAATGTAGGGTGGATAGCTAGTGGGAAGCAGCCGCCTGGCACAGGGAGATCAGCTTGGTGGTTTGTGACCACCTAGAGGGGTGGGATAGGGAGGGTGGGAGGGAGGGAGACGCAAGAGGGAAGAGATATGGGAACATATGTATATGTATAACTGATTCACTTTGTTGTAAAGCAGAAACTAACACACCATTGTAAAGCAATTATACTCCAATAAAGATGTTAAAAAAAAAAAAGTAACAGCATAATCAAGGTGCTTTTATCTCCTAGGTCATTTTCACATTTAGCCATTTTTATAGAATGAATTTACTCTCTATTTTCCTGCACCACACTTAACCTCATAAAATTATTTTTTAAAACTGTAATCTGTTTTAATTTAAGTCAAATAGAACTAGCATCACTGCAGTGTACTCAAAGTAATAAAGCTACAAACTAGCTATTAAATAATATGAAAGTTTGCACAGATATAGCAAAATAATTATTTCTAAAATAATATCTTATATTGGCTAAGCTAGAGACACATAACACATTTATTTTAGCATAGCTAACCATAACATATATTTCTACCTTATTAAAATTTATATTGATAAAACCACCAATTTACAATCATTGGCTAGATCAGAGCTTTGGTGTAATTTCCTTCTTTAAATTGTAATGTTGAACAGTTGTGAAAATGTATTATCAGTTAAGACTGCTGTTGTCTGAATTTGATAGAGTCAGTTGTATATATACTTGGAGAGCACACTTCTGAAATATTCAGAAATTGCTATAAAAAAAACCAACCAAACAAACCTGCACGTAAAATGAGACTAATCTTATGTTTGCAAAAAAAAAAAGAACAGATTTTAAGCTCATTTATTTTTCTGTAGAAATTTTTTAAATAAAACATTACATATTATAGAGAGAACCAAAGAAGTCTGAGAGGTTTCATCAAGTATTAAAGGTAAATATCCCAGCAAAAAAACAAAAAGGATCATGCAATCTTAGTTCTTGCTTCTTTGAAGAGCTATAATTCGTACATGAAAAACACTGTACTTACTAGGTCAGATGTCTGCTTTCAGCAAATACTGAACTTATCTTTAGCACAACTTCAATCTTTGGTGCATTATTTATTTCCTCCTTAACAGCAGCAGAGATGCAAGATGTTCCAAAGCTTTGCTTTCAGACAGTTTTCTTGAACCACACTCTTTCACATGTCCTGTTATTTGCTTCAGCATCTATGAAACAACTCCATCCTTCACGATAATCAAAACACTTGAAGCAATCCACATCTGCTTCCTTATACTGAATTTCAAATCTACTTGCAAAGAAAAAATCCTTCTCCTTGCTTCGTATTTTATTTCAGAAAGTTTGATGGGTTGAATAGTCCACCTCCCTTTAACATACCACAGAGCACTAAATGGTAAGAATCACATTACTGCAGCTCCTTAGATTATAACTGATAAGGTGAGCCTTTTACATTTATATTAGGTTCTGAGGAGCTGATGCCATACCGGTTCAATAATTAATAATACATGGAGCCAAATTACAGCCTTAGAAGGAAACAGCCTCTTTGACTAGTTCTTTCATAATCCTCTGATTTATGTATGACAGCAGAGAAGAGTTCTAGGAGAGGTTAATAAAAAAAAAAAAAATCCCAGACATAACACTTGAGGTTTTAAAATTAGTCCTGCCTTTGCACAAGCTGGGTTTGTTGTGGCATCATGGGAGTTCCACCTCTCTGAGCACAGTCAATTCAAAGGGATAATCATATCATTTTAAATGGCCATCTGGCTACTGAGGATGTCCAGGGAAAAGTAAGGGATGCAGGAAGTTGGGGGAGCAGTCAGTAAATTCAATTTGAGGGCACTTTGTACCGAAAAAGGGGAAGATTTCACCCGGTGTTCCTAAAAAGTAACCTTTGACAGGATTTCTGAGAAGACATTTCAGGTTCAAAGGTATCCTCTTTCTCATTACCCCTCACTCCTGGAAACAGATCAGTCAGGGACACAGTCACCATTCATACGCTATGTGTAACTGTGTTTTTTGTGCTCATTACCCTATGAATATTTGGCTATACACAGTCATTCATACAAGCAATTCCTTCAATGCCTGAGCGATCCATAATCTGTAAGGCTTAATAATTTTAAAGAATAGTTGTACCAAGGGATAACTTACATATTCTAACCTGTACAGATCTGAAGTGTACAGTTCAATCCATAGTCCTATGAAGACACAGAATATTTTCACCACTCCCGAAGCTCCCTTATATTTTTTTCCCAGTCAACATCCTGCCCTCAAAGGAACTGACTTCTTTCACTAGAGACTACGTCGCCTACTCTATAGTGTTCTACATAAATGAAAACATACAGTATGTATTTCTTTCTGTCTGGTATCTTTCACTCATCAAGTTTTGAGATTCAATCATGTTGCTGCTTGTTTCTGCTGAACAGTATTCCACTGTCTGAATATGCCACCATTTGCTTACCCCTTCCTTCTGTTGATACACTGTTCCCAGTTTTTTGTGATTACAAATCAAGGTGTTATGAACATTCGGATACAAGGCTCTTTGTAGACATGTTTTCATTTCTCTTGGATAAATTTATTTGCATATAAACATAATTGCTAGGTCATAGGGTATACTCATTTTAACTTTTTATGAAACTGTCAGATTGTCCGAAGTGTCCAAAGTAACTACAACATGTCACATTGCCACCTATCATGTAGGAAAGTGCTAGCTGCTCCCCACCCTCACCAATGTTTGTGGCTGCCAACTGCCTTCATTTTAGCCATTTAGTGAGTACTTAGTGGCCATATGGTCTCATTTCTCCAACGACTTATGATGTTGAGCACTTTTTTCATGACCTTATTGGCAATAAGGTTCAATCTTCACTAACTGTTGATAAAGTGGGTTTCGAGTAAGTGATAGATCCACAAGAGATTTTCCACATAGGCCTAAGACTTAATTGTCTTTGAACCAGTGCATCTAACGAAACACCGTCTTTCCATTCAGCTAGGTGTAGCCCCTGCCCCTGTGAGCCGATACTGTTCCTGTTAACACGGAAACCCTAAGCCCTACACCTACTCATTCCCTACTTCTCCTTTTGTTTTGATTTGATGATGCTACGTCTTTTGGTCATTTTTTCATTCTCAATATTTAAAAATAAGTTCCATTGTTTATAAATTGACACTCTTTGCAAACTTCTGCCCATTAGCATACCTAAAAGTTTAGCATCCACTGATGGATGTTGGATTAAGATAGACTGGTATTTGAACATCCATAGGTAACCCTGACCAAAACTCATGTCTTGATTCTTTCTTTTCTCACTTGTAAAATGAGAATAATAGCTTTCTCTTAGGGCTGTTATGAGGATTAAAATTGACATCTGGTACCTGATGTAGCTGGACCCCTCGATAGCAGCAGAGGTAAGGAGGTGGTAGCAGTTATGACACCTACTACCCAATCTGCAGGTGATCTCAATTCATACTGATAATTCTTTTGAGTGAACTAGTGGATTTACGGTGATTCTTTCCTGTATTTCACTTGATCTCTTCAGGCATATAATTTATCATCTGAAAGCTTCAGTGATGATGATGATAATACTTAACAATTATTTATAGTTTATAAAGATAATGGAAAAAAAGAAGGTAATGTGATGCGAAATCTTCACTATTATTGCACTTGATATAGTCTCACAGAGTAAGTCAGATCCATACACAAAAGTTTTGATTATTAAGTGCACATTTGCTGACAGATTAAAGGTAACTATTTTTCTCTACCTACACAAGTATAATAAAATAGACAAAAAGGAGTATAATCCATATAACTCTATGAAAAAAAATGTACCAAAAGGAATGGCTGATTTCTATTTTTCATACACTATCACCAGGATGAAAGGGAGCCTCAAGAGTGTGCGGGAAAATGACGTATCTTACAGGTTCAGCTGTGCCCCCCACCCAACCCCACATACCAATTCATCTACTTAAGTCCTAAGTCCCAGCATCTCAGAATGTGACCTTATTTGGACACAGAGTTGCTGCCAGTGTAATTAGTTAAATTAAGATAATGTCATTAGTGTGGGCTTTAATCCAATATGACTGGTGTCCTTACACAGGGGGAAATGTGGAGACAAACACACATGAAGAAAGTCAGTGTGAAAATAAAGGCAGAGACTGCCAAACCAAGAACTCCAAAGGTACAAGCCAACCACCAGAAGGTAGCAGAATGATATGGAAGAGGTTCACTCACAGCCCTCAGAAAGAGCCAGCCCTGCCAACACCATGATCTAGGCTTTCTAGACCTGAGAAACATAAGACAATAAATTTCTGTCTTTTAAGCCAACCAGTTTGCAGTACTTTGTTACAGCAGCCCTAGCAATGGATAAGTCAAGAGTTGCAGAACGAGAGGCTATGGGAGAATCGATGTCATGTCTCCTTGGTCATGAAGACCTTGCATTTATTTCTACTCTGAGGTTAACAGGCATAATTACTAGTAAAGCAACAGGAGATACTTGATGACTAGGATTTGATTGACATGAGGGTACAGAGTAGAGTTTCCAAAGGAGGTGTCGGAGGTAATAAAGGGGAAGGAGAAGGAGCTAAGTCATATCAAATCACCAAATCTCTACCAGGATAGAGCTGGTTATGGACTTCCTGAAGAGGAATCTTCATACAGGGACAAAGTGACACTTGTTTTTATTTCCGTGATACTAACTTGTCCTTTGACAAGGTAGCCAAATGTATCTGGGAAGGCTGAGAAACAGACTGGTAGAATTTGATTTAACTTTCTGATCTGGGGTCATGGAGCAGAATTTTTCTTGGCTCGCCCTGACTAGCAGGGTGCAGTGTGGAAGAGGTCTAGTTCTGTTCTGAGCTCCCTAAGAACAGCCACAACAACTCTACATCTTAACTGAAACAAGTTGAATAAAAACTCACTCCAACTACTTAATGCTGTTGTCCTAACTTGACCCACTGAACCAGCAGACTGAGAACGCCTACGTAAGGGGCTTAACTCCACTTTTCCAAAACTGGTGGATCATTCCAGTTTCACAACAAGCTCTCACGGGTCACAAACTCAAAAAAAAAAAAAAAGCAAACCACTAAAGTTTTTATGATCATAAATGATCTTTGATTCTCAACTACTGGTTTATGGGAGAAGCAGTTCCAAGCTCAAAATGCTTGCTGGGGTCATGCAGATGACCAGTATGTACAATGATGTGCAGCCAGTTATCTTTCTCAATCTATGAAGGCATCACATGTAAATGTCCTTTGTGCTCCAGCCTTTATTCATGCATGACACTATCCAACAAAGTAAGGCTCAATTTTCTCTGATATACCTATTTTTGGAGGGGCCATGTTGGTAGAATGTTCAGGTGTAGAAAGGAACAGAGGTTAGAAAGCAGAGTTTGCCTTGGTTTTGCTTTCCTCTTGCTCTCTAACAGTGGCCAGTTACTTCACTGTATTCTTCACCGAACATTACAGCTTTTCCATTTTTCTTAGGATTTGTCATGGTTTCATCTACTGAACTTGATAATGACTCTCAGCCATGTAGGGCTGAGATAATGCAATTGTAAAAATGGTCATAAAAGGGCCTAGCATGGATTTAATCAGGAAACAAGGAGTCAAGTGAGCTTAAAATAAGCATGCACTAAATGACTCTAACACACTCTTATTATGTACTCTGTTTCACTTATCTGCTTCAGTAATTTTAGATTGGATGCTTGTTATTATGTTCGAAGATATGGAAGGTATCCAACCCCAAGAACAAAGGTACTCCTTGGATAGTAGCCATTTTGTCATGTTAGCATGAGACCCACAGGTTGTATGGCAGGGAAGGTCAATACTGAGGCCATTACAAACTAAACCTGGCTTCCGTACTACAGTCTAGCCATTCAGAATCTGTAAGGAACACCCGTAATTAGAATTTTAAGCCAGATATTAACCATTATGAACTCTCTTTTGCATCTTTTATTTTATAACCTAAAAAATGTACTTAAAGAATAAACTATCTTCTGGAAGAAGGAAATGCCTTTTCAGAGTCTGCACTATTTAAAAGGCATTCAAGTAAAAGCTTGGGTTTAGCAACTCTCTGAGCAAAATTCCCCAGGGCAAGAAATAAATAAAACATCATTATTTAGAAATTAATGAGGCTTGATGAAGTCTCAGTTATGTGTCCAGCATTATTTTTTTGTAAAACTATTCTCATTCTACAAATATTAATTTACACCAAAAAAGTAAGGTAGATATAAAATCTCTGAATCCTATTTAGGTTATTCTTAAATCACTAACTGCATGGAGTTAACTTGTTTGTTACTCTCAAAGTAGAACCCATAAACTCTTTAGCTGACCTACAATGATCTCAATAGGATAAATACAAATCTTTGGTTTTCACATCAGTTTAGTTTATAAACAATTAGAACATGTGTTTTTCTTAAGCATATTTACGGTTTTAATTAGAGTGAATTAGTAATTAAAATTGTTTGTTTGTAGTTGTTTTGTTAAACTTTCGATGCAGTTTTCTTGTTTTAATTTTGATAATTTCAAACTTAAAGACAGTTTCAATAATAGTATAAAGAATTACTGTATGCTCAAATCCCCCAAGATTGGCCAAATTTTAATATTTTACCATATTTTCTCTATCATTTCACCATATTTTCTCTATCATTTCTATTCTCTGTCACACTCTATAAACACACACACATACACACATTTTTTTCCTGAAACCACTGACAGTAAGTTGCAGACATAACAATTATTTAACTGTAAATAATTTAGTATATATTTCTTACAAGTAAGGGCACTCTCTTACATAACCACAATAAAAGTATCAAAATCTGGAAATTAACAATTATATAGTAGTATTACCTAACATAAATACCTTACTCAAATTTTTCTAATTGTACCCTCCATTTATTTATTTATTTATTTATTTATTTATTTATTTATTTATGGCTGTGTTGGGTCTTCGTTGCTGCGTGCAGGCTTTCTCTGGTTGTGGCGAGCAGGGGCTACTCTTCGTTGCGCTGCGCAGGCTTATTGTAGTGGCTTCTCTTGTTGCAGAGCACAGGCTCTAGGCGTGCGTGCTTCAATAGTTGTGGTAGGGCTTCCCTGGTGGCGCAGTGGTTGCTCGTCCGCCTGCCAATGCAGGGGAACCGGGTTCGCGCCCCGGTCTGGGAGGATCCCACATGCCGCAGAGCGGCTGGGCCCGTGAGCCATGGCCGCTGAGCCTGCGCGTCCAGAGCCTGTGCTCCGCAACCGGAGAGGCCACAACAGAGAGAGGCCCGCATAACACAAAAAAAAAAAAGAAAAAAAATAGTTGTGGTAGTTGTGGCACAAGGGCTCAGTAGTTGTAGCTCGCGGGCTCTACAGCGCAGGATCAATAGTTGTGACTCAAGGGCTTAGTTGCTCCGCGGCATGTGGGATCTTCCTGGACCAGGGATCGAACCCGTGTCCCCTGCACTGGCAGGCGGATTCTTAACCACTGAGCCCCAGGGAAGTCCCTTGATGGGTCTCTTTAGTCTCAGTTAAAATGGAATAATTCCTCAATCTTACTTTTGTTTTTCATGCCCTTGAAATTTTGAATGTCATAGACAATTACATAATGTGGTTTTGTCTGATGTTTCCTCATGATTAGATTCTTCGGTGAATTTTTTTTTGTATTCCGCTCAGTGTAATGTGTTAAGAGGCACAGGATATTGATCTGTCTCATCACTGATCATGCTAACTCTGATCATGGAATTAATATGGTGAATGACAGATTTCTCCACTATAAAGTTTCTAGTTTTCCCTTTCTAGGCAATAGCATATGTCAACAAAGAAAATGCATAAGGCCCATTCTCTCATGGAATGTACATTTTATCAAGGGATGCAGACTGTAATGAAATGAAAAAAAAGTAAGTGAGGGAGAAAGCAAAGAAAAGAGAAAGATAGTGAAGGAGGAGAGGAATAAAGACCAAACAAGCAAGAGATAAATTCCAGGAGCAGTAAATGCTAGGTGAAAATTAGAATAAGGCTACGAGTTTTAGAACAGGGACAGAGAGAAGAGAGTTGATGCAAAGCCTCCCTGAGGAGGTAAACATTTCCTCAGTGAACAAAATAGTGAAGGGGCTCCAGCCATGTGAAGGTCTATCAAGGGGGAAGAGTATTCCTGACTGAAAACAGGAAATTCAACAGACAGAAATGAGGAGCAAGAATTAAAATCAGATTGCTTAGGCAGATTTCCAATCATGTTGAGACTACGCAGACTGTAGCGTGGAGTTTGGATTTTATTCTGAGAGCAAGTCAAGGAGCGAAATAATGCAGATTTTCCTTGGATAATGAAGTGTAGAGAGTTGTAAGAGCAGAGGAAGAGAGGCCACTATGGGCTCATCCGTTTGCAACATTGGGTCCCAAGCTTTTCATCCACTGAGAGTGCCACTGCATTGGTTGCAAGAGAAAACAGTTCTCATAAACCTACTTTCTATGCATTTTTGTATCCAGAAAATTCAATTATGAAAGACAGATTAACTATATATATGTAGTGATTATGGTGTTAATAATACCTGGAAACTTTCGACTGAACATATCTACAACTCATCAGAAATATTTCCAGCATTTAACTGTCTATTTTAAGTACCTTTTGCAGAGAGAAAATTTTTTTTAATGTTTTCCAAAAACATGTATTATTTAATTTCTTATACTTTAAAATTTTCTCAACTAAATTTGGAATGAAAGCCTTTGCCAAAATCCTAATAACCACACTTAATTAAGTCATTACATGGAAACCAAAAATGATGGACCCTGACTATTGTTTTAACCATGTTTTCAGAAAAGGTGACAGTACTCTTCTGGAACCTCGGAGCTTGCATGGAACAGTGCAATTTTAAAATCAATTTGGTTCACACTTTGTTCTTGGGAAGACCAAGTCTTAGTTGTCAGTCTTCTGATGATACACATATTTCAGGTATAATGGGTGGAACATAACAAATAATTAATTTCATTAATGAGGAATAATGGAAGTGTATCCCTTAAAACCAGCATCACAAATCTTGCAGGAAGAACAGCAAAGCAAAACAAGAAAATCTCTGAAAATTGGCTTTTTGGATAAGAGCTTGGAAATAAAAAGTGAAATTCATCCAGCTAGCTACCTTTAGGTTTATGATAATTAAATTCCTTATAATTTTTATAATTTTCAAATTTGTCCTTTAAATATTCTTCCATGTATTAATCAAATAAAGTTCTTAGTCAATAATAAAACGACTTAAAATGGAAGAAGGTATCTTTATTATTTATTCATTTATTTATTTTGACATTGTAGTCAAAATAAAACACAGAAATATTTCCTTTGATAAAAAATAAATTCACAGGAGCATTGAAACTCTAAGCCAATTTTATTTTTAAGTTCTTCTTTTTACTATTAATAAATATTTGCCTTGAGAATAGTAGAAATAACCCACCAGATTAACATATATTAAAAGTGCCTAACAAACCGTTTGTAAAGACATTACTTCCACTGTCTGGTAGAACCACAATTCCTGGATTATCAATAGCATTTTTAAGAGACAAATAGCAAAAGAATGGACTCAGTCACAACTAAGTAATTTTTATTATAATTATTCATATTTTAAAAATATTTAGTTAACCTAATATTTATTTAACATAAGGATAGGTTTTATGACTTTGAATAACTCAAGATGACATGTAAAGTGAACATTTATTTGTTACCATAGCAGAATGTAATAACTGACATTGGAAGTCACCGCATAACATAAGGTTAGCAAGTTCAAACTCTAAAAGATATCTCCTCCCTTGTATGTAGCTTCCTGAAATAAAGATGCAAAGCCAGGAGATGGAGAAAAAAGCAAAAGCCAGATATTCATGGATTTGCTATATATATGACTTCTATAACTTTTATCTGTCTCCTTTACCGATCACCTGTAAATAGGTAATCTTTAAGTTAAACACTCAGTTGCAGCTATATCTTACCTCAACTAGTTGTGATAATTATCTCCTATGCTCAAAGTAATCTTTAAATTATCAATTTATCTTTATCCTATTCATACATTTTAGTTAGAACCCACCCCAAAGAATAAGATAAGCTCCCCTTTTGTATCTAAAGAGGAAAATATACCCTTAGCCATCAGTTTTTCAGCTAAAAGCTACAAACAGAAATATCTTTGCAACTTTCACATATCTCAGAAATTTTCTAGCTTCAAGCACGTGAAGCTAGAAAATTATTCCTTTATATAAAGTTTTCCAAAAATTATTGCCCAAAATGCAAACATCTTTTCCAACAAACATTTTAAATGCAACGTAAACATACTTTGCAAGCACTGATTTAAACTAATTTCCACAAACCACACTATTATATAGTATTCTGGGATATTGCTGGTTATGTAAACTGCCCACAGATGGTCACAGCATTCTTTACTGTCTTAAGTGGTTACAGTAAAACAGTCCCACAGAAAGACTATGAATTGTACATCTCAATGTTACAAACTTACCACCAGGCCAATCTGCTGCCACCACACAAAGGTTGAGCAGGAGCAATGTAATTTGGGGGAAAATAAGGGAAATAATCCAGTCATAAAGAAAGCAGAAACTTAATTATATAAACATTTCTTCTTCCCTTCCAGGGACCGTGCTAGGCAATGAGATATGAAGATGAATAGTGCATAGGCCCTTCCCTGAGGAATTCATGGTCATATAACAATACATACATATGAACAAATTGTGACAGGCCAATTAATAAACATGTGCAAAGTATAGTAACACATAATTACTGCAATATGGAGGTGAGGTGATTACCTCTCTTTTGAGCATATAAGGTTTTTCAGAAGTGGTAGCTGAGCACACATGCATTTATTCATCCACTTATCAAATACTGATGAAGCACTATTATGGGTTAAATTGGTTGGGCTCCCCAAAAGAGGTGTTCAGGTCTGATACCTGTGAATGGGACCAATTTAGAAATAAGGTCTTCAAAGGCATAATCAAGTTAAGATGAGGTCATTAGGGTGAGCCATAATCTACTATAAGCAGTGCCCTCATAAGAGGAGGAAAATTAGGACATACATACAGACACAGAGGCAAGATGTTCTACTGAAGGCAGAGGCAGAGACTGGAGTTCTGCTCTCACAAGCCGCAGAATGGCTGGGGTTACCACAAAGTAGAAGAGGAATGGAAGGGTCACCTCCTAAAAGTTTCAGAGCGACCTGGTCCTGTCAACACCTTTTTTTTTTTTTTTATATACAGCAGGTTCTTATTAGTAATCTATTTTATACACATCAGTATATATATGTCAATCCCAATCACCCAGTTCATCCCACCACCCTCGTTGCCCCACTTTCCCCCCTTGGTGTCCATATGTTTGTTCTCTACATCTGTGTCTCTATTTCTGCCTTGCAAACTGGTTCATCTGTACCATTTTTCTAGGTTCCACATATATGCGTTAATATATGATACTTTTCTCTTTCTGACTTACTTCACTCTGTATGACAGTCTCTAGATCCATCCACGTCTCTACAATGACCCAATTTTGTTCCTTTTTATGGCTGAGTAATATTCCATTGTATATATGTACCATATCTTCTTTATCCAGTCCTCTGTCGATGGGCATTTAGGTTGCTTCCATGACCTGGCTATTGTAAATAGTGCTGCAATGAACATTGGGGTGCATATGTCTTTTCGAATTATGGTTTTCTCTGAGTATATGCCCAGTAATGGGATTGCTGGGTCAGATGGTAATTCTGTTTTTAGTTTCTTAAGGAACCTCCATGCTGTTCTCCAGAGTGACTGTATCAATTTACATTCCCACCAACAGTGCAAGAGGGTTCCCTTTTCTCCACACCGTCTCCAGCATTTGTTGTCTGTAGATTTTCTGATGATGCCCATTCTAACTGGTGTGAGGTGATACCTCATTGTAGTTGTGATTTGCATTTCTCTAATAATTACTGATGTTGAACAGCTCTTCATGTGCCTCATGGCCATCTATATGTCTTCTTTGGAGAAATGTCTATTTAGGTCTTCTGCCCATTTTTGGATTGGGTTGTTTGTTTCTTTAATATTGAGCTGCATGAGCTGTTTATATATTTTGGAGATAACTCCTTTGTCCGTTGATTCATTTGCAAATATTTTCTCCCATTCTGAGGTTTGTCTTTTCACCTTGCTTATAGTTTCCTTTGCTGTGCGAAAGCTTTTAAGTTTCGTTAGGTCCATTTGTTTATTTTTTGTTTTTATTTCCATTATTCTGGGAGGTGGTCAAAAAAGGTCTTGTTGTGATTTACGTCAAAGAGTGTTCTTCCTATGTTTTCCTCTAAGAGTTTTATAGTCTCTGGTCTGACATTTAGGTCTTTAATCATTTTGAGTTTATTTTTGTGTATGGTGTTAGGGAGTGTTCTACTTTCATTCTTTAACATGTAGCTGCCCAGTTTTCCCAGCACCATTTATTGAAGAGACTGTCTTTTCTCCATTGTATATCCTTGCCTTCTTTGTCATAGATTAGTTGACCATAGGTTCACAGGTTTATCACTGGGCTTTCTACCCTGTTCCATTAATCTATATTTCTGTTTTTGTGTCAGTACCATATTGTCCTGATTACTGTAACTTTGTAGTATAGTCTGAAGTCAGGGAGTCTGATTCTTCCAGCTCCATTTTTTTCCCTCAAGATTGCTTTGGCTATTCGGGGTCTTTTGTGTCTGCATACATATTTTAAGATTCTTTGCTCTAGTTCTGTAAAACATGCCATTGGTAATTTGATAGGGATTGCATTGAATCTGTAGATTGCTTTGGGTAGTATAGTCATTTTCACAATGTTGACTCTTCCCATCCAAGAACATGGTAGATATCTCCATCAGTTTGTGTCATCTTTGATTTCTTTCATCAGTGTTTATAGTTTTCTGAGTACAGGTTTTTTACCTCCTTAGGTAGGTTTATTCCTAAGTATTTTATTCTTTTTGTTGCAATGGTGAATGGGATTGTTTCTTTAATTTGTCTATCTGCTCTTTCGTTGTTAGTGTATAGGAACTCAAGAGATTTCTGTGCATTGATTATGTACCCTGCAACCTTACCAAATTCATTGATTAGCTCTAGTAGTTTTCTGGTGGCATCTTTAGGATTATCTGTGTATATTATCATGTCATCTGCAAACAGTGACAGTTTTACTTCTTCTTTTCAATTTAGATTCCTTTTATTTCTTTTGCTTCTCTGACTGCCGTGGCTAGGACTTCCAAAACTATGTTGAATAACAGTGGCAAGAGTGGACATCCTCATCTCGTTCCTGATCTTAGAGGAAATGCTTTCAGTTTTTCACCACTGAGAATGATGTTTGCTGTGGGTTTGTCATACATGGCCTTTATTATATTGAGTTAGGTTCTCTCTATGCCCACTTTCTGGAGAGTTTTTATCATAAATTGGTGTTGAAATTGGTCAAAAGCTTTTTCTCCATCTATTGAGACGATCATACGGTTTTTATTCTTCAGTTTGTTAATATGGTATACCACATTGATTGATTTGCATGTATTGAAGAATCCTTGCATCCCTGGGATTAATTCCACTTTATCATGGTGTATGATCCTTTTAATGTGTTATTGGATTCTGTTTGCTAGTATTTTGCTGCAGATTTTTGTATCTATATTCATCAGTGATATTGGTGTGTAATTTTCTTTTTTGTAGTATCTTTGTCTGGTTTTGGTATCAGGGTGATGGTGGCATTGTAAAATGAGTTTGGGAGTGGCCCTTCCTCTGCAATTTTTTGGAAGAGTTTGAGAAGGATGGCTATTAGCTCTTCTCTAAATGTTTGATAGAATTCATCTGTGAAGCCATCTGGTCCTGGACTTTGGTTCGCTGGAAGATTTTTTATCACAATTTCAATTTCATTACTTGTGATTGGTCTGTTCATATTTTCTGTTTCTCCCTGGTTCAGTCTTGGAAGGTTATACCTTTCTAAGAATTTGTCCACTTCTTCCAGGTTGTCCATTTTATTGGCATAGAGTTGCATGTAGTAAACTCTTAAGATGCTTTGTATTTCTGCGGTATCCATTTTAATTTCCCCTTTTTCATCTCCAATTTTATTGATTTGAGTCCTCTCCGTCCTTTTCTTGATGAGTCTGGCTAAAGGTTTATCAATTTTGTTTATCTTCTCAAAGAACCAGCTTTTAGTTTTCTTGATCTTTACTATTGTTTTCTTTGTTTCTATTTCATTTATTTCTGCTCTGATCTTTATGATTTCTTTCCTTCTACTTACATTGGGTTTTGTTTGTTCTTCTTTCTCTAGTTCCTTTCAGTGTAAGGTTAGATTGCTTATTTGAGTCATGTTTTTGTTGTCATTTGTCAATAGGTATTTTTTGAATCCCCTTTGATTTCTTCAGTGATGTCTCAGTTATTTAGTAACATATTGTTTAGCCTCCATGTGTTTGTGTTTTTTATGATTTTTCCCTGTAATTGTTTTCTAATTTCATAGCATTGTGGTTGGAAAAGATGCTTGATATGATTTCAATTTTCTAAACTTTACTGAGGCTTGATCTGACCCAAGGTGTAGTCTATCCCGGAGAATGTTGTGTGTGCACTTGTGAACAAAGTGTAATGTGCCGTTCTCAGATGGAATGTCCTATAAAGATCAATTAAATCTATCTGGTCTGTTTTTTCATTTAAAGCTTGTGTTTCCTTATTAATTTTATGTGTGGATGATCTGTCCACTGGTGTAAGTGAGGTGTTAAAGTCCCCCACTATTGTTACTGTAGATGTCCTCTTTTATAGCTGTTAGCATTTGCCTTATATATTGAGGTGCTCCTATATTGGGTGCATATATATTTATAATTGTTATATCTTCTTCTTGGATTGATCCCTTGATCATTATGTAGTGTCCTCCCTTGTCTCTTGTCACATTCAGTTTAAAGTCTATTTTATCTGATATGAGTATTGCTACTCCAGCTTTCTTTTGATTTCCATTTGCATGGTATATCTTTTTCTATCCCCTCACTTTCAGTCTGTATGTGTCCCCAGGTCTGAAGTGGGTCTCTTGTAGACAGCATATATATGGGTCTTGTTTTTATATCGATTCAGAGAGCCTGTGTCTCTTGGTTGGGGAAATTAATCCATTCATAATTAAGGTTTATTGATATGTAAGGTCCTAGTAGCATTTTCTTAATTGTTTTGTGGTTGTTCCTGTAGGTTCTTTTTCTTCTCTTGTGTTTCCCACTTAGAGAAGTTCCTTTAGCATTTGCTGTAGAGCTTGTTTGGGGGTGTTAAATTCTCTTAGCTTTTGCTTGCCTGTAAAGCTTTTGATTTCTCCATCACATCTGCATGAGATCCTTGCCAGGTAGAGTAATCTTGGTTGTAGGTTCTTCCTTTTCATCACTTTAAGTATATCATGCCACTCCCTTCTGGCTTGTAGAGTTTCTGCTGAGAAATCAGCTGTTAACCTTATGGGAGTTCCTTTGTATGTTATTTGCTTTTCCCTTGGTACTTTTCATAATTTTTCTTTGTTTTTAATTTTTGTCAATTTGATTACTATGTGTCTCGGCGTGTTTCTTCTTGGGTTTATCTTGCCTGGGACTCTCTGTGCTTCCTGGACTTGGGTGGCTATTTCCTTTCCCATGTTAGGGATGTTTTCAACTATAGCCTCTTCAAATATTTTCTCCGGTCCTTTTTCTCTTTTCTCATCCTGGGACCCTTATAATGCAAATGTTGGTGCGTTTAATGTTGTCCCAGAGGTCTCTTAGGCTGTCTTCATTTCTTTTCATTCTTTTGTCTTCATTCTGTTCCACAGCAGTGAGTTCCACCATTTTGTCTTCCAGGTCACTTATCCGTTCTTTTGCCTCAGTTATTCTGCTATTGAGTCCTTCTACTGTATTTTTCATTTCAGTTATTATATTGTTCATCTCTGTTTTTCTTTCATTCTTCCAGGTGTTTGTTCTTTAATTCTTCTAGATCTTTGTTAAACATTTTTTGCATCTTCTCAATCTTTGCTTCCGTTCTTTTTCCGAGGTCCTGGATCATCTTCACTATCATTATTCTGAAGTTTGTTCTTTAATTCTTCTAGATCTTTGTTAAACATTTTTTGCATCTTCTCAATCTTTGCTTCCGTTCTTTTTCCGAGGTCCTGGATCATCTTCACTGTCATTATTCTGAATTCTTTTCCTGGAAGGTTGCCTGTCTCCACTTCCTTTAGTTGTTTTTCTGGGGTTTTTTTCTTGTTCCTTCATCTGGTACATAGTCTTCTGCCTTTTCACTTTGTTTTTCTGTGAATGTGGTCTTCATTCCATAGGCTGCAGCACTGTAGTTCTTCTTGCTTCTGCTGTCTGCCCTCTGGTGGATAAGGCTATCTAAGAGGCTTGTAGAGCTTCCTGATGGGAGGGACTGGTGGTGGGTAGAGCTGGGTGTTGCTCTGGTGGGCAGAGCTCAGTAAAACTTTAATCCACTTGTCTGCTGATGGGTGGGGCCGAGTTCCCTCCCTGTTGGTTGTTTGGCCTAAGGTGACCCAGCAGGCTCTTTGGTGGGGCTAATGGTGGACTCTGGGAAGGCTCACGCCAAGGAGTACTTCCCAGAACTTCTGCTGCCAGTGTCCTTGTCCCCATGGTGAGCCACAGCCACCCCTCCGCCTCTGCAGGTGACCCTCCAACACTAGCAGGAAGGTCTGGTTCAGTCTCCTATAGGGTCATTTCTCCTTCTCCTGGGTCCTGATGCGTACACTAGTTTGTGTGTGCCCTCCAAGAATGGAGTCTCTGTTTCCCCCAGTCCTGTCGAAGTCCTGCAACCAAATCCTGCTAGCCCTCAAAGTCTGATTCTGTAGGAATTCCTCCTCCCGTTGCCGGACCCCCAGGTTGGGAAGCCTGACGTGGGGCTCAGAACCTTCAGTCCAGTGGGTGGACTTCTGTGGTATAACTGTTCTCCAGTTTGTGAGTCACCAACACAGCAGTTGTGGGATTTGATTTTATTGTGATTCACCTCTCTAATCATCTCACTGCAGCTTCTCCTTTGTCTTTGGATGTGGGGTATTTTTTGGTGAGTTCCAGCGTCTTCCTGTTGATGATTGTTTAGCACTTAGCTGTGATTCCGGTGCTCTTGCAAGAGGGAGTGAGCACACGTCCTTCTACTCCGCCATCTTGATCCAATCTCCAACACCTTGATTTTGGAATTCTAGCCTCCAAACTGTGAGAGAATAGATTTCTGTTGTTTAAGCACTCAGTGTGTGGCGCTGTGTTACAAAAGCCCTAAGAAACTAATATAAGCATCTACTATGGACAACACGTGAAGAGTATTACTCAGGAAATGGTAGTGAAAAGAACAAAGACTCAGGATGCTAATAGGTTGTCCTAGGCAATAATATAAATAAAACACAAGTTATGAACAGGTGTTGTTTACTGGGAGAGTTGGATGTGATTTGATATTACTGTAGAAAAAAGTGGGATGATGAGGCTGCAGAGGAAGGCAGGCCCAGATCCTAAAAACTCTTCTTCGTATTTGTGAAGAGTGTGGGTTTAATCCCGTTAATAACAGTATGATTTATGGTTGAAGTTAGGGAAACAGTGATATGCTTAGACTTTCAGCAGGTCACTCTGCTAGCAAGATAAATCAATTTGATCTGGGCACTAGCAGAAGTTGAGAGACCAGTTTGGAAGCTACAGTTCTAGGACAAGCAAGAGAGAAAATGAGGATCTGAGTGATGGTGGTGGTCACAGCAAGGACTTTCAAGTCAAACTGATTTCAAACTTAGAGCTACAGAGAAGAGGCTATGGGGGACCAATTTTCTTTATTAATTTTTGAAAACTGTTTAAGGCAATGGTGCTAGTAAAAGACAACAACAACAAAACCCCTCAAACATAGATAAAATGATAAGTAAGAGTTAGTCCTTCCATTTAGAAATGAACAATGTAGAGATGACACCGACACACATGTACACAGACATGCTGGGTCCCTTCTGGTGTGGGAGCCAGAGAAAAATCTAGATGAGAGAGCTGCTTGAAATGCTGGGCTATAAACCAGGCAGATGTGAGCATCCTATTTGAGTCTCAAAGCAGAAAAAGAGACTTCACAAAGGGACTGCCCCTAAATCCTGATTTATCTGGGCATTTGCAGTTTACTCTGACTTAGGGTTTGTCTTTTGACAAAGTTACTATTTCCCAATCTGTTGTGTTTTTAAAATCCATTAAAATAAGCATAATAAATATATCTCTCCTTGGCATTTTCTGACATTAAATCTAAACTGTAAGAAAATTCCCCTTGCTTTTTTCTCCCAATGTAATCTAGCAGATGGATATATGTGGAGATGACTTTGGAAAAGGCAAGAAAAGAACTTAGATGGAAGCACACCTCCACTGGACTAGAGCAACTGAACTCAGGGTTCACAGTACTTACCCTCCACTTGCTCAGAATGATGAACTTACATAACAGTCAGTCACTACACCGAGGCTGAGGCCTCTGTTTAGGCTTGTCTTGTTCAATAATGATGCTAACAATAATAATAGTGGCTAATGTTTGCTGAGCCCTTATCATGTGCCAGGCTCCATACTATAAACTCACTGCATTATCTTATTTGATCTACCCAGCAAACCAATAAAGTAGGCCATAAGCTTATTCTCATTCTATTGATAGGGAAACCATACCTCAGGAAAGATAAATAACTTTTCAAGTGGTGAATTAAGGATTTGAATGTACTTTTAATTATTAGGTTATTACAGTCAATCATAGGTACCAAATGTCTATAACACATTTGTGTGTGTGTGTGTGTGTGTGTGTGTGTGTGTGTGTGTGTG
>NC_041231.1:17697591-17715172 GCF_002837175.3 Physeter macrocephalus
GGAGGGGGGGGGGGGGGGGGGGGGGGAGTAGGAGGAAGAGAGAGAGAGAGATACGAGGAGAGGGAGGAAGGAGAGAGGAGACAGAAAATAAAATAAGTTTACGGGCTCTTGACAAGATTTTGCAGGATCAAAATTCAAATCCAAGTCCCTCTCTGTTGTGTTACCTGGGACAATTTTCCTCATGCCTATAGACCTCAGAATGTAAAATGGGGAAAATAAATAGTAGGTACTTTGAAGGGCAATGGGAGGATTAAGTGACTATATGAGACCATGCATAGAAAGCAGGTAGAAAGTGCTATGTAGCTAGTGTTATTATTTTCATCAATATCATCATCATCATCGTAAGTAGTTACTCGTGACTGCAGATATTTAAAAAGGAGTTGGACAAATACACAGCATGGGTATTATAAAAAGGATTCACAGGCTAAATAGGTAATTGGGTAAGATAATCATTATCCTGCGAGTTAGGATCTGTGATCATATAAGTCTGGGAACTGCTACATGATATATTCCCTTCCTGCAATTTCAAAAGTAATGTCAGGTCTATCAAGAGTTTCAAAGGTCAATGAAGCTGTTCCTCTTGCTTTTAACTCAGAATTTCTGAGCTCTGTCAGACTGTATCACCCTTCATTGACTTTACACTTGAGTAGAACTCACAACATTGGTGTTATTTTACATATATTATATAAAGTGCCTAATCTGGAGCCAAAGAGAAGTGTTCCTAATTTTTGGTTCTAACTCATCAGTAATTCAAAATCAAATAACCATCACTTAAAAGAGCAGAACCGAGGTGCAAAATAAGCCTTTTAGAGAATAGGGAGCATTTCTTAGACAGTGTTCCTGTTTTACTGGTTATGGTTTAGATGGAAGAATACCTGGGGTAAGAAACCTAAACATAACACAAAAAGTGTGACAAAAGAAAGTTAAGCCACTGTCAATAAAGTATATACTGGGCTTTTAAAGTAAAGTTGTACAGTGATCCAGGTTTAACATACCTCTAGCTGAAATCACAGAGTCATATATGTACCATCTTCATAAGCAAATCAAAATTATTGTGTGTGTGAAACTCGCTTTGCTCCCTTGTGTGCAGTGTCTTTGCCACAAGATTCAAAAAGAACAATATGCTTTCTTGACAGTTTGAAATTATACCTTGTAAATGTTACACAGCTACCTTGCTAGGAAAATTTGAAACTACTGGCAAAAAAAAAAAATCATGCTATATCATGTTTTCTAAATATTTCCTATGAGCTAAATATGTTTTCCAAATATGCCATATTTTACAAGAAGTGGATCATTTCTTGAGTTATATAATCAAAATATTACTATAATTAAGCCTTTGTTAAAGAATGGAGACAGTCTACAAATCATTTACAAGTACTAATTTTAACTTCGATATAACAAATCTCAAATTCTTTAAATTTCCAACCTAACCTACAGACCTTGAAGAAAGTGACTATTATGCGTTACGTGCCAGATACTCTCCTAAGCACTTTAACACATTTTTGTCATGTAATTCCCACATGATCCACATAGCCCCACATTACACAAGAGGAACAGTATAGCTCAAAACGTTTACATTGTTCTCCAGGTTCTCCCGATTAGTGAGTGGGATCTACTGAAGAGACCTAAATGAAGAGGGTCAACCAGATCTTCTAAGTCTAACCAAGAAACATACTATACTAAAGCAAATATCGGGCACCCTCTCTCCCTGGAAAGGAAAAAGAAGGCCAAGGTTTAAAAATTCTGACATAATTGGTACTCGGGACACCAGAGCACAACAGCATTGAATAGAGAAGATAGGCAACACATACAAAACACATGTGAGCAGGTCAATTATAAATCAGTGATCCAGAATCACAGAATTGCTGGCAGTCTTTGAAGCTACAAAGAAATGTCTATCTAGTCTGCCCTTCTGTCTTTTAGGTTTCCCATTCTGCAGATGGGGCTACTAAACTCTAGAGATTAATTTATTTAGTCTAATGTCAAATAAGATAAAAAGAGAAAAAAAAAAACCAAACAACATAAAGCATGCATGATCAGCATGTGAAATCAGCGTATGCTTAATTTAGTAATAGTCAGTACAGTAAATGAATCAGGTAAATTGGCCATTCTGCTAGATGTCCACAGGGGTAAGTGAGAATATTTACTTAGCCCACAGAAGTGATGCTCAAATAAACTAATTAAAATTTGCAAACTGTTCTGCAAATATAGGATGCTCCAAGAGTGGTAAGCATCGTTACTATTCAAATTAATACCCAATCTCCCCCATTCCACAAAGCTATATACATGTAAAATAGACTCGTTTCATTTTCTTCATCTATTTCCTGCCTCCAATCTTCAACATCTGATCTTAGGGCTCTTTAATATTTTATCGAAATGCCTTAAAGAATCAAAAGAGCAAAAACAGATCCCTGAAAGTGAGAAAAACCAGTGCAACCCCTAATGTCATCACCAAGGCTGAGATATATAGGCAATATCCAAATTTCACATAAAAAAATGAAAGGGTGCTTTGGAAAAATGTCACCCTATTTTCCCTAACTTCTGTAAAAACACAATGGACTGAGGAAAGGGAATGACTTATTTTTTTAAAGTTGATCAACATTTCTTTGAGAGCTTATGTTATAAAAAGGATAATATCATTAAATTCTCACCAAACCATATGAAGCTGATACTCTTATAATCCACAATTTTTTAAGCTAACGAGGAAACCGTACCTCAGAGAAGTTACACATTGTTCCCAAGGTCAGGTGGCTAAATCAAGTGGTAACAAAAGATTCAAATCCCAGCAGTCTGATTTCAAAGGTCAGATTTTAATAATAAATAAATGCTCCCTCCCCAGTGTTTTCTTTTATAAACATCTACTTCATGTCCTTAACCAACAATTTATACCAACATAGCAATCAGGTAACAAAACTAAAAGAGGCCTGTGACAATCTTGCTACAATGTCCTCCTTTTTTAGATAAGGATACTGAGGTCAACCACATTAATAAAATTAGGTACTATCAGAAGTTAGTAGCAAGAGTGGTAACAGAACCCAGAACTTGTAACCTTACTATTTTCCCCTCTACAATAGGCAGAGCTGCAGGTTTCTTGAAGAATTTTACCCACAATAACCATTTGGAGGGAGGGAGGGAAGGAGGGAGGAAGGAAAAAGAAAGGGAAGTAAAAGAAAAAAAATGGGCTCTATGGCCTGATTGTTAGAAAAAAGCCTGACTCCTTTATGCTGCTTTGGCTATTATTCCATGATCCCATTTGAATGATCAAATATCATACCCCTATTGTATAAGAAAATATGCTTGGCAATGGATGGGAAGTAAAAGAAGCACAAGCAATTCATCTACCCTCATTTAACCTACATGACAATGGAAAGAAAAACTGTTAATGTATGGAGAGTAATGGAGATTGAATAAAGAGTCTTAGAGTGAAAATTTTATGGAACTGTAGTGTAACATTTCCATTCCTCTAGTATCAATAATAAAAGGGCACGGGCTTCCCTGGTGGTGCAGTGGTTGAGAGTCCGCCTGCCGATGCAGGGGACGCAGGTTCGTGTCCCGGTCCGGGAAGATCCCACATGCCGCGGAGCAGCTGGGCCCGTGAGCCATGGCCGCTGAGCCTGCGCGTCCAGAGCCTGTGCTCCGCAATGGGAGAGGCCACAACAGTGAGAGGCCCGCGTACCGCAAAATAACTAAATAAATAAAATAATAATAATAAAAGGGCAGCACTCTTACAGAACACTAATAAAAATAATGCAGATTCTCCTCTTACTAAGGTGAATACAAAGGGCAGAAAAAGAAAAATTAATGCCATTACCAAAATTATTTGTAATCCTTCCCTTCTCAAAAAGGAAAAGAAGCTGAGCCTGACCTCTCAAGTTCCCACATGCTTTATCTGAATTTTCAGCCTTATTTCTCTTATACAAGACATAAATTAGCCGTTTTCTTTGATGCACTGTGAGAAAGGCCAATGGGCAGACGAACTAATAATACAGTCCCTAGCCCAATGCCTAGCGAACAGGTTGCTCCCAAAACATACTGAATGAAAGAATAAATGAGGGAGTGTAGTAAAGACTGCTGTCTGTCCACCAAGATCCATTTACCTCTTTTTCCAGGATACTATTCTAGATGCTGTTTCCCAGCTTCCCATACATAGCCAAAGAAGGCCATGTGACTGAAGTTCAACCAAGGTGAATGAATGGAATTAAGGGCCTGTCCTATAAAGCCTCTCACTAGCTGCTCCAAGTTCTTTTCTTCATCCTGCTGACTGGAAAGGTGAGGTCCAGAACCATCCCGAAGGCACATGCTGAAGAGGCAGAATGCTCATCTGCCTGGATCTCTGAAACAACTACGTAGGTAAGACGACACCAACCTCCCCAACTCCTGGACATGGAACCACCCTAGATTTTTGAACTTGAGAACTAATATTCTATTTTATTAACTCAATGAATTTTGGGTCCATTTGTTGCATCTCTTTCTCCTACCTAAATTAATGCAATGGGTAATCACAGAACTCAAGCCCCAAATCACATTTTGGCATCTAGGTTTTACACAATATATATATTCCAAATAATGAAAGAGCTTGCAACTACTCCTTTTCATACACACGACACACAAAACTATGACGTGACCGCAATAGCTGGTGGGGGCTCACCTTTTACTAACACTTTCCTTTAGAAAAAGAAACCTTTGCATTGACATTTTGTTTGTTTATTAAAAATATTTTATGCCGACATATATATTACAAATATTCTGGGAAGCTTCGGTTTTACTGTCTTCTTAGCTATAATGGAGGTCTTTTTCCAAAAAATAAAAATAAACTCAAATATAAAATTAGTGTGTTAGTGTATACAGACAATGAAAGCTGCCTGTCCTTTCCCGTGAAGGTGTCACGTCTCCAGAGAGGAAAGCTTTACTAGTGCCCAGGGACAACACATCTCTCGGTGACTTAACAATCTGTGTGTGTGGGTCAAGGAGATAGAAAGATTGTGCCTTGCAGGTACAACCCATCATTCTATTAATACTCTGCATAATGAAGCAAGTTCAAGGTGGCATTTATATTAAAGACAGTGTGCTACGCATTCTATTTGCATCCTATCCTAGAGTGGAGCTATCAGAAACGCTAATAACACCTTAATGTTAAAAAAAAAAAAAAAAAAAAAAAACACTGGATATTGTACCTGGAAACTGCTATGAGAAGAGCTCTAGGTCATTTTCTTTTTGTGTTAATAGAGCTGGTGCCTTAAAACCATCTCAGACCTGTACGCTGATGATAATGAGTCAACACATGGTCAGCAGACAACCAAGGTGAGAGCAGAAAGCAGACACCAAAAGTTGGAATATTACAGCATATTAAATGTTAGGCATACAATTTTTACATATGAATGCCTCCTTCCATAAAACTATAGAGAAATTAAGAAAACGTAAAAATTGAGAAATAAGAATTCTCGAGGTAAAAAGACCTAAAAAACAGCGACAACTCTGTGGACTGTGCTTAAACACACCTTCATCTCAGAAACTGCCTGGTGATACACAACTCCCTACACCTCAAAGCCCACTTCAAACATCGCCATCTCTTTGAAGCCTTTCCTGACTTGATCCTATCTTCCCCTGTCCAAGAAAAGAAAGGAAAGGTAATCTGCCTTTCATGTGCTCCCAGTATTCTTGGCTCCCCTCATAAGATAAATCATCACTCATTATCACCACTAATATACATTGGGCAATTACTAGGAACATACTAACAGGCAAATGTTCTGGTTTGGATTAGAGAATATATAATAAGAATTATTGTTTCAATTAAATAGTCCAATAGGAACAGTTAGAAGAAGAGTGAGAAACAGAATATCAATTTCTATCTGATGCATGGATTACTGATAACTTCAAATTTAGAATGGAGGCCCTAAAGGAGTCCTGGGACTACCTGCCTTTATTCAACTACTAACACTCTACTGTCACCCAGGAACAGAACAGTAGGTAGTTATCTCACATTGCCTTAGCTTTCGTGAGTCGTAGAACACAGCTTTCCTGGAAGGTAGGGCACCCTTCTATGCTTCAATAAATAGCAAAGTAAGAAGGAAAAGGAAAATACACCAAATATTACGCTGCAAGTGAACAAGAGAGGTTTTGTAGAACCATCTGTTCTTTTTTTTTTTTTTTCTTCAATTGATGTATGTCAGGCTGGTATAAAAGGGGCAAGTTGAACATCTGGACCGAAACCAAGGCATTTAACATTTCCAAGCAATTCACAGGCATGGATGATTTATGATGCTATTCTGAGATTTTTATCATGTATCCTCTCTACTTTATGAAATGTGGACAGGCACATAGACCTGGTGACACTTCATGACATAAAAACAGTGACTAAAGACTGACAAAGAAGAAAGAAAAAAAGAATCATTTTTGTTTGGATATGTTCCAAACAGAGCAGGTCCCTGGGAAAATGAGTTGAATTCTGTTCCAGCCACAGCACCTTTCAGCACTGAACAGAAGCTTTGTGTTGAAGCAATCATGGGCTTCCTCTATCTCTAGAAAAAGAGGAAAAGCATCTGTGACTTAACTGATGTACCTGTGTGGCCTTTTTCACTAGAGAAGCTGAGCAGTCATATTACTGAGTACTGAAAAGCCCTGAAGAAAACAAGGCCACTGTAATAAACTTTCTATCTTCAAAATGACCCATCTCCTTCGGTTTTGGCCAAAAAAAAAAAAAAAAAAAAAGGTAAGAAAAAAGGCAAAAGCAAAAATGTGAGGGGGGAAAAGGTACAAAGACTTTTGGCATACCAAGGAAAATAGAAACAGCATAACATTTTGGCAAAGATGAAGCTTGTTTATAAATCATTTGTCTTACAGATATTCTCTGTAAGAAAAATAATGCCCCTAAGGTAGTGATTTCTATTTTGTGGCAGAGATATGCCATATATTTAGAAACACGAGAAACTGTCTACGGTCATCAGCTTGTTGATTAATTTCAAACAATATGCAGTCTCAGTAAAACTCTTGTGACTGGAAAAGATTTGCACCATGACTTTTTAAGATAACACATTATATGTATATTGTCAGATAGATTTTCATTTTTTAAAGTATATCACTCAATTTAACAATAATCACTGTATTTTGAATTTGCTCAAATAAGTAACAGACTTTGGCATAAAATGCTATCCTATGTCTCTATATATAGGTCTAGCATTTTAGAGAAGTCATTTGTCTTCTTATTTATTTTATCAATATTTCAACCAGTGACACGTGATTAGTATCAGAGCTCAAAGAATATGATCTTTTATTTCATCGTTAGATAACAATTTAAACATTCATTTATACTTTATTTATGAGAGTTTTGGCTTTCAAGACTTTTTAATTTTCTCATGGTCAATCATGTTTAATGACTAAAGCATAAATATTTTATTGCTTCTAATAATTATTTCTCATTAGAAACATAGCCTTTTTTTTTTTTTCAAAGAAGGCTTGGCACTTTAGAATGGTCCGTCAGGAATGTATGATGTCCTTCTGTACACAGAGATAAGAGACAAGTGAGCAAAAGCTCTGGGGATTTCTAGTTATGTGATAGTGCAACAGACTCCAAAATACCCACTCTATGAAGAATACTGGGTAGTTAATGATATTCACTAGTAACATTTAAAAATTAAACTCTTTTTTTTTAAAGTCTTTATTGAATTTGTTACAATATTGTTTCTGTTTTTTTCTGTTTTGCTTTCTTGTCCACAAGGCACATGGGATCTTAACTCCCCCCACAAGGGAACGACCCGGCACACCCTTCATTGGAAGGTGAAGTCTTAACCACTGGACACCAGGGAAGTCCCTACGTTAAACGCTTTAATATCAACAGCTGATATGACGTCAAAAGGGAAAAGAACAACCCTTCTTTCTAGATATTATTAGAGTTAAAACTGCATCAGGAAACATGGAAGTCAACTTCACTATAGAAGGATTTGAAGACAGCATTCCCTGCACAGCCTATTTGTACTAAGTGAAGCTCTATCTGTGAGCCAGGGAAGGGAAATCCTGGATGTCCCTCCCAGGCCAATTTACTCCATGACCTATAGATAGAAGGTTGTAAATGAATGTTCCTGAATATCACCTTCTACCTCAGGAGCCCATTTTCCTTTGCTGAATTAGACACTTATCTTACAAAAGAACCCTTTTCCTCAGGGGTTCTAAAGTAGATCTGCTTAATTATGCATGCCACGCACCCTGGAGAACAAAAGTCCTCCCAATCATAGGAAAGAAATCATTATTATTGATTAAAATGTCATTTCAGTGAGAGATCAGGAACCCCAGAAAAGATCATTTTTGCTTTCCAAATTAAACCTAAAAAGTTTAAACTGTAAGTAAAATGCCATTCCGTGCTACTGCAACGAATTTCCAATAATAGTGTCTGCTTTATAGTGGTTCAAAAACATTGCCTTAATCAGGGTGACCTTTAAAAAGCTTTTCTAGAACTGAAATCCTTTAAAATGCTTCAGCATGCTACTATTCACATGCAATCTATCTACCCAAATATAATTATAAAAGCTTTAAAATCACAGCTTAATATTTGTTCTAGACACCTATTATTATTTTTGTCACTTCTGTCAAACATTAGAGTTCTGTTTAGAAGCCATTAAGAGATTTAAAATTTTAATACTTGCTTATACTAGTTTAGAATTGGCCTAAGCGCTAAAAATTGTGTTCTTGGAGTGGGGGTGGGTTAAACAAAAAACAAAACTTGCTTCAAGACACCAAGCAAATACGGGGTTGGCCAAGAAGTTCGTTTGGGTTTTTCCCTAACATCTTCTAAGCAGTGTATCCATTTGGAAGTGTTTAGCATATGATCATGACATCCATACTTCTCTAATTCTTACTTTGCTTTTCAGTGTTAATAAAACACTTCTACCTACTTGAATCCTTTTGAAAATTACAGCATTCCTGGGAAGTACAGAAGAAGAGTCTTCTATTTTAAAGATGAGGATTTATAGGTTCAGGGAGAGAAATTTCATTCATATCTAACTAGCAATATTTATTTCATCAGCCAGTACCCTCAAGGAGTAAGACTCTGCCTCAGCCATGCAGGGCCTAACACAGCTTTTCTGATGTTCACGAAAGATCAACATTGCTTCCCAAATCTGTAATTACTAGATGAACCTTCGAGATTAAGTCCTCTAACCTCAGTGTTCCATCCTATCTTAAACTGGGGGTTGGGAAGGATTAGAAATAAAGTGATTTTTCCAAGGTCAAACAATTTATTAGAGCCCACCTGACACTAGACTCCAGATCTCCTGACTCCCATTCAATTGTTCTATCATCTCCTGCCTGTTTTCTCCTTTTCAAGAACTGAATAGATTAAAAACATTCCGGTCAGACTCGGAATGCCAGCTAGCCAGTTCTGAACGGTAATGGAATTGTCTTTGGAAACATTTCTTTCCTTTCTAAACACCTGTTTTACAAGACACTGAGGATTAGAACCGGACGTCAAATTTCAACTCTGTTTCTCATTGCAAGTTTCTGAAGTACAAGTACACTTCTTCTATGGAACTTTCAGCATGGCACATGTCACATACTTTAATGAACAGGGAAGAATGTACAAATTAGCCATACCATTTGCTGCCTTTTATATTCTACATCCTATCATATATTTCCAGCCAGAATGTTCATCACTCTTTTAGTTGATCAATCACATAAAACCATTATTTTCAAAACTCATCACATAATTATCGTAGTTCTGGGTATTCAGCAAGCATTAAAAATCATTTATGCCTCCTTCATATCACTGCTTCAGTCTTGCAAGTCTTAAGCCTCTGAAGCATATGTCTTCAACATACATGCACACATACATACATAAATAAATAAGGCTACTGCAAGGGCGTGTCATAACTCCACTGAGGGTTTAGCAAAAATTATAATGAGAATGATGATATTTATGCAACTTTCCTACTCTAAGCAGAAATATAAACCTTTATTACCAGAGCCTGTATCATCGTTTATACATAAAAACATGATGACTCTTTATTTAAATGAAATGAAATTGTTCTTCTCTAAACCAAACAGCACAAAGTAATCAGATGCTGGATTTAATCTGGTTTTAATTCCTCCACTGAAAACATTATTTGTATACTTACAGGACTTGGCCAACTGCTGTATTATAAATATTACAACTACAAGCACTTGATTATTTAGCATGTTTCCCAGTCATCACCTGCCAAAGGAAATTATTTAATAGAAATCAGCATCACATTAGCTTTGAGCTTCTGTGAGGACTGTAGGGAAGAGTTTAAGACATGAATATTACAATTTGTCCAAGTGCTTTTTTAGTTCCTTCCTTCATTCATTCAAAAACATACATTACATGACTACTATGTGCAATGCACTGGGCATACAATCCTTAGCCCAAAAAGCAAACAATACCATTTCTCTATCTTCATGAATTTTAGTCTACTGGGGGAGCAAAAAATAATGATTAAAAAACACAAAAACTGGGACTTCCCTGGTGGCGCAGTGGTTAAGAATCCGCCTGCTAATGCAGGGGGCATGGGTTCGAGCCCTGGTCCGGGAAGACCCCACATGCCGTGGAACAACTAAGCCCGTGAGCCACAACTACTTAGCCCGTGAGCCACAACTAGTGAAGCCCATGCGCCTAGAGCCCGTGCTCTGCAACAAGAGAAGTCACCGCTACGAGAAGCCCGTGCACGGCAATGAAGAGTAGCTCCCGCTCGCTGCACTAGAGAAAGCCCACGCGCAGCAACGAAGACCCAATGCAGCCAACAATAAATAAATAAATTAATTAATTAAAAGGAAAAAAACCACAAAAACTTTTCCTGACTAAATATTCATTCACTCAACAAATATTTATTGAGAACCTACAATGCGGAAGGCATTATTTCTAGACATTTGGGTTACATCAGTGATCAGACAAAAATCAGTGCCCTCTTTGCAGGCATCTTCCAGGATGCAGAGGCAGATGCCAAGACAACTGCTGGAAGAAAAGAAGAAAAAGTGGAGAAGGAAAGAGGATTCAGAGCATTGGAGTTGGGAGTTGTAATATTAAAAAGCATGTTAAGGATGAGTTTTACTGAAAGGTGACCATTAAGGAGGCTTTTAAAAGGTATTAAATGCCTTGAAAAACTACTACAAAACAGAGGCTTGATAGGCAGGCAGGGATGTGTGAGCCATGAAAAGGGTGTGGTGTTTATGCCAAGTGTGATGGGAAGCGAACTTTATGGAAAATTTGAGTCGTCATGGATGGCTCAAATTTCTGACTCCTTTGATAAAATGGATGGTGGGATTATTTACTGAGTTAGCAAAGAGGGGAAAGTATAAGAAGTAAAGTCCTCAGCTGTCAGTCCTTTTGTCTACAACTGTGGCATCCAGAATACTGAAGGGATCAGAAACCACTCTACACAGGCTGCCATTCCCATCTCTAAATTATACCCAAACTCAAATAAGGAAGTTAGATTTGAATTCTCGCTCGATATAAATATGAAATCAGGAAAACCCCAAGAAATGCCATAACTTTCCCTATGCCTCGGTTTGTTGCTTTCAAATCATACTTTTCAGGAGAGTGAAGCTTATCACTCCTATGCAGAGGTGGGGTCTTCACAAACGCCTGCCTGAGCTTCTTTCATAGAAAAAGGTGGATGTGGAACCCAGCATGTAATTTGAAAAACTGGTCTACATCGACCTCCGAGTTGAGAAACACTGGGATAAACATCTAGAATGCTAAAACTCTAGGAATCTATGACAAAAACACATCGACACTGGTAAGCAATAAATCAGATAACCCATTCACTAATAAAAAGTCAGAGGAGAGCTGTCTTTGAGATCACCACCATACTCAGAATAAAAGAACTATTCCGTAAACTACAGAACCACTTTCTCTGATAAAAAATATGCAAATAGTCTTGAATCACATAGTCTCATTAAGCAGTTATCCTTCCAATATTGCCAGATCAAACCGGAACAGAAGCAGTAGGGGCATTTCATCACTCTGTCACCTTGCTCTCCTCTATCTGTGCTCATTCCAATCTTCTGGACGTCATTGAACTTGACTCTGGTACACTCTAACCCGGTTTTTCCGTAAGTCATTTTCATGACCATTTTATGATTTCAGGCAGACCAAAACAAAGCACCAGAGTTATGAAACAGTTCTCTTCAACATAATATTATTAGTGAGCTTTTTTAAAAAAAAGTTAATGGATTTAAGCATACCACAGAATAACATCGGTCCTGTATAAGTGCTTTTAAAGATATTAAAAATCATAAATGTATTTTCTAATATCAGGTCTGTAGATGTGGGTAACTAACCTCTTTTCTGGCTTTAGGCTGTAAATCCAGTTGTGTGTATTAAAGAGAGCAGAGAGAATGCAAAGATTAAAAACAAACAAACAACAACTCATTCCTATGTTCTAGAATTAAAGGTGATGTCTCTACTCAGTTACCCAGGGCTGGGCACTTTGCCAGTAAGGCTGTATATTGGGGCTAGGTGGCTACAATCTCAATGAGCTCACGGTCTCTATAGAAAATTTAGTATGAAAAGAGACTACCAATATGGACAATTACACTCTGTATCAAAACAGTGGTCACAGTATAAATAGACCCAGACGTTCTCAAGAGGGAAACATTTTACTTAGGAGAAATGATTAAACCACCACTCTATTATGGTGGATGAAAGAAAGGAAGATAGTTCCGAATCAATGCAATTTTTTTCTCTTTCTTTCCTTAACATCTGTGACAAGCACTGTAGTTTCCACCATTAGATGCTAGACAGGGCTCTACCTCAGAGAGGGAACCTGTGCTTTTCTGAAAATGTAAATATCTTTCTAATTTCCAAGCAAGAGGAAGGAAGAATCCAGTTTCTAATATAGCCTGGACATTCTGATGCATAGGTTCACATCCTGAGGATAAAGCCGTTACGTGTAACACAAGTCATTATATTCTGTCTAAAATTAAGAACATTTGTGATTTCTGGTAACTTTTCTAATTGCTCCAACTTCGTGATAGTCTCTGTTCAAAGGAGACTTCCTTGGAGAACTTCTTCCTCTTCATGTCAGAACCTGCCATTTGATACTTAGAGGGAAAAATGTAGGGTGCTAAATAATAATGGCTCTGATTTTTCATTTTAATTAATGCAAGAACAAGAGTAACTGTATAATTAAAAGACCAAGAGGAGCAAGTGAAATTCTTCTTACCTGCCTTGTGAATAGGAGTTTAAGATGCTAGCTTTCCAAAACTCAAAAGAAATGGGGACAACACTTATGTTTTAAAATCAGCAAATCACTATTTTTACTGACATATTTCCATACTTTGACCTGATGCTTAGCTCAACACACAGAGGAAAGTTTAATTCACCATCCAATTTTACATTAGCATTTTCCTATTTGCTTCTTTATAATGTTTGAGGTATGACTGTGAGTTAACCGGAGAAGAAAATCTGTTTCCTTATTTTGTAGACACAACCTTACACTTCAATATCACAACAGTGATCTCCTACGACAGTCAGAGATTTTAAAGTCTTTCACTACAGTTCAATTACTTATTTCTCTTATTATTTAAGGAAATGTGAAGAATCCAGTCCACTCATATTTTATATCTCAAACAGCCATCTGTAATACACAGAATTCATAGATATTAGGAAACAGGCTTGATAACAGGTTTAAAAATGCCTTGAAAATAATGAATTGTCCATTAGCTCATATAAATTTGTGGGTTATCAAAATAAATGATAAGAGAACTTGGAAATAAAGTTGAGAAGGGTGGTTCAAGTGAAAAACTGGTTTTGAGTACAGCTGACATAGGTACATGTTGCACACACAACCATATATAAATTCAGACTATGAAAACATAGATGAAGGAAATCTCAAAATAAGAGGTAAGAAAAAGAGAGGTGATATGGCTATATCAGCATATTTTTAAAACAATGAATTGTATAATGTCACAGTGAATCACTGAGTAGGTTCTTCTTTAAATAAATCTGGAGGTAAGTTCTATAGAAAAATAATAGTACTTACGAATTCTAAGGTGAATTTAACAATACCAAGTAGAGCCAAGAGGGTTAAAGGTTCAAATTTTGAGTCATTTTAGGAGTTTCAGATAAAAAAGTTTCAATGGGTCCTATCCCTATGTTAAAAAAGGGAAAGACTCAGTTAAAGCCAAGTGAGATTATTCTACCACTGGAAGGATATTCTATTCCCACTTACCCACATAACTATAATTAAGATAGTTACATTTTCAAGGATAGTTTTTTATTTTCTTGAAAATAACATAAAAATATGAAGGAGAGGAGGATAATTTAAGCTTTCAATGCAGCTTTAGTAATGTGCCTTTGTTTATTTTAATGAAAAATCTGGAAAAGCAACTTATACATTTTACATGTGCCATCCAGGAGGTTTTCTCCAAAAATAATAAAATGTGACATCTAGAAGTCCAGTAATTTTTCTTCTACAGATCTGTGTATTTTCTATGATTTTTTTGTTTGTTTTTTGTTTTTTATGCTAAAAACTACTCTTTTCTTATATACCATTTGGTCTTCTATCAGGACACTCCTACACACACACACACACACACACACACACACACACACACACACACAGATGCTTAATAAACATTATTAGAAAAAAAAGTTAAATAAAGCCAGATCAAAGAGGTCACGTATATTAAATTTGACTGAACATCACACAAAGTGCATTTATCCTTATTATTTGGGGTTTCCACAAACTACAGCTTAGCATGAGTATTTTAAACGTAACATGTTGGGATACAAATTATTAAACATGACCTTCTTTAGCCATTAAAGAAATTATGCAAACATAATCAAAAAAAAGACTGCTGAAAATAAACCTCAGGAAGACATGCCTCTGAAGTCAAGTTTAACGAAGAGACACAGACCTTGTCAAGGTAGATTTCGTCCCCTTTCCCTTTCATTTTTTACATAGGGAAATTATAACACCAAAAAGTATG
This sequence comes from Physeter macrocephalus, assembly GCF_002837175.3. Classification (NCBI taxonomy): domain Eukaryota; kingdom Metazoa; phylum Chordata; class Mammalia; order Artiodactyla; family Physeteridae; genus Physeter; species Physeter macrocephalus. The sequence continues at coordinate 17,712,529 of NC_041231.1, forward strand.
TTAAGAATGAAGGTTTCACTGCCACTCTGAAACTGCCTAGGAAACAGAAGCCTGTTAATTGCACTACATGTGGGGCCCCACAGATTAATCAATTTGTGTTTCTACTGAAAATGTCTCCTTCTTCCCCAAAGGGAGCAGCTTGGGGACTAATAGAGCATTCCAAGTTAACATCCAGTTTTGTACATCAGAAGATGAGGCTCAGAGAAATTCCTTTATAAGAACTGGTCTCGGGCTTCCCTGGTGGCACAGCGGTTGAGAGTCCACCTGTTGATGCAGGGGACACGGGTTCGTGCCCTGGTCTGGGAGGATCCCACGTGCCGCGGAGCGGCTGGGCCCGTGAGCCATGGCCGCTGGGCCTGTGCGTCCGGAGCCTGTGCTCCGCGATGGGAGAGGCCACGACAGTGAGAGGCCTGCGTACCGCAAAAAAAAAAAAAAAAAGAACTGGTCTCTCATCTTTGTATCTGTGTGGTCAATATTTGCAGGACTTTGAATTTTCCACATTAAAATTCATACTATTAGTTTCAACCTAATGGTCAACTCTACCAAGAAACACCTGATACCTCAGGAAAGACAAGATGGTGGAGTAGAAGGACATGCTCTTACTCTCCCTTTCGAGAACACCAGAATCACAACTAACTGCTGAACAATCATTGACAAGAAGATACTGGAACTCACCTAAAAAGATAGCCCACATCCAAAGACAAAGGAGAAGCCACACTGACATGGCAGGAAGGGCACAATCACAGTTAAATCAAATCCCATAACTGCTGTGTGGGTGACTCACAAACTGGAGAACATTTATACCACAGAAGTCCACCCACTGGAGTGAAGGTTCTGAGCCCCACGTCAGGCTTTCGAACCTGGGTGTCCAGCAACGGGAGGAGGAATTTCTAGAGAATCAGACTTTGAAGGCTAGTGGGATTTGATTGCAGGACTTCGACAGGACTGGGGGAAAGAGAGACTCCACTCTTGGAGGGCACACACAAACTAGTGTGCTCATCGAGACGCAGGGGAAGGAGCAGTGACCCCATAGGAGACTGAATCAGACCTACCTGCTAGTGTTGGAGGGTCTCCTACAGAGGCAGGGGGTGGCTATGCCTCACCGTGAGGACAAGGACACTGGCAGCAGAAGTTCTGGGAAATACTCCTTGGCGTGAGCCCTCCCAAAGTCCGCCATTAGCCCCACCACAAAGCCCAGTTAGGAAGAAATGGACAAATTCTTAGACAGGTATAACCTGCCAACACTGAACCAGGAAGAAATAGAAAATATGAACAGACCAATCACAAGTAATGAAATTGAAACTGTGATTAAAAATCTTCCAACAGGGGCTTCCCTGGTGGCGCAGTGGTTGGGAGTCCGCCTGTCGGTGCGGGGGATGCGGGCTCGTGCCCCGGTCTGGGGGGGTCCCGCGTGCCGCGGGGCGGCTGGGCCTGTGGGCCATGGCCGCTGGGCCTGCGCATCCGGAGCCTATGCTCCGCGATGGGAGGGGCCGCGGCGGTGGGAGGCCTGCGTACGGCAAAAAAAAAAAAAAAAAATCTTCCAACAAACAAAACCCAGGACCACATGGCTTCACAGGTGAATTCTATCAAACATTTAGAGAAGAGCTAACACCCATCCTTCTCAAACTCTTCCAAAAAATTGCAGAAGAAGGAAAACTCCCAAACTCATTCTACGAGGCCACCATCACCCTGATACCAAAACCAGACAAAGATACTACAAAAAGAGAAAATTACAGACCAATATCACTGATGAATATAGATGCAAAAATCCTGAACAAAATACTAGCAAACAGAATCCAACAACACATTAAAAGGATCAAACACCACAATCAAGTGCGATTTATCCCAGAGATGCAAGGATTCTTCAATATACGCATATCAAATCAATGGGATACACCATATTAACAAATTGAAGATAAAAACCATATGATCAACTCAATAAACACAGAAAAGCTTTTGACAAAATTCAACACCCATTTATGATAAAAACTCTCCAGAAAGTGGGCATAGAGGGAACCTACTTCAACATGATAAAGGCCATATACGACACACCCACAGCAAACATCATTCTCAATGGTGAAAAACAGAGAGATATACCATGTTCTTGGGATTGGAAGAATCAACACTGTGAAAATGACTATACTACCCAAAGCAATCTACAGATTCAATGCAATCCCTATCAAATTACCAATGGCATAGTTTACAGAACTAGAACAAAAAGTCTTAAAACTTGTATGGAGACACAAAGGACCCCAAAAAGCCAAAGCAATCTTGAGGGAAAAAAATGGAGGTGGAGGAATCAGCCTCCCTGACTTCACACTATACTACAAAGCTACAGTAATCAAGACAATATGGTACTGGCACAAAAGCAGAAATATAGATCAATGGAACAGGATAGAAAGCCCAGAGATAAACCCACGCACTTATGGTCAACTAATCTATGACAAAGGAGGCAAGGATATACAATGGAGAAAAGACAGTCTCTTCAATAAGTGGTGCTGGGAAAACTTGACAGCTACTTGTAAAAGAAAGAAATTAGAACACTCCCTAACACCATACATAAAAATAAACTCAAAGTTGATCAGAGACCTAAATGTAAGACCAGACTCTATAAAACTCTTAGAGGAAAACATGGGAAGAACAC
>NC_041231.1:17715639-17795157 GCF_002837175.3 Physeter macrocephalus
GTGAAAATGACTATACTACCCAAAGCAATCTACAGATTCAATGCAATCCCTATCAAATTACCAATGGCATATTTTACAGAACTAGAACAAAAAGTCTTAAAATTTGTATGGAGACACAAAGGACCCCAAAAAGCCAAAGCAATCTTGAGGGAAAAAAATGGAGGTGGAGGAATCAGCCTCCCTGACTTCACACTATACTACAAAGCTACAGTAATCAAGACAATATGGTACTGGCACAAAAGCAGAAATATAGATCAATGGAACAGGATAGAAAGCCCAGAGATAAACCCACGCACTTATGGTCAACTAATCTATGACAAAGGAGGCAAGGATATACAATGGAGAAAAGACAGTCTCTTCAATAAGTGGTGCTGGGAAAACTTGACAGCTACTTGTAAAAGAAAGAAATTAGAACACTCCCTAACACCATACACAAAAATAAACTCAAAGTTGATCAGAGACCTAAATGTAAGACCAGACTCTATAAAACTCTTAGAGGAAAACATGGGAAGAACACTCTTTGACATAAATCACAGCAATATCTTTTTTGATCCACCTCCTAGAGTAATGGAAATAAAAACAAAAATAAACAAATGGGACCTAATGAAACTTCAAAGCTTTTGCACAGCAAAGGAAACCATAAACAAGACCAAAAGACAACCCTCAGAATGGGAGAAAATATTTGCACACTAATCAATGGACAGAGGATTAATCTCCAAAATATATAAACAGTTGATGCACCTCAATATTAAAAAAACAAACAACCCAATCCAAAAATGGGCAGAAGACCTAAATAGACATTTCTCCAAAGAAGACGTACAGTTGGCAAAGAAGCACATGAAAAGCTGCTCAACATCACTTATTAGTAGAGAAATGCAAATCAAAATTACAATGAAGTATCACCTCACACCAGTTACAATGGGCCTCATCAGAAAATCTACAAACAACAAATGCTGAGAGGGTGTGGAGAAAAGGGAACCCTCTTGCACTGTTGGTGGGAAGGTAAATTGACACAGCCACTATGGAGAACAAACAGTATGGAGGTTCCTTAAAAAACTAAATATAGAATTTCCATATGACCCAGCAATCCCACTACTGGGCATGTATCCAGAGAAAACCATAATTCAAAAAGACACATGCACCCCAATGGCCATTGCAGCACTATTTACAATAGCCAGGTTATGGAAGTAACCGAAACGCCCATCGAAAGATGAATGGATAAAGAAGATGTGGTACATATATACAATGGAATATTACTCAGCCATAAAAAGGAACAAAATTGGGTCATTTTTTAGAGATGTGGATGCATCTAGAGACTCTCATACAGAGTGAAGTAAGTCAGAAAGAGAAAAACAAATATCATATATTAATGCATATATGTGGAACCTAGAAAATGGTACAGATGAACTGGTTTGCAGGGCAGAAATTGAGACACAGAAGTAGAGAAAAACGTATGGACACCAAGGGGGGAAAGCGGCGGGGGGTGGTAGTGGTGGTGTGATGAATCGGGCGATTGGGATTGACATGTATATACTGATGTGTATAAAATGGATGACTAATAAGAACCTGCCGTCTAAAAAAATAAATTAAATAAATTTTAAAAAGAAAAAAAGTATGTTAAGAATGAAAAGGCGTATGGATTTTACATCAGAAGCCCGGAATTTAGGTCCTGAATTTTATTCTCTTATGGATCACTTATAAAAAAAAAAATTATTTGGATGCAAACTGACAAATTTGACTTGATGAATTTAGTTTCCGGGGCTTTCACTCAATTACAAAATGTGAAGATGTACAGATTCACTTCTCAGGAAAGGATATAGTCAGGAAAGGAATTTGCTTCCCGAAGACAGAGAGAAACCAGTACAGAAAGCAGAAGAGTAGAATTGAGGGTTAAGACTCAAAGAATAAGTTGAAAATATCATATAATCAAAAATACCCTCATTCATTATGGAGTTGCCTTATTGGGGATGGAAGTAATTTACCTTCTCTCAATAGGCCCAACACGGAAAGATTTTTATGTTTTTGTTTTATTTTACCCTAGCATTGGAACAGGTCACTGTTTCTTCACAGAACACTATACCTAGTTGACTTCTGACTGGCATTTCGGGGTCACATTGCCTAACAATTATTAATATTTACACTCTAGAATCACACTGGACCTGGCAATATGGTCACATGGGCTCTAGAAGAGTAGAATCTCATCTCATCTCAATCACACTTTGGCAAAAAGCATCACTCACTCATGGAAGGTAAAGAGCAAATATCTGCACTCTACCATCTCTCTCTTTTTTACTTTTTCTCTCCTTCTATCCCCTCTTTTCCTTGTTCCTTTATTATTAACCAGTAGAGTGGAATTTGAAAAGACTAATTTGTGTTTAACGTAATTACACATCAATAAGATTAATACGACTAGGCCTGAGAAATAGTGGAAAACATGATCAGAACAGAGATGACAACAGCACATTTAGCACAGATGATGGAGAACAGCGAACAGCAAGATGAGACTCTCTATTGCACAGAAAATGGCGAGAATTTTTATCCACATAAGGATCCAGAGGCAGATGAATCTTCAGAAACAGATAATGAAGTACAGACAAAAGAAAATGTGAGACTAAACCAAATATGGTCACTCTGCGCTGATGAGAAGAAATGCTGGATAAATTATTACCTGTACTTATTACAACTGTTTCAAATCCCTTTGTGGTCTTTTCTCCCATGACAAAATAATAATGTTAAACTAAATAACTACCACAGGCTCTCTCAAAATTAGATATTTAGAAAAGTGCTTAAGTCACCAGGTGAAATACACACAATACGCAGACCTACTAGAGAATGGACTTGAGGACACGGGGAGGGGGAAGGGTAAGCTGGGACAAAGTGAGAGAGTGGCATGGACATATATACACAACAAATGTAAAATAGATAGCTAGTGGGAAGCAGCTGCATAGCACAGGGAGATCAGCTCTGTGCTTTGTGACCACCTAGCGGGGTGGGATAGGGAGGGTGGGACGGAGGGAGACGCAAGAGGGAAGAGATACGGGGATATATGTATATGTATAACTCATTCACTTTGTTATAAAACAGAAACAAACACACCCCCCAAAAATAAATAAAATAAAAAATAAAGAACATTTACCTGCAAAATCTAGGAAATCAAAATAAAGTCACCATGTTCAATTTAAAAAAAAATAAAATATTGTAACTTCCTTATCCCCAAAGGATAAATAAATGGTTTGAAAAAGGTCTCCACTACAAAGTTAAATTGCAGCATTACTAAGAGTATTTTGTGGACTATAAAAATAGTATATTTGAAGCAGAATAAAGTACACACACACACACACACACACACACACACACACACACAGAGGAACAAAAAGGAAGAAAGAAATTGCAGGGCTTGGTATTGTCATGGCAATGGCCTAGATTCACCACGGAGTTGTGTCTCTTAAAAATAGTAACAATTTCTTTTTAACTTTGTTGGAATCATTAATAGATGCTTTCAATTAACAGGAAACCAAGATTCATATAATCAGATTCTGCATAATTTTTCCTTTTCCTTGCAACTTCCAAAACAAAACGCAGTACACTCTCCATTGACATCATTTGCTTCTTAAGCAAAGCTCCATTGTATAACAATTTAACTGTTCTTCAGGGATTCAACTAAATTAAGAGATCTAAATGGCTGTATTATTGAAGAATGCCAGAAATGATGTAACTCAGGCTAACATTTGACAGTTTGGCAAATGGAAATTTTATTGTCATCACTTTCAAAGATTGCAGTAACACCCCTTCCTCCTCTGACATGCCAACACTTAGTGGTTCTTGGAAACAGCAAGTGTAGAAACTATGATAGTTTACTGGGTTCCTATCTGATCCTGTACTAGGCACTGTAAAAATATTCTGACAATTCCTCTGAGAGAAATACTTCCATTTTATAGAAGATGGCTCAGAGGATCAAAAAGTTAAAGTTATACTGCCAGCTGGTTTCAGCACTTGAGTTCAAACCCAGGGCTATTTGATTTCCTAACTTAATTTAGTAGAACTCTTCCATGTTGCCCACAAAACACAAGGTTAAGGAGTAGCACTGAAATAGGAAAGCACCACATCCAAGCAAAGCTCTGGTCCTGAGACGGCCGGAACATAAATTTGCCTAGTCTGTTATAAATATTCCATTATTCAGTGATCATTAAGAAGCGATCATATAATTGGAAATATTCATTACGCACATTTATTTTCAAATAAATACGCATTATTTATTTTCAATTTGTAGGAAATCACCTACATTAAACCTATAGATTATGTGTTCCCTTACTATTTATTGCTTCAGTCTTCAGCAGAATTACTATATTCCACCCTTTATGAAGCTTGCTGTCAATACCACCTTGAAGAGGACTTTAAATTATATAGAAAGCTACTCTGAAGAGAATGCTGACCAGTTTTTTCCATCTGCACAGAAGTCTATAAAAAGAGGGAAGACGTTAGACTTTGGTAATTTTTGGTGACAGCATAAAGGTGCAGTGAAAAGAAAATACGGTTTTGGAGTCAGACTCATGTGGATCTAAACCGCTTCTCCCAGGAGTTGTTAACAAAGACACCCTGGACAGAATTTTCCCATCTAAAAAATAAAAAAGAGACAAAATCATATCTGCTTCACATGGTGATTGTAAGCTCAAAAACAAGACATAAAAATTACCTATCTCCTGTGGTATATACGAAGAAAAGTAGAGTTTTGGGAATCAGAGAGGTTAACTTTCATCAAATCTTTACCAGTTACTGGCTGTGGAATCTCAAACTAGTAGGGTCCCTTAAGATCTGAGACCGGATTTTCTGATTTTTATGTGAAAAACGGCACTTGCCTTAGAGGAAGGATAGCTGTGACATGCTTAGCTGAGTACTGACATTTGGTAAATAACCAATAAATGTTAGTTCCCTTCCCTGTTACACAGGAGGCATTTGAAAGATGCTGGCTTCCTTTTGGTATCACATAAGTGATGTTTTACCACAAACTGATTAAAAACCAGGCTTCACTAAGGGAGAAGCATAGAATAGGGGAGACTTGGACATCGGTAGATGAGAGAATCCACCAGGCCTTGATTGGTTCAGATACGGACACCCACAGCCCTTCCATCATTAGAGTATTATAAGAGAGGCTCCTGTAGAAACTTAGAATATAATGTTTTCTAAATGTCTATATTAGGCGTTAAATGTGAATCTTAACATAGTCACTCTCTTGCTTGAAAGTCTTAAAAGTCGAATCTTATTTTTAGAATAAAGTTAAAAATTCTTTACATGGCCTTACAGTACCTAGGTTGATCTGGGTCTTGCCTAATTCTCAAGACACTCTCCTTAACTGATACACTTAGTCCTACTTGACCCCTGACAGTTCTTGGAGTGCACCGAGCCCTTTCCTACCTCCCCCTTTGCCTGTACTGTTCCCTCTGCCTGGGGTTCTTCCTTGGCCTTGTCAACTCTCACTCCTCTTTTTTTCTACTTAAATGGGAACTTTTGTTCCCATTAGACCTTTCTAACTCAGGTCCTCCTACAGTTCTTAGATAACCCCGTGTATCATAAAACACTCATCTAAATTTTAATTTAATGGGCATTTCTATAATTATTTGTTTAGCATCTCTCTTGAGCCGATGAAATTATACACCTAATGAGAGCAATGCCTGTGTCTATCGTTACAATCAGTGCTCAAGTGTACACTCACAGAACAAAGTCACTAATGTTACGGTCACACAATGTTAATCGAGGAACTGTTTCTTCAGCTATTTTATGTGAAAATGTTTTTATTCTATAAAAGAAAAGATTTAGTTCTGTTTTATAGCAGAGCATGTAATTTCCAGCCTAATTATTCAGCTCTTATTCCAATATAGTTGCATACACACACTGGTTAATTAATTTTCCTTTTATACTGAGGCATAAACCTATAAGCTAACATCTAAGTCACAGAATGACCTTAGGTATAGTGTAGAGCAGGGTTGCTCTGCCTTAATACTACTGATATTCGGGCCACATAATTTTTTGTTGAGGAGGCTATCATGTACAATGTACAAGGCATCATGTACAGTGTAGCATTCCTGGTTTCTACCTATCAGATACCAATAGCACCTACTCCCCAGCTGTAAGAACTAAAAGTATCTCTAGACATTGCCAATTATTTCCTTGAGAACAAAATCATCCCCTGGTTGAGTACCACTGATGCAGAGTATCTGTATTAAAACACAGTCTTTGCTCTGATGAGCTGCAAACCTACGTGGGTGGTGTTAATACAGGTATACAAGAATAACTGAGACACACAAAAAAAATGCTATTAGACTTAAAAAAAGAATCTCTCCTTTTCCAAGGAGTTAGCATTTCATTATGTATTGTCTCACGCTAATTTACCGTGGCCATGTCAATTCTTAATCAACATTATAAACTGCTTAATAAAAGCAGTAATACCTTGCACAGTACCCACCACAGAGCCCTGGGGAACATTCACCACCATCAGCACTGTGATTATTATCATGCCAGAAGAAAAAGTGAACACCACACCAGGCTTTCAGGAGAGGTAAGTGTCGAGCATTCAGAAAAGGTTTAAAGTCCACTTTCAGCATTACGCAAGACTGTGTTCACATTTCATTGGGCAAACACAGAAGACTGAAACCCTGGGAAAATTATATTTTTTCAGACTTTTCAGATCAATGAAAGATGAAATAGAATTGTTTTTTTTGGGGGGGGGGAGAAAATTCTAAAGATTCTAGAAACATTATTGACCTGAAAAGTAAAACATTTTTTACTGCTAAAAATTGCAATACCAAGTAATCATTAATTCTTGCTCTAAATAACCTTCTGTTAGAAGTGCTCTGTGTCTTGTCTCCTACTTACTGTTCACCATCCTGTTCCAATGTCACCTCCCCTGTGAAGTTTTCCATATACTCTGTGCTTCAAAGAGGACAGGCCTAGTCAGAAGGTAGAGTGAATATCTGTTCACCTAGTTTTCACTCTGCTCTGTTAAATCCCTTCAGGCAAGGCATGTGTTTATAACTATATTGAACAGTACTGAGAATTTCGGAGAAACTCCAAAATATCTGTGTAACAGGTGAATGAATGAGTAAATGAGCAATGAAATATATATGGTTTATGTTAAGCACAGGCTAGTTTGGGTTTGCCTCAGACTTAACTGGAGGATGATGATTTGTTATAGATCATAATGATTAAACTCCCTTGATGTTTGTGTAACTTCTTTCTGGAAATGTAGCACCTAAGTTCTTAGTCACAGACATTCCTGCGATCCCAGAGAGGGGCTGCGAAGTGAACATGCGGGTATCATACATTATAATGCATTACAATGTACATTATACATCATGATAATTACATAATTGTATTCACTCCACTCCAACCAGACAATGAGACCAGCTATAACTGAGTCAACTCTATCTGTAAACTCACATCCAGCTAATTAAATGGTGCAGCCCCGACTGATGTATCTGTGTGGCATCAAATCATATAAAGTCACTGTTTCATTATGTCACAGGGCTGCCATTGGTTGTTTAAAACCCGCAAATAAATATTTATCACAATTCTGTCAACGAAGGTGATGATTTTACTTGGATGGGGTGAAAAGCCCCAGAATAATCGGATGACTTGAAACAAATATGACATATTCATAAACCCACCAGTAGTACCTAACAGCAACTAGAAGGAAGGGGAAAGTACCTCTTCTTAGAAGCTCATGGAATTTCAAGAGAGAAAAATGCATGCTTTTGGACACACACCCTATGTCTGGACCAGCCATATTTGTTCATTCACCCTATATTCTGGTTTTAAAAGGGACTTGCTCTCCTTGATTAAGTACCTCTATAGGAACAAAAATATGATTTTTACAAAATTCAAAAAATCCCCTCCAATACCCCTCCAATATACAACCAAGAAATTGATACTAATAATACCATTATAGCTACATGATGAAAAATGTCTACACACATTAGTGCTGATTTGGGTTGCTATTATTTATCATTAACTCTCATTTATACATGCTAATAGATGAAGCAATTTGGGGCATATGAAATAATAGATTACCAAAACTCATTTTTAACTGGTTCTGGAAAGCATGCTTCCTTTACTTTTCCCACAGTAAGTTTACACTATTAATTGTCCAGTTACAATTAAAACTTATTTCACTTATCCAAGAGTATTCTAGGTGCCTGAGGTAAATAAATAAAGAGAATTATCATTTTGCTACAGCTTGTTCCTGGAGATATTAAATGCTTCAGGGAATAAGAAGAGTATTTCCTGAGAGCTTAGCATGCCAAGTGCTGGTTACATGCTTTTAAATATGCTGTCATTTTACCCACGTTACCTTGTAAGATAGATATTACTATCTTCATGTCATAAATGCAAAAACTGAGGCTCAAAATGCTAAGCTTACCCAAAGTCACACAATGACCAAAACATGTTATTACTCAAACTGCTAAGGGGATTGTGATATCCATCTTGAATACACAGAAATACTGTATCCTTTTTGCGTATCTTTTTATACAAAGATAAAACTGGTAGAAACTGGTAGAAACCCAACGAAAAGATTTGCCCCAGCAGACTTTCTCTCATCCACACTAAATAAGAATGTTGCACGGGGGGTAAATAGATGTTCTCAGACCACTGATTCTGCTACACAGTAGGTTTAATAATCAAATGCGAAGTGCAGAAATCATGCATTTTATTGCACAAAAGACAGTCGCTGGAGTTATTTTAAAAACCTCTAACTGAAATATGGTATATTCTGAGAGTGTTCTTTCAGAAATAGATTGACTATCACCGTATTTTAAATTTACAGATGTTAAAGCATGATACCAAATATATACAGGATTAAGAAGATGATGGCTATTTATAGCAGTTAATCAAAGCTAAACTACATGTTGCAGGATCATATAATTGGAATTATAGACGATTTATTTTTGCTTTGAGAAAGGATACAACCCACTCACTGGAAAGGTCCTTAATAAATCTGAGCTTTATTCTCATCGGTCCCCTTTAGCCCAAGTTACTCATCTTGTTGCTGAAAATATACTCCCAGGTGTCAAAATTTTAGTATCTATCAACAATCTCTCTGCATCCTGGGCTTTGCTTTGAAAAAGCTTGGCTGATAAACAGATAAATCTGTCTTTCTGTGTGCATTTTATATTTCCAGTATCTGCTTGAGCTGAAAACCAGACAGTGACAATGAATTAGGGCTATGAATGCAGCACTTTTACTAAGTGAACAAAAGAGCACAGAATCAACATAATAAATATGAGAGTCCCTGAAGTTGTTAGAATCAACAGAAATTAGTTTTTCATTCCAGCACTGATACAAACCAGAGCGTCCTTATGTAAGTTATCTCACTACACTGAGGTTTGTTTTGTTCAGGTCTCAAATAAGAACTTAGGATATTCTCTTATGTTCTGAAAAATCCACCAATTGTGGATGTAAAACATATATATATATATATATATATATATATCCTAATGTTTTTCTTACCTGAAGCATGATTCCTAGACCAGCAGCATCTAGATCACCTGGGAGTATGGTAGAAATTAAAGTTTCAGGCCCTACCCAGGCTTACTAGAAAAGCATCTGCATTTTTAACAAGATTCCAAAGTGATCTGTAGGCACATTTAAGTTTGAAAAGTACTGGTCTAGACATCAAGTTGTAAAAATAAACAGGCACCATGTCATCTACTCTGCATAAATCTGACTGTGTCGACGGTCTTGGAATTTTTCGTAAAAATATGAAAATCATTGAGGGTATTAAAATATCTCTTGTAAAAATTAACTCTTCAGATTTTAACAGCTAGACATCACAAAAAAGACCTCTCAACCAAAGGACCTCCCCTAACTGCTGTAGCTGAGACGTCCAATACTATGTTGAATAAATGTAGTGAGAATATCCTTGTCTTATTCCTTATCACAGAGGAAGAGCTTTCAGTTTTTCACCACTGAGAATGATGTTGGCTGTAGGTTTTTCATATACAGCCTTTATTATGTTGAGGTACTCCCTCTATACCCACTTTGTTGAGTTTTTATCATAAATGGATGCTGAATTGTGACAGATGCTTTTCCTGCATTTACTGAGATGATCATATGATTTTTACCCTGTTTGTTAATGTGATACATCACATTTATTGATTCGTGAATGGTGAACCATCCTTACATCCCTGGAATAAATCCCACTTGATCATGCTATATTATTTTTTTAATGTGTTCTTGGATTTGTTTGCTAATACTTCCGTGAGGATTTCTGCATCTATGTTCATCAAGAACACTGGCCTGTAATTTTCTCTTCTTTTATGGTGTCCTTGTCTGGTTTTGGTATTGGCGTAATGCTGGCTCCATAAAATGTGTTTGGAAGGCTTTCCCCCTCTTTAATTTTTTGGAAGAGTTTGAGAAGTACAGGTATTAAATCTTCCTTGAATGTTTTGTAGAATTTGCCAATAAAGCCGTCTGGCCCTGGGCTTTAGTTTTTGGGAGACTTTTATTACTGTTTCAATCTCCTTACTGGTAATCAGTCTATTCAGATTTTCTATTTCTTCATGATTCAGTCTTGGAAGATTGTACGTTTCAAGGAATTAATTCAGCTCTTCTAGGTTGTCCAATTTGTTGGGGTATAATTATTCATAGTAGTCTCTTGTGAGTCTTTGTGTTTCTGTAGTAACACTTTTAACTTCTCCTTTCATCTCTAATTTTCTCATTACTGTTCTTAGTCTAGATAAAGGTTTATCAATTTTGTTTATCTTTTCCGAAATGCCATTCCAAAATGGCACCCACCAGCACTGGTATTAACAAGGTAATTCGAGATCACATAAATGGCTCCCAGCAGTGACTGTGTCCCCAAAGAGTATTGCACCTGGTTCCTTCCTCCCTGGCAGATGCTTCGAGATTAGTAGGTGGGTCCCTTTTACATATGATCCATGCACATGATTTTAATCATTATTTCTTTGTGTTTGTAGGTGGGCATTGGTCTACAGTAGCCAAGTCCATGATGTTTTCAAAACTGGAAGTCTGTAGCATCAACTTTATAATATGTTAGAAATGGTGCTCTAACTATATTATCCACAATGATTTCTAATAGAATTTTTTTTAACATACATTACTGAAAAAATTACATCTTAAGCCCACTTGGTTTGTGATATTTTATAAGTGTGTGAAGAACCATCATGACTTTTTAAACCTATGGATTGAATGAAATTACAATGGCTATCATAAGGGTCTCAAGAGGTAATATGAATATAAAGTGTTTGTTGATTGTCCTAAGACGCTTTTTCAAGAGGCCTCCTGAAGTAACATGCCTTATTATTTCATCATACGGAAAAAAAAGAATTAGGGTACATTTTTAGCTAGTCATGTTTAAAATAAGACATATGGCAGCCCGTCAAAATGGCAAAACAAAGGCTTGAATTTAGTATATTCAGTGCAGAATCACCCTTCTAACTACATGTGTAATGAAAGAATGTAAACTTCATAGACCACCCAAAACATAGTATAATTCCCTTTAGAGTATCCTCTTTAAAAGTCATGTCCAAACCACTCCCAGGATTTGAACACAGAAGTCGAAGATATCCTAACAGATATTACCCAAAAGCTAACGATTTGCTGTCAGTTCTGTCTTAAGCACATATGTTTTAAGGAAAAAATAAAGATATATCTGTCTGAAGATTGTACAGAAAATTTATTAAAAATCCAGGCTTCAGGAGACCGATGGACTATAGGCAAACTATTAGCATAGCTCTGATTTTGCAAGCACAGGACTTGGATAATGTTACCCCAGTGGAGATATTCAAATACAAAGTGGAATAAGATCTCAGAGTGCTGATGCACCAATATTCTGAACTGAGTCCATTGCAACAAAGAACCAGAAACAAGCCAGAGTAATATGAGAAGCTTAAACTTGGGGATCAGTGCAGGGAAAATGAAAGGAAACAACAGAAAACTTTATCTGAAAAGGATGAAATATCATACAACAAGAGGATGTTAACGTATCTCTGGTGAGTCTGTTGAGGGCAGGGCATGGAACAGTCAGAGCAATCTACTGTCCGCACTGAGATCTATTTTGAAGTGAGACAGGCACTTGTCTCAAAGGTTAACGACTGAATGTGCCCTCCAGACGTGGTTGTGGTTATTTTACCTTTTAATACACCTTTGAAATAAGAGATTAGAGATAAAATGAAAGCTAACTGGATCCTTGTTGGAAGAATGAAGCATTTTAAAGGAGAGCCGTAATTACAGCTGCCTTCAAGGTAGGTGGATGCCAAATCTTAGGGACATGCAGGATTAACCGCATTGGTAACGACAGAACCTAAGGTATCCCCAGCAGTGTTAAGAGCTTGAAAACCAAGGATTTCGAGAGCAGGTGGTTGGACACAGCTGCTGAATAATCCTCTTAACCTCATCTGTACTCCACAAGAAGAAAAATAGCAGGAAAATAAAAACCTCCGCCAAGTGGTTGATGGCAGTGAAATAGAAGGAGCATCAAAAGTATACAAGGACAAATTTGTCCTAATGCTAATCATTTTGAAAAAAAGAGACAGGCAGTTGCTGTTGAGAGCTGTGTACAAGTATAAGATAAAGACGTAATAAGTATGGCTACATAAAAGATACGACAGAGTAGGATGTAGGATTCTAGGGGTGGTCCTGTCTTCAAGGGACATCTAAAGCTATTATTCACTGAGGGTCTAAATCCCTCTTAATGTCTCTTTGTTAACTTTTTGCCCAGGAAATAGCTAGAAATGAATAGCTCTCAGTCAATATTTAATTGATGCTTATAAATGGAATTTAATCAGGAACTAATCTAGATGTCTCACTATCCAAGGAAAATGTAAGCAAAGCCAATGCAACAAAGGAAAATGAGAAGCAAAGCAGGCAACAGGCACCAGACTTTGTGAGAGAGAGATAAAAAACTTTACTATATTAAGCAATTAATATTCTTGATTATTATAGTAGAGCCTAACTAATCCTGATTAACACAGACCCCCTCCCCACAAAGCATGAAATAAAAATTGTTTCGGTGGAATGTAATGGTTCTATGTCTTAGTGATTCTTTATTTTTAAAAGTCCCTATATTGAGTTTACCTGAAACATACTGACAGTTGAAGCTCAAGTTCTGTTTATCGCATAGCTGGAGAACTGTATAGCATCACTCCTACCATGAATGTGAGATCATTTAACATTCAAACTAGGAAGAGGAAACTCCTAGAACACAGTAAGTAAAAAAGAGTCCCAGGTAACATCCAGGCCAGAACTTTCATTTGACAGTTGAGAAAACTTAGGCTCAGAATTGTTAATGACTTGTCCAGATTCACACTCACACCAAACAGCAGTCCTGAAGTTCAGAGTTGTGCTTCGTCCACAATGATGGCGAGTCTTCCTCGTGTCAATGGTGAGAATTTACTTTCCCCAAAGTTTTTCTTTTCCTCCCTCAAGTGAAGGAGGATGATCTTACTTCCCCAAAAGACCTGAATGACATTTAGTTGTGCTCAACAGAAATGGGAGAACACAGGAGACATGCTTTAAACCATAAGCAGTCCTCACTTGATGATGATGATAACGGCTAATCGATTTTGAGCACATATGATGTGCCAGGCATTTTCCTAATCTTTATGAACACATTTTCAACTTCAAAATTAAAAAATCTAACCCAAAAGTAGGTTCTAACATTTTCTTCATTTTTTAAAATAAATAATCTTAAGTTTGGAGAGGTTAAATAAGTTTCCCAATATCTTACAGTAAATCTGTGGCAGAACTGGGATTCAAACTCAGATCCTTCTTGATTCCAGGACCAAGATTCATCATTACTGTTCACAGGTCTGCAGGTAACAGGAACTGAATGTTCTTGAACTTCAAGTGCCAATTAAGGGGTTACGCACATAGGATTGAAGAAATGCAGCCACCAGGGTGACGTCAGAGCAGCTTGTTGCACCCAAACTCTTACCTTCCACACGGTGGTAAAATAGTAACCGGAACTTTGTGTATGAGAATCTGCCATGAGGAGGAGACAGCTGTGCTGAGCTGCTTTTGCCCAGTGCTGCAGACAAATCACACTTAGCTGTAAAGAAGCTGCTGATTGCTTACACGGTTTCTGTGGCATGCCAGCTCCTCTTGCCAGCCTGCTCTTCCTTATCAAAGAGCCAGGAGTTCCAAGTGAGGTGAGAACCCCACTTGACAAGCAGACACAAGCCATTTGGGGAAAATACAAATTAAAAGGCTCGGAGATAGAAATAGAAGCATTAGCAGCAGGAAGTGTCTTGGGGATACACCGTGTCAGATTACATACGGGAATTGGGAGAATAAGTGAGTCACAGCCTCCCAGTGCATAAACCGCACTGTATCAGTAGTTGGGCCACCTTGGAAGAAAGCTGTATTAGCTATTTAAAGGTGCCAGCACTGATCTTAATGCCCTCAAACTAGCATCTGCTTAGCAACATCCTTGAATAATGCACAGTTGGCCCGTTTCTGGAGTAGCTTTAGCATTTGTCCTAACTTCTAACCTGTGACTCTGGAATTCCATCATAAGGGAATTTTATCTATGTGTAATGGTAGGAATGAAGAAATAAAAAGAATTAAAGAAGTTTTGCCTAATATCTCCCAGTCATTCAGTCAATGACTTAAAACTACAATGTTGATTTCAAGGAGTCTTGGTTTTTAAAAATAGACAGTATCAATTTGCTGCCATAGGGCACATGTGGTCAATGTCCAGGCCAAGAAATCTCAGTTTTAAGAAAGAGAGACCCCCTTAAAGCAGGCCAAGCAATAAGTTTTCTGGAAGAATACAAGGAATCTCGGAAAACCTACTGCTACAAAGTAGAGCTAGACGAAAATCACAACCAACAGGGCAGGTGCAAAGGTGCTACCCTTTCTCTATTTCTGGGACCATGTGGTCACTCAGCTCTCTCTCTCATCCATGTTGTTTTCTTTTCTCTTTTCACATTCTTCTTTCTGTGTTAGTATGTAGTCATAGACAGTTTAAATAGCCCAAGATTAGCATGACCCACTGGCTCCCTTGCTCAGGTCTCATCTAGTCTCTGTGTCCTCATCAAAATCCTCAAAGAGAAAAATCTCCTGCTCCTATCAGTTTGTGGTATACCCGGACATCCTTTTAGCCTGCACTGTGGCACTTGGATATTTCTAAGCGAAAGGGCTGTGTACTCAGCAGACAACCCAAAGATTTCTTTCGTATTCAGCAAATTGCTTTGAATGTTCAGTTCTGATCTGACTCAAATTATAGTAAGGATGGGGCTTATCCCTGGTTAGTGTATAATATGAGCACTTAACACCAGGGGAGCCACTTCTTTCCTGCCTTCCAAATCTCCCATCAGTACTTGCCTGTATGTTTTTTACCTTGTTTCACTTAGTGCTTCTTGACTGCTAATCCTGTATAAAAGAAAATTCAATACAAGAGTCAGGGTTTCCATTTTCCATTGTTTAATCAATTTCCAGCTACTGGGAAAGGGAGTGGGAGAGGAGTTTCCATTAACTTATTACAGGCAAAGTACTTTACTGTTTAGAGAGTTCAAGATGGTGGCATAGGAAGATCCTAAACTAACCTTCTTCTACAGACACAAGGAATCGCCAACTACAAATGGAGTAATTCCCTCAGAAGGAGACCTGAAAACTAGATGAAGAGCCTCTCCACAACAAAAGGTAAAAGGACAGCACTGAGACAGGTAGAAGAGGAAGCCACATGGGCTCACCAAGGAAAAACTCACATGCCAGCCACAGCAATCCACAGACACGAGCGATTACAAATGAGGGGTTATTTTCCTTGGAGAGTGAGGGATTCGAACTCCACATCAAACACCCCAATGGCTAGATCCTGCACAACAGAGATGAGCCCCCCAAACCTCTGGATTTTAAAACCAAAGGGGCATATGCTCAGGAAAACTAAAACAGACAAATGTTATTGCAATTAAGTGCTTTTCACAAGTATTGTCCTTTATTTCCAAGCAAATGTTAATATTGTATTTCTCTGCCCTCTTTGTAGTCATCCATGGCCTTGTGACTTCTGTTGCCAATGAAACGTAAACACAAGTGACATGTGTCCATCCTGGGGAAAAGCTTTCAGGCTTAACTCATGATCCCACAGGTTCTCTGTATGTTGCCTCAGCACTTATGGAATCATTTCCTGACAATGACTCCATCAACATGGGTCCCTGAGTAAATATAATGAGCAGAGCCCCCGTGTTAACTTGCACTGGGTATGTAACCTGAGGGAGAAATAAACTTCTGTTGCTTTAGCCCATAGGACTTGGGAGTTGTTTGCTAGTGCAGCATCAACTTGCTATTTTGACTGATATAAAATGTTAAATAACAGAGTAGACAGTGATGAAGAAAGGATTTAAAACTTGGAGGAGGAATCAGGGATTTTCTCAAAAAGCAAAATGGAGATGTAAAGAAATAGAACATTTAAAAGGATAGCTAGGCATTATAGATAGGAGAAATAAATGGTCCAAAATATGTCTCCTTAGATATGTAGAAAAGGACAATAGAAAACAAAATGTTAAGAGTGTCAATATTCAAATAAATGATGAATGAGAATTTTCCAAAACTGAAAAAAAGAACATGTCCTCAGATTGAAAGTAAGACATCACATGAGAAAAACTAAAAATAAATGCCTAATTGGACAATTCACTATGAAACTTCAGAACTCCAAACAGAGAAAATCTTAAAAGGAAACAGAAAGAAAAAGATCACATAAAAAAGATTATCAGTTTGACTAACAGAAGACTTCAAAATCTGAAGTAAATAAAGAGTAGAAAACAATAGAACAATATTTTCAAAGTACTAAGGGGAAAAATTTGGCAACTAGGAATTGCCAACCTAGTTTAATATTACTCAAAAATAATGGTAAAAGAATGACATTTAATGATAAACAAAGAGAATTTACCACTAAGAGAACTTGCTAAAAGAAATATTTTGTGGGTGTGTTAAGTAAAAGGAACTTGAACACAAAAGAGCAGGATGCTGGAAACAATGATGAACAATAAGTAGGTAAATATATAGGGAAATCTATGTAAATGAAGCCTTAACTATATTAAATATAACAATTAGAATCACTAACTGCGAGAAAAATCAAGTTGAACTAAAATACTATGTGTACAACAAAAACTTGAAACTTTGAGTGGTACAATGAGAGTTAGAGAATTTGAGGTTTTATTTGAGAACATTGTTAAATTTGGCATTGCTAAGTTTAAAATTAAGGGAGCCTCCTACAAACAGAGATAGAGTAAGAAATCTGAAATAATGGGAAGGAATAGTAGAATAAAAGAAAAATCAGTTGGTCCATTAGAATACAGTAAAGAAGAAATATGCAGAAACAAAAAAACACCTCACACAAAATATGCCGACACAAAATAAGGTGGTAGGAAGAATGTAAAAATAGTTCAAGATTCAAAATAAGTGGGAACTTTTCAACTCCCTTGATAAATGAGAAAAAAATATTAGATGGAAAAAATACAGCTATATGCTACTAAAAGGAGACACAGCTGAAATGACATATAAGGACTGAAAACAAAGTAGAAAAGGAACCCCTGGCAAAAATTAAATAAGGCAGGAATAGTAATCTTAATATGATATGAAATAAATATGATGTCAAAAAGCATTATTCTGAACAGAAAGAGGATCATACCCTAATATCAAAGGGTCAATTTATTATGTTAAAAGAAGTCTGATGCCCTTTGGTGAGAAGCAGCCTACCCAGAGTCACATAACAAGCTAGACTTGATGCAGAGCTATCAGCTGTACTTCTTTATTGTTGCATCCTCTTCCTTTCCTCATAGCACCTAACACAATTAGTACTTTTTTACTTGTTTATTACCTGCCACGCCTATTAGGTATCAAACCCAGAATTCGAGGTTACATGTATATTTTATTTGTCACCATATTGCCAAGTCCTAAGGAAGATGCTAGTGTACATACTTGCTCCGAGAACAAATGATACAGTCTCAGGCTATTCTGGCCACTCACCATAGCTTAATCCTTTCCATTATCCTTAAAGAAAAGCATAAAGCAGCCACTGGATCAAATGGAGCAATTCATACAGTCATTTTTTTCATAATGAAGATTAAACAATTCTGCTTAATGTTACAATTTATAGTATACTTCACTGAATAACTCAATTATCTTCTATAGTCCCACAGTATGATTTTAATTTCAATTTCCGAAGCCAAAGGTAAAAGCTTCTCTACCATGTTCTAAAGGGAAAAAATCATAAATAATAAAAACGATGGACAATGGAATCATACATTTTCAGGCAGCAGTTTATTTTCTTATTGGCAACAGCCTGACTTGCATTCAGAAGCACATGCACAGACGGATTTTAATATAAGACCACAGGGATGTGTTCTCTTAGTTCTAACGTCACCTTCACGGTATGTTAATGCTCCTCTCTCAGCACAGGTAATGTTACCTCCGCCAGGGAAGGATCTGTCGACTACCAAGAGGAACACAGGAAGCATAAAAATCATGTTTCTCTGTTATATATTTCCCTGCTATATCAAAAGTCCCTGCGGGGCTGATTAAATTCACTAAGCACTAGCAGATATTCTAGCTGTTCTTTTCTTTCTGGCCCAGATGCCCCCCCAACAAAAAGCCAACTTTGGAACAGTTGAGTCGCCAAAAATCTAGTTGAGTCGCCAAAAATCTATAGCCTAATACTTACAACCAAATAACACTAATTAAAATACACCCATTACATAATATTATAAATCAACTATACTTCAATTCAAATATATATATATTTAAATATCTGTATATATATGTGTATATAGATATAAATTATAGAGGAGCTGTTTTGTAACTGGCACCATGGTAAAAACTTGACATTTGTTCTTCCTAACTCTTACAATAACCCAACAAAATGGCTATTAGTACCTTTACTTTATCATTTGAGGAATGTGTGGCTTAGAGAAGTTGTAATTGATAAATTTTAAAAATGAACCCATCTCTGTCTGACCCCATCATTCATAACCATTGTATTCAATGATGAATTCTTACAATTAGAAATATGATGTGGTCTTTGGCTTTGGAGGACACAGCAGGACTTTTAGGAAGACAGTGTATATTGATTTGAGTGACAACTCAAGGAACCTGCTTATTTTGTTACACTCCCTAGTCGCCATATCTGAAACAGAAATTTTGTCATCCTAAAATATGAATTTCATATTCTATTACTTTATTGAGATATAATTCATGTACCATAAAATTCACCATTCACTGCACAATTCAGTGTTTTTTAGTATATTCACAAGATCGTGTAACCACCACCACTATCTGATTCCAGAACATATTCATCACCCCAAAAAGGACCCCATGGGCCCATTAGCAGCCACTTCACATTATTCTCTGCCCTTAGTTCCTGGAAACCACTAAAACGCTCTCTGTCTCTATCGTTTTTCCCATTCTGGACATTTCATATAAATGGAATCATACAGTACGTAGCCTGTTGGGTCTGGCTTATTTACCTAGCATAACATTTTCAAGGTTCATGCATGTTGTAGTATGTATGGATACTTAATTTGCCTTATCTATTTTAATTAGTATCACCTAACAAAAGATGAAAATTATTTGTACCAATCCAGAAAAAAAGAACTAACAATCTTCTTCCTTTTTCTCTGTGTGTATAGGTTAGGTGGAATTTTGTGGTTTTTACAAAGCAACTTTACATTACTGTCCATACACAGTATCATAGTCTCTATTTCTCCATTTTACAGGTGGGAAAAAAAGAGTCTTGGATAGATTAGTTTATCTGTTCAAGCATTTGAGAAGGAAATTAAGCACAGACCTCTGAACACGAAGCCAAAATTACTTTCACATAGTTGATAGATATATGTCAGCAAGAACTAAATGGCTCATCCAGCCACCGAACTTAAGATCTTTGGTTCATGAGAGACAAACTCTTAGAAGCCAAGTTAAGCTACCATATACCATCAATTCAGGTGCCTGTGTAGCTGAGGACATTGAACTCAAGGGCCTGCCAGGGCCATATAGGTAGTAAATGATGGGGCATGATGAACTGAAGGTAGAGGAAGGCACCTGCTGCTCAGGTAAGCCCCCTGGCATCTGGGAATGCAGGCTCAGGGTAGAAAGATAATCTGATTCCTTCTAAGAGAATCTAGAAACCATCATTTCATGTGAAATCTAATTTTCAAGTGTTAGCAACACATTAAACTTTCTTTTTCAAATTAAAAGAAAAAAAGAGCAAACACGTGAACTAAAATAACCCTGTTTTGCGGCTGTTCTGTTCCACAGGCTACTGCTTTTATAGAAAACAAAAAGCCAGGGCACCGGAGGGTGTCAGAGCCCTCCTTAAGACAGGGCCAAAGGAGGATCAGGAAAATTTGAGTGAAGATGACCTCCTGCCTTTCAATATTAATTCCAAAAATGTCCAACAACTTAAACCTTTAAAGACAGAAGAATTGGAGCAGAAAAGATGTCCAGAAAAGAATCCTTCATTCTTTCCATTAATAATTACTGAGGACATTCTTTGTGCTGCTACGTTCTAGGAATACCACAATGTACAAGAAGATGTAATCACTGGCTTCAGAGTCTGCGGTGGGAGAGCAAGATAATCAGGCAAGTAATTACAGTACATGTGATTATCATATTGTTCACATCTGTGTTAGCAGCAGAGGGAAGCCTAATTCAGGCAAAGGAAAACGTAGAAGGCTTCCTGGAAGAAGTGAGTGAGTTGATCACGCAAAGATAGGAGAAGTAAGCAGGAGGAGGAGAATCGACTATTCCTGGAAGAAGGGACAGAATGAGCAAAAGCAAGAGAAAAGACAGCATATTTTAACAATTTAAAGAAATTCAGAACCTATTTTGGAAAGTGGGGGGTGGGGGAAAGAAAGAAAGGTAGAGAGGTAAGCAAGGGCCTAATAATGTAGAATTTTTTGAAACCATGTTAAATGGCTGGAATTGATCCAAGGAAAATAGGGAACAGTGGCAGATTTACAGGTGGTTTTGGTAGTTGGATTAGCTTTAGAATGTGATTTAAGAAGATCAATCCTATTGCCTTGTGTGGGATGGATTATAGCTCAACAAGTCTGAGGAGGTAAAGACAGAAGTTCACAGCAAGTTTGAAAACACTCAGAATATCTTGGAATAAAGCCAGCACCACAAGAAGAAGCCTGGCTCCTACTGGAGGATTGGCCACCATAGGGAGCAAGTCTCCCCCAACTAACCTACAAACTGATCCCGGACACACAAACGCACCCAGCAAGACTGGGGGAATCTGTTTCGTATCAGAAGACCTGAGCAGCTGACCTGACAGACTTGTGAGAAATAATAAATGGTTACTGTTTTTAGCCACTGAATTTTGGGGTGGTTTTTTATGGATTAATAGCTAATTGTTAAAGGATACCTTACTCAAACTTGGCTTATGAAAATCATCTGAGAAATCAAGTGAAATAAAATTTTTTCTACATATTTTTTCAATAGAGGGTGTTAAGAAAATTCCCTGAGAGTTAAAAACATGCACTGATATTTACCCATTGTCATCAATCCTTATGCTGAATGACTGAATATTTTGATTATATTGTTTGGGAGACAACTGGGCCATCAGGAGATAATTATTGCATCTTTTAAAGTAAGTGAGCATTTTATTTTGTGTATAGCAATGCAATGAGATCTTCCTCTACCACTACCCTCCAGGTTAGTATTTTTTCCCATTTATGTCTAGTTAACCATAGTTAACTTCACGATCATTCTTGTTTCTTTTAAGGGCCAGGTACTATTAAGGATGAACTATGTTCCCCAAAAAGATATGCTGAAATCCTAATCCCCATAACAGTGAATGTGACCTTATTTGGAAAAAGGGTCTTCTCAGATATGATCAAGTTAGGATGAGGTCATATTGGACTAGGGTGGGCCTTGATATAAGGACTGGTGTCCTTACAAGAAGAGGGAAATTTGGACACAGACACACACAGGGGAGGAGGCTATGTGAAGACAGAGATTTATTTGAGTGATATAACTACAAGCCAGGGAACACCAAAAATCGTCGGCAACTTCCAGAAGATGGAAGAAACAAGGAAGGATTTCTCCTATAGAGCTCTCAGAGAAACCACAGCCCAGCCTACCCTTTGATTTCAGACTTCTTCCCTACTCAACATGAGAAAATATATTTCCAATGTTTTAAGTCACCCAGTTCATGGTACTTTGTTACAGGAGTCTTAGGAAACTAAAACAGTAACAGTTTTATTTTTTTAGACCTGTATGTTTTATAAACGAAAAAATTGCGTGCACTAGAGACAGTAAGTTACAAGAGTCATGTTTTAACCCCTAAAAGACTTCAATTTTAGGATCTAGTTGTTAGTATTTTGAAAATTTGACTGAAAACGTCTTATCTGTAAACCATGGGCAAAAATGCAACAACCTTCATTTTATTCCCAGGACTCTCTCCATGATGCCAAATTCTGAAGTTTTTGAATTATCAAATTAATCTGAACCACCAAAAATCTGCCTCAAGTATCTTCTCCAGAAAGGACCCAGAAAGGTCTCAACTTCCTATTTTCAAGGCTTAAATTTATATGACTTCACTACCTTCATTAACTTCAACCCTAAGAAAAACATCAAAAATGATCTCATAGTATCACTCTCTAAGGAAAGGATCTCAATGTTTCCATAGTAACTAAGGATGCTAATCAAAGGTGAAATGAATGTAAGAAAAAATCTTCCCTGTGGGAAGCTTACCATTTAGGGCAGTTCCTGGGGCCACATGCTGTGGAGTTACTATATGTCAACAATTCCTAGAATAAAAAGAACAAAAAATAGACAAATAAATACATCTTTCAAGGATCAATATTCTTATACATAGCTGATGCTTAATTATTCCCATTCTAAACTTAAACTAGAAGGAAATAAAAATTAAATACAGTTGGTGTGGATTTCCAGCTTGGTAGAATTGCCTAGATTAGGAGCCTAGATTAGGAAGTTGGGTTTTTTTCTTTGCTTTGTGTCTCACTAGCTGTGTGCACTTTCTGGTTTTTTGGGTTTTTTTTTTTTACCTCATGTATTTTTAAAATTTTTAAATTTATTTTTATTGAAGTAACCTTAATTATTAACATTATATGTTTCATATGTACGTTACAGTTCTACTTTTGTATACCCTACCAAAAAAGTGTGCTCACCAACAAAAGTTTATTTTCCATCTGTCACCCTATAACCATTTTGCCCTCCCCATGTCCCCCTTCCCATCTGGTAACCAACTTAGAAAGACACATGCGCCCCTATGTTCATTGGGGCATTATTTTAAATAGCCAAGATATGCAAACAACTTAAGTGCCCATGAACAGATAAATGGATAAAAAAAGATTCATATACAATGAAATACTACTCAGCCATTACAAAAGGTGAAATCTTGCCACCTGCAATAACATGGAAGGACCTGGAGGGTACTATGCTAAGTGAAATAAGTTAGAGGGAGGAAGACAAATACTGTATGACTTCTCTCATACTTTATATATAGGATATAAAAAACTAATAAACAAGAGAAACAAAGTAAATGAACAAACCAAATCAAACTAGCTGTGTGACTTGCCGTGTGACTACTGACAAGTCAGTTCACCACTCCATCCCTTCTTTGTTAGTTTACCAGCTCTTGGAGCCTGTGACATTCTGTGGTATGCAAATTCACCAAGAGCGACCATTTCCTAACAAAATATATTACAAAGTGATTTTAAATATTGAAAAGGTAAGCAATGAACTAGGAGGCATCCTATTGTTTTTGTGAGTTTTATAAATATGTAAAATGAAGGTAACAAAAAAACTCTTCCAATAAATATGGCATTATATCTTCTCTTAAATCCATCAAGTTAAACTTTAATCGCAAAATAATTTTCTACCTGGGAGTACTCTTCCTTGAAATAATAGTTTTTCTAAGGAAAATATATACTTGATCTTACTAAGAGTAAATGTATATATTCGTAGCTTCATGTTTATGTATATGTATGTATCTGCTAACCAAGCTTCTAACTGTGGTTAACTTTACTTCTGAGTAAAATGATTGTCTTTTAATATTTTATAACTGAAAATATCATTTTATGTAGATATATATAAATTAGCCACTCAAAAATATATTTAACTATAATATTCTCATCTAATTTACATTTAAACATAGCATATTTGATTGGGATAGAAATATAGTATTTTCTTGACTAGCCATAAATACCTTATCACTGCTTAATCTTATGCTATCCCCTGCTGGGTACCATAATAGTTCATCACTTTATTAACTACCTAACTACTTTTACTTTCAGGTTAGTATCAATAATGTCTGGAAGGTAAGAAGCAAACATGTGTTCTTTATATTGTTCATATATTAAGAATGTAATTTATTTTCTTTCCTTTCTTATATATTCTCTAAAAATAAAGTGCCACAAATGATTCTAACAAATCTAAGGAGGTGCTTCCTATGAAATAGAAAAAAATGCTATCAACTTAACCATGAATCATAACTGTATCACTATTTGTTTTATTTTAATACGGTTGGGCGCCAGCTATATATATGTGTATGTGCCTCAAAGCCTGACTATTTTCTTACACTAAGGATACCCACTGGTAAGAAGGTAAAGCTCTGTTTACAGCTGTTGGCACCATTTGCTACTCCAGATTACATATCAGAAACAACAGCTAAAATGAGAATTATCCTAAAAACAAAAATGAAAAAACTTTGGTCAAGGTTTCATTCTTTCTTTTCAATTATTACTACAATCTTGGCATATACATATATATATATATTTTTCTTCACAGAATGAAAGTAAGGATTACATTTATCCACTGGAATGACACAGACTTGAAATGAAAATAGACTCTAACTTTATTCATTAAATTATAATTATGTTCCACTTGTTTAAAAAAACAATCTCTGAGAAAGCTGCCTGGGATGGGATATTGGTTCAATTATTTACTAGCCATGAGATCATGAGCAATTCATTAAATGACACAAGCCTCAATGTCACCTATAAGATGGGGAGGATCATGTTATTCAGCCTCAAAAAACAATTGAAAAGTAGGTAACATAATGCAATTTAGAGTTCAGTCTACTACTTGGCATATGGTAACCAGTAACTTGATATTAATATTGTTAAGAGTTTCTCATCGGGCTTCTCTGGTGGCGCAGTGGTTGAGAGTCCGCCTGCTGATGCAGGGGACACGGGTTCGTGCCCCGGTCCGGGAAGATCCCACATGCCACGGAGCGGCTGGGCCCGTGAGCCATGGCCGCTGAGCCTGCGCGTCTGGAGCCCGTGCTCCGCAACGGGAGAGGCCACAACAGTGAGAGGCCCCCGTACCGCAAAAAAAAAATAAAAAATAAAATAAAAGAGTTTCTCATCCATTATGAATAGTCTCATGACAAATGAGTATACACACAAAACGCAAAGTCAGCACCTAAAAACAACACATACTTCAAAGAATTTCCCCATTATCTAGAACAGTTAGCATTAATCCCACCCCTTTGATTTTAGGAATTGCTTCCTGAGGGAAACTTGTTCAAAAGAATTTACCTGTTGGATGGGCTAACATCATGAATACCTTTATCAGATTTGTTAGCTGCCACCAAGCAAAGAACGATGCCACAGAGAATGGAAAGCAGGATGGAACGCTTGGAAAAGTAAGGAGGAATATCTGAGATTTACCCATGAAGGCCTCTGAACGGACGTCTGTTTCTAAAAGCACCTGCCCTACCCATAGCTCCTAAAAGGGAAAGTCACAAGCACTATGTGATTCACCCTAATTGGCTACAGCTTTGAACCACTCATGAACACTCAACCCATATTAAGCCAGTAAGAGTCTCTCAGAGATATTGAATTGCAACAAGAGGTCCAAGCATGTAAAGGTGGAATAACTGGAAAAGAAGCCAGTCTGTGGAGAGAATTGGGGACTGTATCAGACATTCTGAGAAAAGAGTTGAGATAACATATACCCTTACTCCTCATCCCTAAGAGAAACAAGGGAATGAAAATAAGGTAAAAGGGGTGAGAAGTAGCCACATCTCTAGACCTTTCAAGTCAAGTCCTCATGAGGTCAGGTTTTATCTAGTTTTCTGTTCTGAGAGGGCCATCGTTTTGCCTGGCATGTGGTTTCAATAGCGCTTCTATTTCTGTCAGCTAGAGCAGGTTTCTGCATCTTAATTAAACAATTGCTTGTCAAGAAATAAGCCCACTGAAGGCAAGCTTTCCATGAATAATATCAAGTCCCATCTTTGTGTCTAAAGAAACTAAGGGAAACATACAGGTGAAAAATAGACAGATAGAAACAAACAAAAATCAGTCCATCATGCTATCCATTTATTTACAAGGAAATTCCCATATACAAATTTTCCTGCCTCCTGAATATGAATCATAGTCAGCTATTCTTTACTATTACAGGCCAATAATTTTTACGTTTGCATTTATTCAGTTAATCAAAAATATTACTAGGAGGGCTTTCCTGGTGGCGCAGTGGTTGGGGGTCCGCCTGCCGACGCAGGGGCCACAGGTTCGTGCCCCGGTCCGGGAGGATCGCACATGCCGCGGAGCGGCTGGGCCCGTGAGCCGTGGCCACTGGGCCTGCGCGACCAGAGCCTGTGCTCCGCGGCGGGAGGGGCCACAGCGGTGAGAGGCCCGCGTACCGCACAAAAAAAAAAAAAAAAAAAAAAAAAATTACTAGGAGAAGAAACACAACAAGGTCCCTTACATCTTAGGGTTTGCTGTCATCATAAATTTACTACTCTACCACCCCCCAAAAAAACAAACAAAAATCATTTAAATAAATGTAACAGAGTAATAGGTTAATATTTTTGAAATAACCCTTTTAACAAAACCATAGTATTTCCAAACTGGATCTCGTGCTCCTGTTATATTCAGCATGACAACAATCACAATATATTTATCACCCACACCACACACAAACACACATCATTTATTGTAGGGAAACAGTTACCTGTCTTAATTTGTCTTGTTCTTCAAATTGCAGCTGCGGAGCCTGGTACAATCTGGTCTAAAATATGTGCTCTTTAAATGTGTGCTGACTGAATGAATGAATCCAACTTAAAAACTAAGTTATAGTAAGGGATGCACACTAAAAATAAGTTCAATTTCCATAGTGTATTTTCATGGCTGGTCTTAAAAAGAAATTTCTACTGATGCCTAGGTAGATATTGAGAAGTTTTTGATTTAATAATTAGGAAATGTTTTTTCAGTCCTTATTGGAAGAAAAGTTGACTAGCCATATTCTTATCAGGGGTAAAGTGACTTAGTTAAAACTTCCCTTCAGATGTGCCAGCATACGCAGAGATAAATCAGGTAGATAGACATCCAAGTCCATCCCTTGAAATGGGGCAAAAATACAGGAATTATTCCATACCACCTTCGTGCTGCTTTACACAAGCAAAGAAACTATGCATCTATGCACTGACTGTATAATAGCCTCTCCCTGGACAAGAACATGAGGAAAGGTTTTCGTTCCATTCATCTTCTTTAAGTTCAGTTTCCTTATGCATGAAATGAGCATAATAATTATATTTCCACCTTACACTGTTTTTATAAGGGCAGAATGAGATAATCTATGTAAAGTACAGTGTCCAGCTCATAATATGCACTAAATATTTAATTTTTAAAATCACTGAAAATTTATTATATTTTCCAATATTACCATCCATGTCATTTACCTGCTGTTGTAATAATTTTAAGTTATGTTCAAATTTTAATGATGGTTTTTGTTATAAAAAAGCACATGTGAGAATAGAGAGGGTGTTAATACACGAACAAATTAATAAATAGATGAATCTCCCTCGGCTAAAAGAAAGATTGGACAAATCAGAGTTCTGAATAAATCAGCGTTCTGAATAAATCAGCTGGTATCAACACAAATACACTGGCTATATCACAATACAAAAGAACCAGAAATCCAGGAATGACCATAGACCTTCCTGGCAAAAAGCAACAATAAAGAGGTAGCAGCTGGTAAAGCCTGGGTCAAAAAGGATCATTTTACTCTAGAGAACAAAATGTCCTGATCTAGACCTTTCCCAATACTTCAGAACTAAATGGTGTGTTGGTAATTTACTCAGGACAAAACAATCCTTCCCAAGTGACAGGTAAAGAAATGAAAATAAGTCTCATGAAAATGTTCAAAAAAACCCAAAGAGATATCTCTAATTGTTTCAGTTCTCACAGATGTAGGATGCAAAATTAGAAGGGAGAAACAGGAATCTTTTCACTCAGTGGGCTCTTTCACCTTCACTGGGCTCAGATAGGTATGTATCTAATAATAAACGTGTATATGATCACGGCGGTTACAAGTCTGATTGCACTGAAGCCTCCTCTGCAGTATGCCTTTACATAATCAGTGGATAACAAACACATGGGCTCTCAGGTCAGATTCTAAGCTTCACCACTTTCCTGCTACATGAACTCAAGCAAGTCATTTAACCCCTACCATGTCCGTTTCCTCAGTTGTAAATGACGAACAATATTAACTACTTTGCAAGGCTCTTGTGAAGATAAAACGATAGAACGTATGAAAGCTATCAGGCATACAGCAGGTATTCAATAAATGATGTCTGTTTTTACTGCTTTCTTTGAACATGAAAAGATAGCATAAGGTGAAAGAGATGCCATTCAATGGCTGTCCATATTCTCAAAGGCCATTACATTTAAGGTGTTTCTCCTTACACATATTCTATTTTACTTAAGTTATCGATGGTATTTTCCATCACTGAATCAGCAGGTATTTCTCACGGGTGTTTACTTCCTTCTCAGGTACTTAAAACTCAACCTGACCTTTCTGTGAGAGTTAAAGGTCATGTGGACATTAAATTACCCATGTTTATTTCCAGAATTTCCATTAGTTTGGCTTGACATAATTTAGTATTAATATCCGGGTTATAAAACTAATACTAAGAAAGAGATTACATTTAAATGCATTTTCCAGCGGGAAGTTGGATCCATTTCTAACCGTGCTGTCTAGCTACAAGCAAACAAATGGTCATTTGATTCTTTTGTCATTATCATGACGTATAATATCGACCACAGAGATCACTAATGGGTTCCCCCACACACACTCAATGTAAACAACAATACAACATGATACATAACAGGCTTTAGAGCTATTAAGAGAGAATCACATCCTTGGGACTTTCACTGGCCACAGTAAGTGGCACTGCTAAAACACGATTATCTCTCGATAACAAGGGTACTTGCAGTTTTCACAAAGTGAGAAGATAAGTCATTACTGTAGGGAAAATGTGCATTTATTTTACTGAAACATAAAGCTGACAATTTAAGCTAACAAGGAGTGGCTCTCCCTGAGATGACAATATTACACAGTGTAGGAGGCTTCCTATCAAGGTTACACAGGCACCATCACCTTGAAGAGTCTGGCTTGAAGAGCCATTTTCTGCAAGACTAATTTCTACGGTCTTGTCGACAAGATAAACAGGGCTGGGAGATGCTTAAGGGCCCAGAGATCTATGAATCTATTTAAGACAGAAAAGGGACTGAGAAGAGCCACGGGAAGGGCCTATACGGCTTACCAGTTGTAAGGTTAGGGACTAGAGATTCTGAGCTTCTCAAGTTGTCCTGATGAAACATAATTAGGTCAGCTCACCTGAGGGACTAGAGACCTATGTTCCAGTCTCCAGGAGGTCCCAGGACAAACAACCAGTGACATCGACGAAGGGAATGGTGGCAAATGGATTTAGAATTAGGACAGTAGGAAAGAGACACAGGCATGAGTCTTCAGCACTGCTCTCAAGGATGGAAAAAAGTTCATACACAGACAGAGCTTTACTTGAGGGTTCTAATCAGCAAGAAAACTCTATTCACCTAAAATTACTCAGAACGGTGGTATTTTCTAGTCTCCCTAACTCACAAGAAATAGACAAAATTTACTCTTCTTGAGTCTCCATTTACTAATCAATAAAATGGGTTTTAAAAAAAGGCCTCCTCAGAGTTACTGGGAAAAGTAAAGAAAATATTGAGTTCGAAAGTACTCTGTAATTATATAACAACCTATATTTGTCAGATATTATTTGGAGAGATTAATTACATAAATATTAAAAATGGGGTGAGAATACATAATTTCTCAAAAGTTCTGCCAGTCATGTGACCTAAGTTTATTTTTATGAAATAATACTAGTAGAGAATACATAATATTAATAATTATTTTATTGTAATATGCTTGGAACTGTAAGCTTGGCATTTTGGCCCATAAGATACTATCCTCAAAACATCTGAAGTCTTAAAACATGTGCAAAGGTGTTACTGATTTTAGGAGTTTACAGCATAAAAGAGCCAAAAATTCTATTGCTCTAAATCAGTGATTATCAAACAGAGGCAATGTTTCAGCAAAGTATGGAGATAGTTTTGATCGTCATAATTGGGGGAGCGGGGTGAGGGTGGCTTGCTCTGGCATCTAGTAGGTGGATGACATGGATATTGCCAGACTTCCCACGATGCACAGGACCCTGTTCCCTGTCCTCTTTAAATATAGACACTTACTGTTATCACTTAACTCATAATTGAATGACTTACCTCATGAGGCACCCACATCTACAATTCAGTGCTGTGAAAAACTACCTCATCAGCCTTAACATCCTAGGAATAGAGATGGAAAATAATTCTCTTCAAATTACTGAAGTCCATATCTAAATGCAGGCTTTTTAGCCATTTAAATTTCCATTAAGAATAATTATCAGTTTGGCTAAAACCCACTGTCTTTCTGCTAGGGAAACCACAGGGGTAGAGTCAATGGGTTGGCAATCTGCAAAACCAAAAAAAGAAATTTGCAAGGGTTCACCATTATCACAAAAATTTGGCACAGTTGTAATGATAACCTGTCACTCTGCATTCCCAAGTCATATACAACTACAATGCTTGACATTGGAGTTGACATTCCATTATGATATCACATCACATAATGTCATGTGATATTAAAATATATCGGACACTTGGAATTTTATATTTCCTATAAGTGCATGCTACTTATCTCAGTTTTACCACCACAGGGGGGATAAAATACCTATATTTCTTCCCAACAAATGGAAGACAAATGAAATGAAGCAAAAATTGCAGAAAGTAACTATAGATGTTAGAGTCCAAATATTTTCACATGGATAACTTCATAAACTTTAAGATGAAGTACGGCATGGAATAGTGGTTGAGAGTGGAGAATCGGGCTTTCAGAATTCAGATCTCCACGGTCTAGTTGAGTGACCTTCAGCAAATTACTTAACCTCTCTGTGCCTTACACTCCTTGTGTATTAAACAAAGGTATTATTCCTATTTGCTTCACAGGGCTGCTATGATGATTATATAAATTAATATTTAGAAAGTGTTTCGAATCCCTCCTGATACACAGTAAAGGTTATGACCTCCTTTTTTTTCTTTTTTTTTTAAATAACAAGAAACACCTCGATAAGGCAGAGTGTATTATCCCATTTTACCTGAGAAGTAACGTAAGCTCTATGAGTGTAAGTAACTTTTCCCAGATTCACTCTTTCCTTGAGCTTGCTCAGCACTGCCCTGTTCTCATAGCTGCATGGACCTCAGTGTGCTGTGTGATTGCTGTGTGAGATCTCAACTCCCTGAGCACATATCAAGTACACGGCACACAACTATACGTGATGTATGACATAATGGAGAGTAGGGTGAAGGAAACAGTCTAGAGGCCTGAGAGTGTCAACAATCTGGTCCCTCCAGGCAGAAAATTTGCTCATAGCCATAAGCGGCTTGTATATAATGGAAACCATGGTAAGGGCTCTGAACTCCAATTTCAACCATGATAAATAAGGATTATAGGGGATCTCAGTTTTCAAAAATATGGTCATAGGACTTCTAGGGGTACACACCATTATTTTTATTTTCTGAACATTTTAACGTAAATCTATGTGTATTTATTTTATGTTTGTGTAAATATTTATATATTTATTTGTATGTTTATTTTCCATTAATGACAAGTTTTCATCTATTTGTATTACTGATATAAGCATTCTTCAGATCCACAATTAGTTAAACATCCATTAAATTTATAGAAAATGTTAAGTAGACAATAGTAGAGATGGTATGCAGCTATGGTAAGAAATATGATCCTGGTACATAACTGTCCAAAATGTGGGGAGGGGAATACTGGTACTTGAAAAGGGAAATTCTATATGAATAATTCGATCTATGAGCCTAGAATAAGGAGGGTTTCAAATATCACCCTGCTTTTCACTAGGAACATCGATTTATTCTGGGTTTCTGAAGGAAGAGTACTACTTCCCACCAGTACACTTGAGAATGTGTGTTCTTTTCCATATCTCTTGCTGTTCATGGTACAGAAAGAGATCTATGTTATGGTTCTTTTTAAAGACAGCAGCATTAATTGCACAACACCGTATCTTGGAAGGGAAAGGCATCCAGAACAAAAGGTAAAGTACAAAGAATGACTTGGTTTTCTTCCTTAAAGAGGGAGAGACTTGCTGATGCAAAAAGACCAGTGCCATCTCAACAAAGGGTTACTGAACTCTAAAGTGAACCTTAAAGCTCAGTATGTATTTACAATGTCATCGACTATTTTGTTATTACCATAAAGAATGAAATAGTAACTAAACAGCACAAAGGGGATGAAAGAAGTAATATTTTACAACTTACTGAATTGAGTTACACATATAATAATTTCCAGGATTGATTCCCTGTCTACTTTTGAAGCAAATAGCCATGAATTTGGAAATCCATGCACAAGTATGTGAAGAATGCAAACATTTTCCTAGTCAGTGGCAAATTTCTTTAGCTTTCTTGAAAAGAAACTTAGCCCTTTACACACACAGACATGCACACTTTGATTGTAAGGAGTGTGTAATTCATACCAACTTGAAATTTCCCCAGGTCACTATAAATCAGTTATGACTTAACTAAACTCCAGGGTAGGCACTGCTACAATTGAAACCATTTGAAAAAATTATCTTACTGTCCTACATTTTTGTAGATAGATAAATGCTTTATATATAGTCCAGGTCCAAGAAAGCTTGGTGAACTAGTAAGAGAACAGGCTTCTGAGTTAGAGAAACACTGGTTCAAACCTAGCCATCTCATTTACTCCTGTATAACCAGAGGCAAAGGATTCTCTCTTAGCTTCGATTTCTACATTTGTAAAACAAAGGCCATAATAACTGCTCAGCGCCCAGCACATGGTATTAATTCAAAGATAGTGGGGGTCACTCCTATCCTTGCTACAAGTGAGACCCTATTCCCTCGTTCTGTCCTTGGAAAGAGACCAAGTTACCTGAACGAGTTCTCAGACTGAGAAGGTTATCCAAGTTAGGGCTCAATTTCCCCTCATAGTTGCTGTATGCTAAAGTATATTTCCTTGATGGTTTCCTTAATCCCCAACTATTTGACCTTTTCATTCTGTACCATGTTATAATTTTCTAAAAAAAAAAAAAAAGTTCAAATACTGTAGGAGAAATTCTATGTTTTTTTGATAGCATGCTTCTATTAGGAAAAACACACAAAAATAATACTTCTAATGACGTATTTTTATCGCTAAAGTATATAATTGTACTATTAAATTATATATATGACATTTAAACACTATCTTAAATGATGTAAAATAGAAGTTCTCCTATGTTCCCACCCTCATATGGATATACAGTTGACCCTTGAATAATACAGGTTTGAACTGCGTTGCTCCACTTAATATACAGATTTTTTTCAATAAACATATAGTTTGCCCTGTATCACTGTGGATGCAGAATTCGTGTATATAGAAGGCTGACTATGGGACTTGAGCATCCACAGATTTTGGTATCTGGGGCAGGTCCTAGAACCAATTCCCTGAGGACCCCAAAGGACAAGTAACTGTATTTGGCTATCATCCAGCATGCATCTGACCACTGGTAAGTCCCTTGTTGTAAAGAAACACCTAAATACAGGAACAATTAAAGGCTTCCAATTTGGGCCATTTCAGAGTAAAGAGCACCACACTTACTTTAGTCTTGTAAACTGCTATAAAAGTGAACAAAATACTGAGGAAACTGTTTCCAGGTGTTGGACAACAGGCAGCACAAGGCTGATCTTTGAGAGAAAAGAAGCACATGATGTCAGCTCTTCATGCATCCCGACTTGACTTCTGTGGGCACCTTCCCAACCACAGCAAAGGGAAGTGAGGCCCACACTGGAAACGTGGTCTCGCTGGGTAAAGTAGAGACTGGAGTTTGGGGCGATTTGAAATTTAGAATTTCCAGGGTAGGTAATGAAAAGGAGGGAGCTGCACAGAGAAGGATCTGTTGACATCTGTACAGGGGTCCACTTGAGCTGTCAGCTAAAAACTAAAATGCACATGCCAAGGGCAAGATTCCACAAGGCCTGGCAGAGAACAGACACTGGAGCAGCTTGAGATGAACATACACCATCTTTCTCCCAGGGCTCGAGATGTTGAAGATCCAAAAGCCAGAGTAGAAATAACTTGATAAACACCCCAGGTATTCAACTGAGACCCTAAAAAGGTACACTCTTAAATTTACTGAGAACCTCAAAGAGCTTTTATTTGTATGGGTTATGTGTATCATACTTAGCAAATTAGAAATTAAAACTGAAACTTCTAAAAATAGTAATTCCTTTAACAATCAGTATATTACACACTAACATAAACAACATGTCTTATGGAAAAATAACTATATTATCTGAAGAAATAGTGAGAAGAGTGGCATGTTGGTATATTTTCACAAATTGTGTTAATGTCAGACTCAATAGCAGATTAACTGAATTCAATTTGTCTCTGCCTTCAGTCTTTTTTTTTTTTAACATCTTTATTGGAGTATAACTGTTTTACAATGGTGTGTTAGTTTCTGCTTTACAACAAAGTGAACATTCAGTCTTATTTACGTGTTATCACATGCCAGGCAGCCTCTGAAAAACTCTACTGTACACCTGTGAAAGACTGAGAGTGACAGGCAAATACCATCTTAGTATTATAATAAAAATAGCTTGGATCTGACTGGCCACCTGAAAATCTTGGTTATCGCCCTGACCAGGGTTCCCTGGATCAGACTTTGAGAACTAATGTAAGAGGATGCCTTAGAAGCAGAGAGAAGCAACACCTCACTTAAACAGAGAGATAAAAAGAAAGAATAAAAGAGATAAAAAGAAAAAGAAAAAAATGTATGAGCAAAACTTGCGGGGGGAGGTTTTCATAAAGCAATTTCAGCTTAATTTTCTCTTCTACTGAGTAAATAAAAGAATCACTCTTTGTGATTGTTTTCAGGGTTGGGGGATCAGTGAGGGTGGGCTAAGAGGAGTGGGTAGGGATTGGGTAACGCAGGCTGGGTCATCCCCCTGGAAAAGTGCCTGGGTCCAGAGAACACATAAGACGCAAGCAGATCCAAACACTTTCTTCCCTGAGTTTAATATCTGACTTTTGAGGGCAGGCTCAAGGTTCTCAGGAGCCACCTACCTCTGTCCTGGCAACAGCCTGAGAGAAGCAGAGGTGAGACACACAGAGAGACACCTACTGAGAGCACAGTGTGAACCCCTGGATTCAACTATGCCTAAACTGAATCCAGGGAATGTCAATTATACAATTAAAACTGAAAGCAAAAGACAGTATCTGGAAGAAAGCACATTCCTGGCCGAAATAGAGAAAGCCGCAACTTAAGTTAGTGTCTTATGCTTCTGGACTAGAAAATGGGAAAGTTCTGATAAAGTTCATGCCACAGAGAATACGTATATGTGGCGTAGTACATAGTGTGTGTGTGTGTGTGTGTGTGTGTCTGTGTCTGTGTGTCTGTGTATCTCTCTGCCTGCCTTAAGAGAAAAATACTACTGATACGTTGTCTATTTTCTCCATCATTCCTCTCCTCTGCCCCCACCTTCTGTTCCAAAAACTTAAGCTTTCTGGGCCAGGCCAAAACTGAGGGCCTGGAACTCCACGCCATACTCTACACGGTGCTTCTCAACTCAGCACAATATTGTCCCTTCCCTACCAGAGGACAATGGACAGTGTCTAGAGACATTTTTGATTGTTATGACTTGTGGAGGGGGTGTTACTGGTATCTAGTGGATAGAGCCCAGGGATGCAGCTAAATATCCTATATTGAACACGACAGGTCCCCAGAAAAAAAATTATCCAGTCCAAAATGTCAACAGTGCTAAAGCTGAGAAGTTCATCTCAAGGAAATAACCTTGGTTTGAGAATTTCTGTTTTTCTAGGCTAGCGCCCTCTGAATTGCCAGTGTACTACCTAGATTTCTAAAAACACCCAGACAATATTATTAAGCCCAGTATTAAACTTTACTATTTCCAGAAGCTGTTTGTATTCATACTGTATTGTTCACAAACTATTTTAATTCGAGTCAATGCACTAATGGGAGTATACACAGATACATGAGTGTATATGTGCTTGCTTATTCAAATCAGGGTTTCAATGCCATAGTTACTTTGACCACAATGTGCCAGGACAAAAAATAAAATAAAGCATCAAAGAAACTTAATTTAATGGATGGACTATTTGTTTAGCTTCAAAACATGTTCATTTGGTTTGAGGCACACTCTGACAACAAAAGGAATGGATGATAATCACTACCGAGGAGCTCTGAGAAATGGAAGAAAAAGAGACATCTAAACGTCTATACAGGGCTTCCCTGGTGGCGCAGCGGTTGAGAGTCCGCCTGCCAATGCAGGGGAGACAGGTTCGTGCCCCGGTCCGGGAAGATCCCACATGCCGCGGAGCAGCTGGGCCCGTGAGCCATGGCCGCTGAGCCTGCGCGTCCGGAGCCTGTGCTCCGCAGCGGGGGAGGCCGCAGCAGTGAGAGGCCCGCGTACCGCACAAAAAAAAAAGTCTATACACATAGACTTAATATAACTTGAAGCAGAATGCCACGTCATGGGAAAACTCTGAGCTTTTGTTTAACAGCTTCCATGAACCTCCAGGAGACCACGGCATGCAAATATGTTCTCCCAGATCCCACAGTTTCCATCCATTTCAAAATCCTCTCCTGGCTGTCTCTCTCTCCTTGTCATTTACAGTCTGTGCCCCAGAGACAGGCTACCGGGGCTTGATTTTGTTACCCCAGCCAGCATTCCTATAGGACTCTTCATTCTGTAATCATCATTGTTCTGGCAGTGCATGTCTATGAAATTAACATGGAAGAGATTGATTCTTCAGGTATGTGCTTGCTGCTTTTGACAGTCAATCCAGATCACTCCCTCTGAGGCAAGACAGCTCAGGCACGAAAAATACCTTTGCTTATCAAGCTGAGGCTCTGTGCCAGTGAGACGGCAATTTTGGGCCCATATGACAGCAGCCAGAATGAGCTAGGGCGCTCAGGAGAGTGAATTTTGGTAACCCTGCAGTATTCCATTAATCTGAAATCCACTAATCTGAGACCTCATATTTTTCTCCATTTTAAAGCTCTGATCCATTTACAACATTACATAAACACAGCTAGTACCTCAATTAAACAAAGACATTGCTGGCAGTATGTTTCAGGCATTTAGATTTTCAGGATCTTAGGATCTAAATTTTGTTTTTCATTTTAAAATATATATTTATTGTGGTAAAATAAATTTAAAGTAAAATTTGCCATTTTAACTATTTTTCAACGTATGATTCAGTGGCATTAAGTTACATTCACAATGTTGTGCAAACATCACCACTATCCATCTCTAGAACTTCTTCATCATCCCTAAAGGAAATGTTATACTATTAAATAATCACTCCTCAGTCCCTGGTAACCTCTACTCTACTTTCTGTTGCTATGAATTTGTCAATTTTAGGACCTCAAATAAGTGGAATTTTCTATCAAAATTTATCCTTTTGTGGGACTTCCCTGGTTGCACAGTGGTTAAGACTCCGCTTGTCAATGCAGGGGACACAGGTTCAAGTCCTGGTCTGGGAAGATCCCACATGACGCGGAGCAACTAAGCCTGTGCGCCACAACTACTGAGCCTGAGGTCTAGAGACAGCAAGCCACAACTACTGAGCCCGCACGCCTAGGGAAGATCCCACATGCCGCGGAGCAGCTGGGCCCGTGAGCCATGGCCGCTGAGCCTGCGCGTCCGGAGCCTGTGCTCCGCAGCGGGGGAGGCCGCAGCAGTGAGAGGCCCGCGTACCGCACAAAAAAAAAAGTCTATACACATAGACTTAATATAACTTGAAGCAGAATGCCACGTCATGGGAAAACTCTGAGCTTTTGTTTAACAGCTTCCATGAACCTCCAGGAGACCACGGCATGCAAATATGTTCTCCCAGATCCCACAGTTTCCATCCATTTCAAAATCCTCTCCTGGCTGTCTCTCTCTCCTTGTCATTTACAGTCTGTGCCCCAGAGACAGGCTACCGGGGCTTGATTTTGTTACCCCAGCCAGCATTCCTATAGGACTCTTCATTCTGTAATCATCATTGTTCTGGCAGTGCATGTCTATGAAATTAACATGGAAGAGATTGATTCTTCAGGTATGTGCTTGCTGCTTTTGACAGTCAATCCAGATCACTCCCTCTGAGGCAAGACAGCTCAGGCACGAAAAATACCTTTGCTTATCAAGCTGAGGCTCTGTGCCAGTGAGACGGCAATTTTGGGCCCATATGACAGCAGCCAGAATGAGCTAGGGCGCTCAGGAGAGTGAATTTTGGTAACCCTGCAGTATTCCATTAATCTGAAATCCACTAATCTGAGACCTCATATTTTTCTCCATTTTAAAGCTCTGATCCATTTACAACATTACATAAACACAGCTAGTACCTCAATTAAACAAAGACATTGCTGGCAGTATGTTTCAGGCATTTAGATTTTCAGGATCTTAGGATCTAAATTTTGTTTTTCATTTTAAAATATATATTTATTGTGGTAAAATAAATTTAAAGTAAAATTTGCCATTTTAACTATTTTTCAACGTATGATTCAGTGGCATTAAGTTACATTCACAATGTTGTGCAAACATCACCACTATCCATCTCTAGAACTTCTTCATCATCCCTAAAAGAAATGTTATACTATTAAATAATCACTCCTCAGTCCCTGGTAACCTCTACTCTACTTTCTGTTGCTATGAATTTGTCAATTTTAGGACCTCAAATAAGTGGAATTTTCTATCAAAATTTATCCTTTTGTGGGACTTCCCTGGTTGGACAGTGGTTAAGACTCCGCTTGTCAATGCAGGGGACACAGGTTCAAGTCCTGGTCTGGGAAGATCCCACATGACGCGGAGCAACTAAGCCTGTGCGCCACAACTACTGAGCCTGAGGTCTAGAGACAGCAAGCCACAACTACTGAGCCCGCATGCCTAGGGCCCGTACTCCGCAACAAGAGAAGCCACCGCAATGAGAAGCCAGCGCACCGCAACGAAGAGTAGCCCCTGCTTGCTGCAACTAGAGAAAGCACGCACGCAGCAAGGAAGACCCAAGGCAGCCATAAATAAATAAATAAATACATACATACATACATACATACATTAAAATACCCTTTTCGGGCTTCCCTGGTGGCCCAGTGGTTGAGAGTCCGCCTGCTGATGCAGGGGACACGGGTTCGTGCCCCGGTCCGGGAGGATCCCACATGCTGCGGAGCAGCTGGGCCCGTGAGCCACGGCCGCTGAGCCTGCGCGTCCGGAGCCCGTGCTCCGCAACAGGAGAGGCCACAACAGTGAGAGGCCCGCGTACCGCAAAAAAAAAAAAAAAAAATACCCTTTTGTGTGTTACAGATTTCACTAGCACGTTTTCAAGGTCCATCCATGTCACAGCATATATCAGAAGTCCATTCCTTTTTAAGGTTCGATAATATTTCATTATATGGATATATTACATTTTGTTTACCCATTCATCTGTTGAACATGTGGGTTGGTTTTACCTTTTGGCCATTCTCAATAATGCTGCTAAGATCATAGGTGTAAAAGTATCTGAGTCCCTGCTTTCTATTTAAATTTAGATTCATTTTTGCTCATTAAAAAGAAAAAAACTACCTGACAGCTGTAAAGTGTTACAAAGTAAGATAATCTAGGGTTCTTTTTTTTTTAATATGATCTTATGTGACTCCTTGTGGCACAGGTGGAGATAATTTTTACAAATACAAACACTGCCACTTGGAGAACTTCAGTTATTTTCCAAAGCATATACAACAAATAAGTACAGTTATTAGTAATATTCTTTCATCTTTCTATGGCCACGCAAAATACCTGGTCCTTATCAGATCACGAACATGGACTTTGAAGAAACAAATAATATTCCATTTCAAAGCAGCTCACTACATCT
Organism: Physeter macrocephalus; assembly: GCF_002837175.3. Taxonomy (NCBI): domain Eukaryota; kingdom Metazoa; phylum Chordata; class Mammalia; order Artiodactyla; family Physeteridae; genus Physeter; species Physeter macrocephalus. The sequence continues at coordinate 17,755,852 of NC_041231.1, forward strand.
TTGGTTAAGTTAAAGTGAAGGTCAAATCACTTCACTATATATCATAAGACACTTCTCTCTCTTTTACCGCAAACAACCAAGTGACAGAGCAGAGCTAGATATGATTCTGAAGATTATGTGACCACAAATGTCCTTCTTAACCATGTCAATATATTAATTCCGTAGTTCCATGAATGGAAAACTGAGATAATAGGTTGTATAAAAACCACGACTTCAGAGGCAATCTAACTGTGACGAGGCTAAGAACAAAAGGAACATGAGTTTAAAATTGATATAAATAAAAATACTAACAAAATAATGGTACTGAAAACAAAGATTGCTAAATGTTACAATAACTGCATACCCAAGAAAGAAATTTTGGAAACCTTATTTTAAGACAGCAGCTCTTCTAACTTAAACAATTGCAGAACTCTACATTTTTAAGATGTTTACTAAGTCTTGGTCACTCACATAATATTATTTTATTGAATTCTCATGGCCGTTCTTTGGGGACAAACTTATTTCCATTTAAAGCTAAGGAAACTAAGAGTTTCAAATAACTCTCATGGGGGCACATGCCTAACGGTGGAGGTGAACTTTGAACCACTATTCATGTGACTCCTGAGATAAAGCTTTTTATGACTGTGCTATCTGTAACTGGTCCAAACCACATTTCACAACTGCGACAATGCTTCAAGCGAATATGTGTTTATGAGGGAGATAAGAATTAACGTGCCTTGTAAATTAAAATGGGTCCCCCCTCAGAGCTATGAGATGGAGCCTGCTCAGCCTGTGTTTGACAGTTCCCGCATTATCTGGTATTTCTCCATTCTGAGAATTTAGCAACCCAGCATGGCTCCACGAGGATTCATCTACCGTTTCTTTTAGACCTCTCCCCTGAGCTTCTAACGTTGGCTGTTTTACTGAAATATAAATATTTTAGGAGTGAAAGATATCTAGAATGTTCTAAAGAGAGTTTCACTGTTGCTATTGTAATTATTCTTAATTATCACTATTGTTCCCTTTGGAGCAGGTTAACTCAGGGAGCACTTACGCAATCTGCCTACAGAAAATCACTGAGAGTAAGCTATGAAGGAATTATCAACCAAATGTAGACTCCTGTGTTTCTTTTTCGTATGCACCAGCAGTAATAATTTTAGAAGTGAGCAGTATACATGGTTTGGAGTTCACATTGATATTTGCTTCAGGATAATTTATGGCAACCCAGAAGTGACACAATCAACTTAGAATGGTAGTCTTTATTAACATGGTAAATTAAAATGGAATACTGACTGATGTCTTGAGTAAAATTAATGTGCCATTAACCTTAACTATACCAATAAAGTCATCTCATGAAGGTCAACTACAAGAACATTTATCCACCTGGGATATGCCGCAGCAAATATACATTAACTCGATGTTAATGTGGAATGTAGATGTTAAAAGGGAAAGGCAACTGAAACTAAATATTAAAACCTTGGTTGAAATAAAAATGATAAATGTTGACACATAAGCTGTATTAATTCAGGATTCCGATCCCATATCATCACTGATGTTGTCTCCTATAATTTGTGTTGATGAGTTTTAAGTAGCTTGGGACCAAAGTTTCTTTCTCTAAACCACATTAATACATCTTAGTTACGCTGACAAAGAGCAGAACATTTTTAAAGCTTGAAGGGTGACGAGAGATAATTAAGTTCCACCTTCTCATTCTATACATGAGGAAATGAAGATCTAGAGATCCTGAAGCACAGAGAGAGGAACAGAGCCTCAGTCTAACTCTCACTCCGGAATTATACCCCTTACAACCTGCTTGATTTTCATTCCAGCTTTCTCTTTGCTAAGGCACTTTCTCTCCTTTTGCTCTCTAACTCTGACAGATTGTAGAAGACCAACACTTGTTTTTTTTTTTTGGCTGCGTTGGGTCTTCATTGCTGCGCCCAGGTGTTCTCTAGTTGGGGCGAGCAGGGGCTACTCTTCGTTGCGGTGCGCAGGCCTCTCATTGCAGCGGCTTCTCTTATTGCAGAGCACGCGCTCTAGGGGCGCGGGCTCAGTAGTTGTGGCGCACGGGCTTAGTTGCTCCACAGCGTGTGGGATCTTCCTGGAACAGGGATCAAATCCATGTCCCCTGCATAGGCAGGTGGATTCTTAACCACTACACCACCAGGGAAGTCCCAAGACCAACTTTTAAAGTAAGTAAAATAGAGGTAATAATGCCTAATAAATAGATGTATTATGATGGACAAACCAAATGTTCTTGAAATCTTACTTGAAAACTGTAAGAAGTTATATTTTATATTCATAATAGGAATAATTATATAACTGTAATATTTTATTGCAAATATAAATATATATATATTTATTATAAAAATAAAAGTAACTTTTAAGCCATTGAAAAAGTTGAACTCTCCTTTGAAAAGTCTCTTCTTTTTTAACTAGCCCAAAAGAATATAGGCTTTGAGACCAGGAAAATGTGGTTTCTAGGCAAGTGTCACTCAACGTACTGGCTACCATTCTTGAATATCTCTGGATGTTCTAGATGTCTAAAATCATTAACAGTAATATTTCTCTTATATGGTAGCTGTGAATATTAAATAATATATATAAAACACGGGACAATACTTGGACCCTAGTATACATTTGATAATTATGGATAAATATTAATTTTCATTTCTCTTCCTTTTGAATCTTCCCTCTTTCCTTTGAATATGTATAATTAAATTGCAAAATTTTAAATAGTATTAATATGCAGGCACAAATCTGTACTTACAAAACTATTTTATTACAATAGAGAGCTACTTAGTAAGCTTCTCTAAAACGTAAACAGACAACTTAAAGACACAAAACAGTAAGTAAATCTGCTCACTGAAATGGTACCACACACCCCTAAGCATTCTCATTTAAAACGAGTATGTGCAGTTCTCACATTAGGAGGAGAGGAATATACCAAAATCTGGATTAATCTTAGAAATGCTTCAATGGAGAAGAACAGAGTCATCCTACACAACGGAGAGCAATGCTGATGTGTTAAAAGACACTTTGCTACATCCCAGGTATTCTGACAATTTCTAATGGAGGCAGGGTCAAGCTCTTCTGGTACAAGTTACCTTTCGGATAAGAATAATTCTAATAATGTGTATTTCCAGCACATTAGGTCCTTCAGTATATACAGGATGTATATTCACATGATGATATATCAGCATACTGAAGCTGCCACTTTTAATGTATCAGATCACCCTAAGATTAACACTCAAATTAATTTTGACTTAAATCGAGAGAAATACAAAACAATGGGGAAAATGAAGTTAAAAGACGAAGTGTTCTGAATTGAGCCCTAGAGGACATACCAAAGATGTTTGCACTGTTGATGCGAAAGTAAGATAACACTTTGAAACAATATTACTCTTCTCAGAAAAAAGGGATGCTAGCTTCCTGGGCCAGACTCTGAGGGCTAGCACAACAGTCTTTTTAAAGAAATTATTAGCATGCTGTGTTTGGTTTACTGTTTCCCACCTTGCATTTTACCAACTGTATCAAAGCACAGAGTGTAACAGCTCCAATTTCTTTCATAGCAGCCACACTGTGTGAGCAAAACTGACAGATTAACTAGAAGAAAGCTTCCGACGTCACTAGAAACTATGACTGCCCATTAGAACAGAACGGTAGACCAAAGAACACACGGAAAGGAAGGCCTTGGTGATCCACTGCACCAGCACCAGTTAGGATCTGAGTGTGAGTAGGATAGGGTCCATCCAGGAATGATAACCTGGACAGTGGTGCCCAGCACTCACTCTGGGTGAGGATAAAGATCTGGATTAGAAAAGGAGCTAATGATTTTTCTGCATATTTCAGCTATTATTCTGATGAATCTTCTGGTTGCTAGCTTATACTAAAATATAAACAACATACATATCTGCTTCTTACATAAATTAATGAGGTTAAGCTAAAAGAAACACCAACTGCTTCACAAACAAGTACCACTGTTAACTGAGTTCAGAAACGTACATTTGTCTTTTTTATGATGTGTCAGGTCTAGATTCAGTGGGAAGCACTATACCTCACATTTATACAGAAACTATATAGTGTGTTTGAGAAATATCTGCCATGTGGTCCAAAGAAATAGGGAAGACTGCTATTATGACACCTGTTTTAGAAATGAGTGACTTAGAGGTCTGAGAGTTTAAACGTGGTGACTAACAGCAGAGGAAATAAGGAAAGTGGTAGTGTGTCTGTTTGTGGGATGAAAGGAAGGTGTGAGGAGGAGGAAAAGAAGTCCTGAAAGAGAAATCAAAGGAAGATACACATTGGCTCAACCTCAATGTAATTTGCAAGTATTTTTCCCTTTTTTGAGTTACTTACTTTAAAAGTTTGTATCAGTACACCTTTAAAAGATAACTATGGAAAAATTAAACCTTTCAAAGGGCAACTGCAACATTCATGTCACTGGGAAGATGTGGCATGATATGCGATGATTTACGTTTTATTTATGGACAAAATGGACAAAAACGACCTCAAAATAGACCACAGCTGAAGCCTCTGTTATGGAGCAATCCCTTAGAGAACGGGCTTTCAGAATATTTACCATAAACTGGAGTTTTAATGTGTGTGTTACAATTATTTAAATCATCAGCAATCTACACTTTAAGACATTTTTCTCCAATCATTTAGTATAATTTGACCTTCTAGACTTTAAGTAAGACAGATAAGTAGGGGGTATGCCTCAAATATATCTTGAAAGGGAATGTCCTTTTCAAACTGAAATTTTACTGTCAAACAGATGGATTAATACATACAGATCACGTATAATGAAAGACTTTAAACATCAGAGTGCTTAATATCTACTTATTGACAACTCACCAAATATTCTACTGATATTTTTATCTATCAATGTATCTATCTATCAATGTATCATGTTACTGGTTTCACCAGTAACATGAAATTATGATGCAAAAATAAGTGAAATATGTCATATTAAAAAGATAAGCCCCATCTTCAAAATTAATTACTAACAGACCCTATAGTTTGCAGGTGGAAACTCAGAGTCACACAAACTAAATGATTTACCAACAATCATCCCTGGTAATTCCATAACGCGAATCGAAGCCTCCTGATTCTGGATCCATGAATTCTTCTGTTATATAAGGAAAATCCTAATTGGCTAAAAATAGGCCAGTTCAGTGTATCTCAACATATTTTCTAGTTCTATATTTGAGGAAAATTCTCACTGTATCCTCCCACGGGGTTAGGGTTCTCCACAGGGTCTCTTTATAAGCTCACTGCTATCATTCATGAGAAATCCACCCTCATATCCTCATCAACACCCAAAAGCCCCATATCCTAATACCATCCACTTGGCGGTTACGTTTCAACATATAAATACTGAGGACACACACATTCACACGAGAGCACTGCGCATGCCTCTAGTCTGACAGAGGTTTCAGAATCACCACCATCAACACCAAAAGCACTGACTTTTATTCAGTGTGTCAGACTCTGCACCAGGTGCGTCTAGATTATGCCACTTCATAAAGGACATTTGTTAGTTTGCCCTCTATTTCTGTGCTCTGAAACAATTATGTAACATAAAGTACACATTTATAATTAATTTGAAGTGGTTTATCCATTAACATGGCATCCCAGTGTCATCCCATTGGGGATAACTACGACAAGTTTTACATTTTTTCTGGATTATTATTATTTTTTTACTTGGGTTAACTTATATAATTTGTATTGCTCAAAAAAATCGTTCATCTAACATTTTTAATATCTTCTGCATTGATATAACCCCCTTATAATTATTAATCCAGTGTATATGCTTTCCTTATTTTTTGTGCATGAGACATTTGAGCAATTTATGTATGTCTTGATTTTTAAGTCACAGCTCTCAGATTTATCTAAATTATTTTCTGGTTTTGCATTATTTAATGATGTTTTCATTATTTTCTTTACTCTTATAGCTTTATTATCTATTTTAACTTTTCGAGTTGAACATCAACTCAACTTCATTAATAATATGTCATATGATGACATTTTATTTAAAGCTATGTATTTGCCTGCAAGTACAATTTTGGTCCTACTTCATGGGCTTTGACATGTAATGCTTTTATTTTTGTTATGTGCTTAATAGGATGTGACTCTAGTTTCTAATTTTAGTTCTTATTTTATCTATGTCCACAATATATGAAAGCAATCTCAGTCATAAACACATACACAGAAACAGGCACACAAAAACCACCAACCAAAAACCCAGGTGCTTGCATCTAAAATACCTGGTTTAGGTCAACTCATATGAAAATACAGGTTTCTGTAACATTTAAGAAAAAAATTAGTTTATTTTCCAAAAACTATGTTCTTTGTACTTATGATGTGATTTGTATTACAAAACACAAATATTCCAGAAAGCACAAATTTTGTTATTAGAAAGGACTGAACCATTTGGGTCACATCACCTTTTCCATGAAGAATCACAAGTATTATATTACACAGATTTCAGGAACTACCAGGATGGACTTTCTCCTGGCTTACTGGGATGCAGAATTTCCTGTAGATCTTTGTAACAAATTAGCTGATAACTAAGAGGTTCAAATCAGCCAGAACAGCTAGGTTATAGCCCAATAAGATTAAAATCAAGGCCTTAAAGCAATTCATTTCTGATTCATGCTCTATGTCTAATGTTTGTTGGCAATGTTTGTTTACCACAATTATTCAGGGGCATGAAAGAGAGTATCAACAAACATTTCCAAAATCTCCACAACAGTAAGAAGGGAAATAAATTACGCACTGGTTTTTAAAGCTGTTTTAATCCAAGTGTGATTCATGTCACTTCTATTCATATTCCATTGGCCACAGCAGTTGGTCTGGCCTCATTTTGGGGAGACGTACAACCCTACCATGTACACAGAAAGACAGTAAGAATAAGAATATTGCATAAAATTCATTCTTTACTTTTCCCTTTAGCTTAAAAGACAGTTTTTTCTCATGGCATGAAACCCTCACATTTTTCATACACCCAATCGATGACTATTTCTGAAGTGCTTACACTATACCAGATACACATCCCTGATTAAGAATCCTCTGAATTTCATACCTCTGGAAAATATCTAAGGATTTCCTGAAATATTCTGTTATATTTAGATGAAGGGCAAAAGGTTCTAACAAAGAAATATAATTGGTTGGAAAACATATTTCTATTCAACTACTTTTCATATGAGCAATTTTCCAAATAACTGTCTATTCATACAGTTTTCCAAAGTATTATAAACGTGTACCAGCCCTTGCTCTGACATAACAAACTTGCTGTATAGAGGCAAGACGAGATGCACACTCCTCACTCCCCTGAGCATGTCAGAGCACTGAAGAAAACCTACTGAAATGCTATTCCTGCTGAGTGACCAGGAAGAGCATCGGTTATTTGTTCTCACAGGTACACAGCTGCTGCACTCTCTGACAAGACTGTTTCAAGTAACACTCCATTCACTACTTTTACTGCAGATGATAAAAAGTAGAACGGCAAAGAGTTATTAAAAGCATCAACAGAAAGAAAACCCAACAGTGCCTGTGTCAGTGAAAGGTCTCTCTGATTCTTGTCAAATATGTTTCTGTTTGATATATTTCTTCAATGGTTCCAAGAAAATAATGAAGTAAATTAAAATCAATGTAAAACTACAAATCAAAATCTCAGGTTGACAGAAAGACAGAAGAGCATTTCAAATCAAGGGAAAAAAATACATCACCGACTCATCCACAGTGCTTTCCTTTCTGAAGAGACTATGACTCATTCCTGGTGCTATTGCTAGGCGGGACAGCTTGAATGAGGAATGGAGAAACCGCCTTCAATTAAAAATTCATTGAAATCTGTCAGATTCATTAAGACATTAATGTCACTTCAAGGGGGAATGGTAGGTATGTTTTTGATTCAGTCTGCCTCTCTGTTTCTGATATTTTCATTCTAGGCTACATTCCTTAGCTGTTATTTTTCATTCATTAAGAAGGAAAAAAGTGTGAAAAACAGGAGGATAAAGTCAAGGGAGGCTTTCTGTTTATAAATCAAACGTGAAAATTTCACAACACATTCACTGCACTGAAAGACAGGTTGAATACCTATCATTTGAGAGTTAACCAGATTTGTGCACTTGAGCACTCACAGTAAGCACATTTAACAGCATTTCAATGGCAATCCTTTTATTTCTATAGGATAAGATATAAAACAAGTGGGAGCAGAGACAGAGCAAGTCGTAGATGATGGAGTGTTAAAAGGCTTTCATAGCCACAGATAATCATGGTAACTTTAGTTAAAGTATCAAGGGACACCTAAAGATACACAGATGCTTAATATGCCACTGGGGTATGAAAGAAACCATTTTTAAAGGGAGCAAGTAGTGGTCAAACATTTGCTACAGCTGATGGCATCAAACTAAAAATAAGGCCGTTATATGATGAAGCAGTATATGCTAAGGTGAAAAAGTGGGAATGCAAATCCTCATGCTATAAACGTCTCTCTAGTAGCTTTGTAAGTCATAGAAGACATTACTTTTAGGACCAGTGAATGACAGACATTCTGCATTGTTCACCCCGTACATTCTGTACCGATGGCAAAAACTTCTTATGTAGAAGTTTCTTCAGGTAGTTCCACAGCTCCACAGTGTCATTCATGGAAATGCATCTCTTTAAGAGTGGGAAACTTGAAAAGCACCTAAAAATTTAGTTGAAGACAGGCAAAAGCCAAATCATTTGACTGTTATGTCCAACACTTGGCCCTTTTATCATGAAGTCTCAATCCAGAATATATTTCCCACTCATGCAGTTGGTTCCCAAAACTCTAACATGCAGAAGCTCTTGGGGTGTTTAATTGGTTTCTGATAAATTTTTCACATATTCCATCTGGCAACTGAAATATGTTAGCATAAAAAGAGTTATGACATGAAACCGCACATACTATCAAGTGTTTAATAAAAGTTAGTGTTTACTACTATTGTTTCATACTATTTTATAGGTAAGCAGGATTTATTTAAGTGTGTAAAGACAACATATAGAAGCAAGAAGGCCAGACTTCAGCTGGTCCAGGAGACCTTCCAAATATGGAGAACACAGCTGGCAAATGGTTTCTCTTTGACTCTATTTGCCCAGTAAATATAGCTTCTTCGATCCACAAAAATGCTTTTAAAATCTAAATTAGTTTCTAAAATTTTTAAATTGAGTAAAACCAAAAAAATTCACAATTCTAACTTCTTTTGGCTTACTGGAAAAACTGACATCACTAGGACTCCATTCTGTAATGGCACTACCTACCTAAACCAAGTCGGGTGTTCTGTTGAGTTCCTGCCAGGTGAAGGCCTGGACTGCAGGGAAGAAAATGGAAATGGAGAAGTAAGTAGAGTCACAAACAAAACTGACATAAGACACACAAAAAACAAATAACAGAGAGAACACCAGAATCATAACTAACTGCTGAATAATCATCAACAGGAAGACACTGGAACTCACCAAAAAAGATTCCCCACATCCAAAGACAAAGGAGAAACCAAAATGAGATGTTAGGAGGGGCACAATCACAATAAAATCAAATCCCATAAGTGCTGTGTGGGTGACACACAAGCTAAAGAACACTTAAACCACAGAAGCCCACCCGCTGGAGTGAAGACTCTGAGCCCCATGTCAGGCTTCCCAACCTGGAGTCCAGAAACGGGAGGAGGAATTCTCAGAGAATCAGACTTTGAAGGCTACCAGGATTTGACTGCAGGACTTTGACTGGACTGGGGGAAATAGGGACTCCAGTCTTGGAGGGCACACACAAAGTAGTGCACACACCAGGACACAGGGGGAAGAAAAAGTCACCCCATAGGAAACTGAACCAGACCTATCTGCTACTGCTGGAGGGTTTCCTGCAGAGGCAGGAGCGGCTGTGGCTCACCGCGGGGATAAGGACACTGGCAGCAAAAGTTCCGTGAAGTACTCTTTGGCGTGAGCCCTCCCAGAGTCCACCTTTAGCCCCACCAAAAAGCCTGTTGTCTCCAGTGCCAGGTCACCTCAGGCCAAACAACCAAGAGGGAGGGAACTCGGCCCCACCCATCAGCAGACAACCAGATTAAAGTTTTACTGAGCTCTGCCCACCAGAGAAACACCCAGCTCTACCCACCACCAGTCGCTCCCATCAGGAAGCATGCACAATCCTCTTAGATGGCCTCATCCACCAGAGAGCTGACAGCAGAAGCAAGAAGAACTACAATACTGCAGCCTGTGGAATGAAAACTACATTAACAGAAAGACAGACAACATGAAAAGGCAGAGGACTATGTACCAGATGAAGAAACAAGATAAAACCACAGGAAAACAACTAAAGGAAGTGGAGACAGGTAACCTGCCAGAAAAAGAATTCAGAATAATGATAGTGAAGATGATCCAGGACTGGAAAAACAATGGAGGCAAAGATCGAGAAGATGCAAGAAATGTTTAAGAAAGACCAAGAAGAATTAAAGAAAAAACAATTAGAAGATTTAAAGAACAAACAGACAGAGACGAACAATACAATAACTGAAATGAAAAATACACTAGAAGGACTCAATAGCAGAATAACTGAGGCAGAAGAACGGAGAAGTGACCTGGAAGACAGAATGGGGGAATTCACGGCTGCGGAACAGAATAAAGACAAAAGAATGAAAAGAAATGAAGACAGCTTAAGGTACCTCTGGGACAACATTAAATGCACCAACGTTCACATTATAGGGGTCCCAGAACGAGAAGAGAGAGAGAAAGGACGTGAGAAAATATCTGAAGAGATTATAGTCAAAAATTTCCCTAACATGGGAAAGATAATAGCCACCCAAGTCCAGGAAGCGCAGAGAGTCCCAGGCAGGATAAACCCAAGGAGAAACATGCCGAGACACATAGTAATCAAATTAACAAAAATTAAAGACAAAGAAAAATTATGAAAAGCAACAAGGAAAAAATGACAAATAACATGCAAGAAAACTCCCATAAGGTTAACAGCTCATTTCTCAGCAGAAACTCTACAAGCCAGAAGGGAGTGGCATGAAAGATTTAAAGAAATGAAAGGGAAAGACCTACAATCAAGATTACTCTACCCGGCAAGGATCTCATTCAGATTCATCAAAGAAACCAAAAACTTTACACACAAGGAAAAGCTGAGAGAATTCAGCACCACCAAACCAGCTCTACAACAAATGCTAAAGGAACTTCTCCAAGTGGGAAACACAAGAGAAGAAAAGGACCTACAGAAACAAACACAAAACAATTAAGAAAATGATAATAGGAACACACATACTGATAATTACCTTAAATGGGAATGGATTAAACGATCCACCCAAAAGACACAGGCTCACTAAATGGATAAAAAAACAAGACCCATATATATGCTGTCTACAAGAGATCCACTTCAGACCTAAGGACACATACAGACTGAAAGTGAGGGAATGGAAAAAGATATTCCAAGCAAATAGAAATCAAAAGAAGCTGGAGTAGCAATACTCATATCAGATAAAATAGACTTTAAAATAAAGAATGTTACAAGAGACAAGGAAGAACACTACACAGTGATCTAGGGATCAATCCAAGAAGAAGATATAACAATTAGAAATGTTTATGCACCCAACACAGGAGCACATCAACACATAAGGCAAATGCTAACAACTATAAAAGTGGAAATCAACAGTAACACAATAATAGTGGAGGACTTTAACACCTCACTTACAGCAATGGACAGATTCATCCAGACAGAAAATTAATAAGGACACACAAGCTTTAAATGACACAAAAGATCAGATAGATTTAATTGATATTTATAGGACATTCCATATGAAAACAGCAGATTACACTTTCTTCTCAAGAGCATATGGAACATTCTCCAGAACAGATCACATCTTGGGTCACAAATCAAGCCTCAGTAAATTTAAGAAAATTGAAATCATATCAAGCATCTTTTCTGACAACAACACTATGAGATTAAAAGTCAATTACAGGGGAAAAAACGTGAAAAACACAAATACATGGAGGCTAAACAATATGTTGCTACACAACCAAGAGATCACTGAAGAAATCAAAGGGGAAATCAAAAAATACCTAGAGACAAATGACAATGAAAACACGATGATCCAAAACCTATGGGATGCAGCAAAAGCAGTTCTAAGAGGGAAGTTCATAGCTATACAAGCCTACCTCAAGACACAAGAAAAACCTCAAATAAACAATCTAACCTTACCTAAAGGAACTAGAGAAAGAAAAAGAAATAAACCCAAAGTTAGCAGAAGGAAAGAAATCATAAAGATCACAGCAGAAATAAATGAAATAGAAACAAAACAATATCAAAGATCAATAAAACTAAAAGCTGGTTCATTAAGAAAATAAACAAAATTGATAAACCATTGGCCAGACTCATCAAGAAAAAGAGGGAGAGGACTCAAATCAATAAAATTAGAAACGAAAAAGGAGAATTTACAACAGACACTGCAGAAATACAAAGCATCCTAAGAGACTACTATAAGCAACTCTATACCAATAAAATGGACAACCTGGAAGAAATGGACAAATTCATAGAAAGGTATAACCCTCCAAGACTCAACCAAGAGGAAATAAAAAATATGAACAGACCAATCACAAGTAATGAAATTGAAACTGTGATTAAAAATCTTCCAACAAACAACAGCCCAGGACCAGATGGCTTCACAGGTGAATTCTACCAAACATTTAGAGACGCTAACACCCATCCTTCTTAAACTCTTCCAAAAAATTGCAGAGGATTGAAAACTCCCAAACTCATTCTATGAGGCCACCAGCACCCTGATACCAAAACCAGGCAAAGATTCTACAAAAAAAGGAAACTACAGACCAAGATCACTGATGAATACAGATGCAAAAATCCTCAACAAAATACTAGCAAACAGAATCCAACAACATATTAAAAGGATCATACACCATGATCAAGTGGGATTTATCCCAGGGATGCAAGTATTCTTCAAAATACACAAATCATTCAATATGATACACCGTATTTACAAAATGAAGAAGAAAAACCATATGATCATCTTAATAGATGCAGGAAAAGCTTTTGACAAAATTCAACACCCATTTATGATAAAAACTCTCCAGAAAGTGGGCATACAGGGAACCTACCTCAACATAATAAAGGCCATATACGACAAACTCACAGCAAACATCATTCTCAATGGTGAAAAACTGAATGCATTTCCTCGAAGATCAGCAACAAGACAAGGATGTCCACTTTCACCACAATTATTCAACATAGTCTTGGAAGTCTTAGCCACGGCAATCAGAGAGGCAAAAGAAATAAAAGGAATCCAAATTGGAAAAGAAGATGTAAAACTGTCACTGACTGCAGATGACATGTTACTATACATAGATAATCCTAAAGATGCCACCAGAAAACTACTAGAGCTAATCAATGAATCTGGTAAAGGTGCAAGATACAAAATCAATGCACAGAAGTCTCTTGCATTCCTATACACTACCAATAAAAGATCAGAAAGAAAAATTAAGGAAACAATCCCATTCACCATAGCAAAAAAAAAAAAGTACATAAAATACCTAGGAATAAACCTACCTAAGGAGGTAAAAGACCTGTACTCAAAAAACCATAAGACACTGATGAAAGAAATCAAAGATGACACAAACGGATGGAGAGGTATACCATGTGCTTGGACAAACGGATGGAGAGATATACCATGTTCTTGGATTGGAAGAAACAGTATTGTGAAAATGACTCTACTACCGAAAGCAATCTACAGATTCAGTGCAATCCCTATCAAATTACCAATGGCAGTTTTTACAGAACTAGAACAAAAAATCTTTAAAGTTGTATGGAGACAAAAAAGACCCCAAATAGCCAAAGCAATCTTGAGGGAAAAAAACGGAGCTGGGGGAATCAGACTCCCTGACTTCAGACTATACAACAAACCTGCAGTAATCAAGAGAATATGGAACTGGCAGAAAAACAGAAATATAGGTCAATGGAACAGGATAAAAAGCCCAGAGACAAACCCACACCCCTATGGTCAAGTAATCTATGACAAAGGAAGCAAGGATACACAATGGAGAAAAGGCAGTGTATTCAACAAGTGGTGCTGGGAAAACTGGACAGTTACCTGTAAAAGAATGAAATTAAAACACTCCCTACACCATACACAAAAATAAACTTAAAATGGATTAGAGACCTAAATGTAAGACCGGACACTATAAAACTCTTAGAGGAAAACATAGGAAGAACACTCTTTGACATAAATGACAGCACGATCTTTTTTATCCACCTCCCAGAGTAAGGGGAAAAAAACACAAACAAACAAATGGGACCTAATGAAACTTAAAAGCTTTTGTACAGCAAACGAAACTATAAACAAGACTAAAAGACAACCCTCAGAATGGGAGAAAATATTTGCAAATGAATCAAGAGACAAAGGATTAATCTCCAAAATATATAAACAGCTCATGCAGCTCAATACTAAAAAAAAAAAGAAAATCCCATCAAAAAATGAACAGAAGACCTAAACAGACATTTCTCCAAAGAAGACATACAGATGGCCATGAGGCGCATGAAAAGCTGCTCAACATCACTAATTATTAGAGAAATGCAAATGAAAACTACAATGAGGTACCACCTCACACCAGTTAGAATGGGCACCATCAGAAAATCTACAAACGACAAATGCCAGAGAGGGTGTGGAGAAAGGGGAACCCTCTTGTGCTCTTGGTGGCAATGTAAATTGATACAGCCACAATGGAGAACAGTATGGAGGTTCCTTAAAAAACTAAAAATAGAATTACCATATGACCCAGCAATCTCACTACTGGCCATATACCCAGAGAAAACCATAATTCAAAAAGACACATGTACCCCAATGTTTATTGCAGCACTGTTTACAATAGTCAGCTCATGGAAGCAACCTAAATGCCCATCGACAGACGAATGGATAAAGAAGATGTGGTACATATATACAATGGAATATTACTCAGCCATAAAAAGGAATGAAATTGGGTCATTTGTAGAGACTCGGATGGACCTAGAGACTGTCATACAGAGTGAAGTAAGTCAGAAAGAGAAAAACAAATATTGTATATTAACGCATATGTGTGGAATCTAGAAAAATGGTACTGATGGACCAGTTTGCAAGGCAGAAATGGAGACACAGATGTAGAGAACAAATGTGTGGACACCAAGTGGAGAAAGCGGGCCGGGGGGTCGGGGGTGTTGGTAGTGGTGGTGGCATGAACTGGGAGATTGGGATTGACGTGTATTCACTAATATGTATAAAATAGATAACTAATAAGGAGGATTGACATATATACACTAATATGTATAAAATAGATAACTAATAAGAACCTGCTCTATAAAAAATAAAATTCAAAAAAACACATAATAAAAAGGCAGATATAAATCCTATCTTATGAATAATACCATTAAATGTAAAGAGATTAAAAGGTAGAGATTTGGAGAAAGGATTTAAAAAAAAAACATGATCCACCTGTATGCTATCTACAAGGGAAAAAATGTGGATTCAAATGCACAATAGGTTGAAAGTTAAAGGATGGAAGATGCTATACCCTGCATATGGTAACCAAAAGTGATCTAGACTGGCATTACTAACATTAGGCTTTAATACTTCAAGCCAAAAATGTTACTAGCAATAAAGAGGAATATTTTCTAATGAAACATGGCCAAACTACCAGGAAAATATAATAATTAATAAATATATATGCACTTAAAACAGAGACCCGACATACATAAAGGGAAACTGAGAGACGTGAAAGGATAAATAGACAATTTAACAATAGTTGGAAACCTCAATAGCCCTTTTTCAGGAGTGGAAACAAAATTAGAAGGCCAACAAGAGAATGGTTGATTTTAACAACACTATAATCAAACTAAACCAACAGAATCTATAAAACACTCCATCCCAAACCAACAGAAAACATATTTGTCTCAAGTGCAAATGGAAACATTTTCTTAGACTATAAGAGGTCTCTAAGCTATTTAGTACACTACGGACTATATATAGACTACAAAAGGTCATGAAACAGGTTTCAAAAATTTAAGAGAACTGAAATCATAAAAAAATATGTCCTCTGACCACAAAAGAATGAAACTGGAAATTAAAAACAAAAGCAACTTTGGGAAATTTGCATGTATGTGGAAATTTAATAACTCTCCCAAAATAACCAGGAGCTCAAAGAAGGAAGTACAAGAGAAATTACTTTGAGATGAATGAAAATGAGGACACAATATGGCAATACCTATAGAAAGTGGATGAAGTAGTGTTTAGAGCTGTAAATGCCTATGTTAAAAAAGAAGAAACATTTAAATCAATAACCTAAACTTCCACCGTAAGACAGTGGAAGCACAAGAGCAAACTAAACCTAAAAGTTACCAGAAGGGAAGAGATAATGAGGACTAGACAGAAAATAAATTAGAGAAGAGTAAAACAATAGAGAAAATCAATGAAACCAAAAGTTGTTTTTGATAATAAAATTGACAAAACTTCAGCTAGATTGATTAAGAAAAAACTGGAGAAGATTCAAAATCTAGACCAGTCAAAAAAAAGTGGAGAAGATTCAAAATCCTAAAATTAAAAATAAAAGAGGGGAGACTATATCCAAACTCCCATATATTTTTTTAAGTGATTGTAAGGGAATGCTATGAATTCCTGTATTCCAAGAAATTAGATAACCTAATGAAATGGATAAATTCCCAGAAAGACATAAAACTACTAAAACTGCATCAAGAAAGAATAGAAACTCTAAATATAACCACTAAAGAAACTGAATTAGTAATAAAGAAATTCCCACAGAGAAGTCCATGAACAGAAGGCTACACTGGTGAATTCTACCAAATGTTTAATGGAATGTTCTAAAAATATATATGTAAAAGAGGTGGGAGCACTTCCCAACTCATTCTGTCAGGCCAGTATTACCTTAATACCAAAACTAGTTAAGGACACCTCAAGAAAAGAAAATTACCGATAAATACACATTATGAAGATCAAGAACAAAAACTTCAACAAAATACTAACAAACTAAATATGGCAAGGTATAAAAAGAACCTATGACCTAGTGGGTTTATCCAAGGAATACAAGGTTTGTTAAATACATGAAAATTAATCAATTTAATATACCATATTAATATATTAAAGGACAAAAGCCACATGATTACTTTATAGATGCATGAAATACGTTTGACAAGATGCAACACCCTTTCGTGATAAAAACACTAAACCAGGAACAAGGAAAAGAAAGGATTTTACTCAATCTGTTAAAGGGTATCTACAAAAAAACCCCACAGGAAACAACATATTAGTGAAGGGATGAAAGCCTTCCTTATATGGTCATAAACAGGACAAGAATGTCTGCTCTGGCTACTTCTATTCAACACGGTACTGGAGGTTCTAGACAGGTTAATTAGGCGAGAAAATGAAATAAAATGCATCCAAAGTGGAAAAGAAACAGATTTGAAGATGACATGATCTATACAGAAAAACCTATGGAACCCACTAAAAATATCTCTAAGATCTAATAAAATATCCAAGATAAATAAAAAGCACATCCACTTAAAAACTTGTACACAGATGCTCACAGCAGCATTATTCATAACAGTAAAAAATGGAAGCAATTCCAATGTCATCAGATGATGAATGAATAAACAAACTGTTGTATACCATATGATGCAGTATTATTAATCCATAAAAAGGAATGAAGTACAGATACTTGCTACAATATAAACGAAAATGAAGCATAGTGCTAAGTGAAAAACCAGACCCAAAACTCTACATACTTTATACTATTTATGTAAAATGTCCAGAATAAGCAAATTCATAGAAGCAGAGTATAGATTAATGACTTCCAGGCGCTGAGGGAGAGGCAAGCGTGGAGTGGCTACTAATGGACCCTGAATTTCTCTTGGTTTTGAAAATATTCTGGAATTAAACAGTGGTGATGGTTGCAAAAGTTTGTCAGTATTCTAAAAAACATTGAATTGTACACTTCAAAAAGGTCAAGTTTATGTTATATGAATATTTCAATATAAAAGAGGAAATACACAAAAAATTTTTTATGAAGGTATCAGTGTAATTTATGAATTAGCCTGCATAAAGCGGAAGGACTATGCAAGAGGAATCTAATATCTGGCAGCTAGGACATCAGTACAGGACAGCAGAGAAGCTGAATCTGGCAACTGGTAAAGTGCTTTACTTAGATATTAAACATTAAGTCGATATAAAATAATAAGTAAAAAAGTACACAAAAAACTCACTACCAACCAAAAAAAATTTTTTTAAAGCAAAATAATTCCCAAAGATTTCCCTGAAGCAAATATATTGTAAAAGAACTTTCAATTAATTCCCAGAGAGGAGCAATTGATATCAGCTGTCAAACATGTCTCCTTTCTTTAAACAGAGTCCATTCCCTAATACGTACTGACAGGCTGGGCTGTTTACCCAGGCCAGAGTAGAACCAGAAATTTCTAACACTGGTAACTGTGGGAAATTTGTGATCACTGTCCCATTCATACAGCTACTTTCCAAGTGTCAAAATTTGGAAACATTGGACAACTCTGAGTATAAAAGGAAGGTAAAGACCATAGCAGCACTGGGGAAATGGTCCTAGAAGTGAATTCTAACTGCACACAGGGAGCTAAAAATAACTTTCTCATATCATACTTATCAGTCTTCTAATCTCTTCAGAACACCAGTTTGCCTCTTTTGGTTGTTTAGGAATAAATAAATAACTGCATAAGTTTCCCCACTGGTCAACCAACATTTTTTTATACAGCACATTTGATGTTTTTGAGAGATACAATTTCAACAGGTTATCACAAAGAGACACAATGGTCTCAAGCCACATACCATAGGTTACAACAGAAAAAGGCCCATTCTGTTTACTCACTTCTGTTAAATAAACATGCTGAGGATATGGGGAATTATCCGATACATCATTTGTTGGGTCAGATCACATAATATGATAAAACCGACTTTCTGCCTTCATTATTTTCCTAATTACCAAGGCCAACAGTGTTTCATCTAAATTATGCTGTGAATTCAAGCAAGAAGGTGTGAAGTGTCTTGCTGGTACGTGATATAACACCTCTTCCCTCACTTCGGTCCCTCTTTAATCATAATCAATGTCAAGGATCACGAAAAATCAAAAAAATACTAATAGAAACTGGCTCTAAATATATTTCACTGCATATAAATGGTGTAGATTAATAAACTAATATTTTTCCAATAAGATATTTATAATACGCAGTTAATTTCTTTCTCTAAATATACTAACTCACTTTAGTAACAGGGAAATTGAGCATCATAACTAAACTACATAATTAGTACATAAGTCATAAAATAAGGAATTTAATTTGATGTGAATGATGAAATTAACAGGCATATAAATCTGAACTATTAAAGAAAATATTTTATAAGAGAACTTTTCTATTTTACACAGTAGCTCCCAACTTCCCATTGCAGATAAATGAACAGATCATGTCACCAAATGATCCTTTCTTGATACTACTATCTTGTACATCTCATCAAAAAATAGATAGACTGAATATCATTGTGCATCTCACCTGCTAATATGTAATCAAGATTTACAGGAAACTTGAATAACACTCAACTAAAGGTGCCATCATCTAATTTCTTTTTGAAAAGGGTAACTCCAAAAGTGATACTCTATTTTAAACAAAATGTACTTTTTACACAGTATTCCAAGTATCCAATCTGTCCTGAAAACTCCAGTAAGTGTGACTCTTGAGGTAAGGATTCAACTGAAGGGAGATGAGAGGGCAGACAGAGGGCAAGCCCGTGCACTCCTACCCCATGCTCACTTGCTGTATTCACTTCTCAGAGGATCACAGCTAGGCTAAATCAGATGTGCCTTTCGGACTCCAAAACCTTAAGCTCAGAGCTGTCCTTTGTGGCTGTGCTGAAAGAGTCAGCTGAGCTGTCCAAACTGTTAGGGTTGACTTTTATAACCACTAGAGGGTTTTTGTACCTAAGTAATGAGAGAGGCAGCAAAGAGGTGTGGTTAAAACAACATGGATTAACATCCATCAACTAATAAATGATGAAATAAAATGTATATCCATATAATAAACTATTTTTCAAAAAATAATGTATTGATAAATGCTATAACATAGGTGAACCTTGAAAATAATATTATGCTACCTGAAAGAAGGTAATCATGAAATACCACATAATGTCTGACTCCAATTATGTGAAATGTCTAGAATCAGAAAATATATAGAGACATGAAGTAGATTAGCGGTTGCCTGGAACTGGGGGCGGAGAGTAAATTAGGGGAAAAGATCAGTGGTTGCTAATGAGTACAAGGGTTATTGTTTGTTTTTTTGTTTGTTTTCTTTGAGAGGGGGACAAGAAAAAATTCTAAAATTGACAGAGGCAACAAATCAAGATAATTATTATTCATTGTTAATATACTAAAAACCATTAATTGCACAATTTAAACAGGTGAAACGTATGGTACATAACTTATATCCCAACAAAGTTGTTATTTTTCTTAACAAGACCATGGATTTATGTCACGGCTCTACCATTCAAGAGCTCTGCAATGATGGGAAAGTGACATAATTTTTCTCAGCTTCAGTACATTATCTGAAAGTAGAGATGGTAACAGTATCTATACTTCAAAGTTTTGAAGACCAAATAATTTTTTTTTTTTTTTTTTTTTTTTTGCGGTACACGGGCCTCTCACTGTTGTGGCCTCTCCAGTTGCGGGGCACAGGCTCCAGACGTGCACATGGCTCACGGGCCCAGCCGCTCCGTGGCATGTGGGATCTTCCCGGACCGGGACACGAACCCGTGTTCCCTGCATCGGCAGGCGGACTCTCAACCACCGCGCCACCAGGGAAGCCCAAAGACCAAATACTTTTTATGTATGTAAAGCATTTAGGACTATGTCTCACATAGTAAACATGAGCTGTTACTACTGCTAACCAAAGCATCTTCTTCCAGGGTATCTCCTGAAAGCTGATGGCTGCCATTGTGGGTACCATATGTGTCAACAAAAGGGCACCTCACTGTTCAAAATTCCATTCACTTGTTTATTCTTAAATATTAATGGAGTACATACTGTTTGCTTGGCATTGTTAGGTACAAATAAAACTCTAGATGGACTAATAAGCTTATTGATGAGACCTCCCAGCATTTCATTAGATGCTCCTTCTTATGGGACAAAGTGACTAATACATCCTTAGCCTCTACAGTGGGAAGGAACAGTGGGTTCAGTGGGTTCTCTGTCCTTCATGAACTTCCCATGATAAAAATGGATGGAGATGGAGTAACTCTAGATGAAAGTAAGGCAACTATGATCTGACTCTCAGGTTTTCTGGCAGGAGAATCAATTTTAGAAAGTAGGACTCCATTCCAAACATAAGAGCTGTAATGACTTTAGCTAGGGTACACCAATTAATGCAAACTAAGATCTTCCTGTAATATATTTTTATTAATTTATTTTTAAGTTGCATAAACAAATTACTCAAAGCTTTAGAAAGTAAACAGTATGCTTATCCCACAACAATTCCTTCACAAAAGAAAACGTAAATAGTAATTAGCTCAATTCCAATTTAGACAGAATAAAATATATACACACTGGTGTGATTAATAACAGTGGCTCCAACTACTTAGCTCTTACTTCAGACTACAGTTTGATGTTTTTAGTGATTTTTGTCAAGTAGATTGCTAAAATGTAGAAACTAGGAGTGAATTTTTAAATTTAGTCATTTTCATATGGCTTAGAGATATTTTTTAAAAAGACAGGCCAAGCCAGCCTGAATCACAAGTTTGATGGCTTAAGGGACACATCCAATACAAGTGCTTATAGAAGCTAAAAGTGGATTACAGTCTGAAGTCTGACATGAATGCTCTATTAGAAATGTGTATCTGACTCAGCCAAACTCAGGTTTCACACTGTGTTCAAACAACTCTCTATTATTCCCTAAATGACTTGCATCCTTTTGCTGTGATTATGATTTCTGCTCAAGGCTGATAATCAAATTTCTTACAAATCAAAAGGAATAAAACATAAGGTGAAACTGTTAAAAACCAGCTATCAACAAAAAGGTCAAGGCCTCCGGCATGAAAAAAAAAAACCACTTACTCTCTGGTCTGGGATTAGATTTATTCTTGATACAGAGCAGAATCATTTACAGCCACAAAAAATTTTTTAACTAGTAGTAAAGCATATTACAAGCTCTCTTGATTCAATTTTCCCTGGCATTTACTGTGCTTTATAAAATATCTAAATGTCAACCAGATTTATAAAAATGTATTTATAACTTAATAAATGGCTAAAACAGATGATTCATAAACAGATACAATGCAGGCCATAATAATCTAAATTGGTACGAATTTGTTTTCCTCCACAACACAAAAGTAATTAGTGTTTGCTTATAAAGTTTTTTTTTAATTTAATAGTAATGGGTACTAAAAGTGCATCTGCATCTGCATGCATTTGAGATTTCAACATTACTACTGTGCAGTTAGCATTCAATACAAGAACATTTGGTGGATTTATGTATTTCAATTTGCAATGCATCAATGAATGGTCAAGGACATACCAAGGAGGGCTTAGCCCAAATCCGGATTTGAGGAATACTACTAATAATATTTTGAAAATGATTATCCACTAAGTTGTGCTTCCTGCAGGTGAATCAAGGTCTTATTTGAAAGCCATCAAACGGGCAAGACTTCATAGTATTTTCAGGTTTCTCTGATAAAATGTTTTATTAAAAAAAAAAAAAAAAGGTTCACTGACTGACTATCCTCTGATCCTTTCTGTGGGGTAAATGGAATGTTAGTTTCACCATTTGGGCTCAAAATAAACATCCACTTGTTGCTGCAATGTTCAATGCCCCTAATTTTAAGGAAAAAAATATTGCTTAAGATAAAAACTGCGATACTTCCCAAACAATTCTATCTATTTTGAGAAACTTACACAAGCAAATCTACCCTGAAGTTTCAGGTACTGATCTTTTTACTGACACCATACTCTTGACATTCTATGACATAGAATGTCATATAGTTGAAATCATACAGTATGTAGCCTTTTCAGAATGGCTTCTTTCACTTAGTACTATAAATTTAAGTTCCCTCCATGTCCTTTCATGGCTTGATTGCTCATTTCTTTTTAGCGCTGAATAATATTCCATTGTTGGGATACACCACAATTTAGTTATCTATTCACCTACTGAAGGACATCTTGGTTGCTTCCAAATTTTGGCAATTATGAATAAAGTTGCTATAAATATCCATGTGCAGGTTTCTGTGTAGATGTAAGTTGTCAAGTCCTTTGGGTAAATATTAAGCATGATTACCAGGTTACTAGCTTTTAAAATTTGAATGTAAAAGAATTTGAAATTCATTCTCCATTGAGTTTTACAAGAGAAAAGGACAGAAAGAGGTACAGAGAGACAGAGGGATAGGAGAAAAAAGGGAAGGGGAAAGGGAAAGAGGAGAACAAATTTTAGAATTCCCATTTGTTTCAAGGGCATTTTGAAACATACAGAATGTAATTAGAGAACTACTTTCTCAGAATGCAAAGTTAATTAGACAATTAGTTGAGCTGAGCAATACATGACATACCTCATGTTTAAAAAATTAATATACTTATTCTAACTAAGTAATTATAACTGCAGGGACAAAAGCCAGGTTTGAAAATAAGCTTGTTAAATACCAAGAAAAAGGCTGAGACTAGATTTTAATTTGACTGACAAGATGAAGACAGCCTTGTCAGAGGAAGTTAAAATTATACATTTATAACTATCTTTAAACATAAAATAGAATATTTTATATATTATTAAATGATTTATTACTAATTATGTTCTCTTTTAAGGATCAGTTAAATGCATTCATTTATCCACTTAATGGCTCATTCATTCAAAATCTATCTAGTGTTCACTGTGTACCAAGCGCTGTCTAGCTGCTAAGCACACATCCCTCAATATAACACTCAAAATTCCCTGCTCTCATGAAGCTTAAATTCATGTGTAGATAGCTGGGAAATAAAAGTAACTAACAAGAGACGTGTACAATATTTTATAAGTCCATAATGCCTTGGGGATTAAATGGGTAGGGTTAAATCAGACAGAGGTACAAGGAAGTTGCAATTTTATACGTGGATCAGGGTAGGCAGCACTTAGAAGGCTGCAACTGATTAGTATCTGTTTTTATTCATATTTTTAATGCATTCCTTTTTTAAATGGCGACATAAACTCTTAACAGAATCTTCAAAATATCCTGTAATTTTCAAACTAATTGTTAAAGCATCAAAATATTTAACATCATTTGACAATATTGTATAATACGATTTATACAGATGATTTGATTTCCTTCTGATGGGAATTTTAAAATAAAAATAGAAACAGTCTGTCCTACATTCTTTTTAGATGCAAATTAGAAAGCATCCTGTGTATTCTAACAGTTGCAAATAAATTATCTGACACCTCACATCAAATCTGGAAAAATCTCACTAATGAGTCCATTGAAGACATTATAGCTGACATATAAAGCACTCTTAAACTGAATTTATATTGTGATTTACATCAACATTCTGTCAATAGGATCCTTAGATGGCGAGAATCACATAAAAGTTCTCAACTCCCAATCAATGCATTCAAAATCAAATTAATGCCTACAATCAAAGTCATGAGTGAAGACTTTATTTTACCATTCCCCTAACCAAACTTATTCAACTCCACTCTGTTTAGAGGGGAAAAAAAAAAAGAGAAGTGACATGATTTATCAATACAATGAACTCAACAGAACTTTTACAATAGTAAAGCAAAAATCTTCCAAGACAATCTAAAAGGCTAGTTTTTCCTTAAAGTCTAATTTTCTAGTTCATTGGATTTTTAGGTTTTTTAGGCAAAGAGGTAGTAACAGAAACTAAACAGACACCCACTGTATACACTACTTGTCAGCTGCAGTATCTGTGGATCATTTCACTTTCCTTCTACCCTTTGTCCTATAAAATCTCAAAGCTAGTGTTGCCATTTCTATTTGACTAAACTCTGTCATGGTAAACTGTCAACATTTATACCTATGCTTCCTGAGACAAATCATTCTTCTCAGGCAGAACCATTTGAGCTTGGTTTCCTCCTTTTAGTCTTCAAATATTTATCACTTTTAAATGATGATAAATCATAGTGGTATCAGCATTTTTTTCTAACAAATTTTAATGCTCTTCAATAACTTCCACAGAAATAATTAGAAACGGACTGTGCTTAACAAGCATTTGAATAATATTTTTAGTAAGAAAAACTTGCAAAGCTGTGGTAGACTGAAAAAGACACAGTTCCTCTACCCTCTGTTTGCCACATAACTGCAGCTCCTCACGTCGCCACTCACAACAGGGGAAGTCTAGCTCCCTAGCTCCCGAATCAGGTCTGGCTTTGCCGCTTGCTTTGGACAATAAAGCATGGCGGAAACAACACAGCACTAGATACAAGGCATCCTGTATCTTGTGTTTGAGGCCCTACCTAGTTACCGTGTGAACAAGTCTGCATAACTGGCTGGGTGATGAGGGATATGCGTCTTAGGTGCCACCACTAACGGAAGCAAGTCAACTCCCAGAAACAGAGTCAGGTGACTGGCAGTGCATCCGAGACAAGAGGAAATACCAGCTGAACTGAGCTCAAATTGCGGATCCCCAAAATTGTAAGCTGCATAAACGGTGTTTCAAGCCACTCAGCTTTAGGGGTGTAGTACAGCAATGGACAAGTGGCACAAAATCAAGACTAAGAGTACTGTTTATACTTTCAATCAATAGTTCAACCAGATTATAGGATTACAATTAATATTTCATAAAGACGTTAAAGTGAAAATGTTTAAAATGTTTAAATAAATTGCTACTCCTGCTGATTATTTAAAGAAATATACTCATAACAAATATATAATGGAGTGACACTATTGCTAATAATATTAACAGCCAGCACATGTAGAATGCTTACTATGTGCCAAATAATCTACTGACACATTTACTATCACAACCACCCTATAAAATATGTGATATTCTTCCCAAATGAGGAACCTGTAACACAGGTTAAGTAACTTGTCCAAAGTCACATAGCTTGTGAGTGGTAAAGCCAAGATGTGAATTCAAGTAATAAATACTATTCCATTCTGCCTCTTAACAATAATGATTGGGACTTCCCTGGTGGCACAGTGCTTAAGAATCTGCCTGCCAATGCAGGGGACACGGGTTCGAGCCCCGGTCCAGGAAGACCCCACATGCCGCGGAGCAACTAAGCCCATGCTCTACAACTACTGAGCCTGTGCTCTAGAGCCCACGTGCCACAACTCCTGAAGACCGCGTGCCTAGAGCCCGTGCTCTGCAACAAGAGAAGCCACCGCAGTGAGCACGTGCACCGCAACGAAGAGTAGCCCCCGCTCTCCGCAACTAGAGAGAGCCCACGTGCAGCAATGAATACCCAACGCAGGCAAAAATAAATAAATTTATTTTAAAAAATAATGATAACAATAGTAACAATAATAAAATGACAAAATATTAGTTTATCTTACAATAATAGCTAAAATTTATTGAGTGATTGTACTGTCTGGTATTGTGCTAAATTTATCACATTTACTCCTCAGAGAAACAAATATTACTATTAACAGTCCTATTTTTAAACAGCTAACAAAGGCACAGAGAGATAAAGTTAGTGCTGCTTCTTGTGCTGGAAAATTTTTTAAAATATTATTATAAAATGGATAATTTACACACGTGCCCCTTAAAATTTGGTACTGTAGTCAAGTCACCAAGAAAATCCACCTTGAAATCACAATGCAATACCACTGCACAATCACTAGAATAGCTAATATTAAAAAGACCAACATTAAAAAGACCAACACTACCACACATTAGTGAGCATGTGTGAGCAAATAGAACTGCCATGCATTGTTGGTGACAGTGTAAATGGTACAATCAATTTGGAATACACCTTGGTAGTTTCTAATGAATATGAGAACACACTTACCCTATCCTTTAGCTACTGAACCCTTAGGGAAATGAGTGGATGCGTCCACAAAAAAGACTTGTACTGGATATTCACAACAGTTTTACTTCTAGCAGTCCCAAACTGTCCATGGATAAGAGACAGGAAAAATATATTGTGGTATATCCGTATAACAGAATACTCTCAGGAATTTTAAAAGATCAAACTACCTACACATGCAATAACATATATGAATTTCAAAATTTTACGCTAAGCCAAAGAAAGCAGATGAGGAGTACATACTATATATCAATATTTCCATTTATGAGAAATTCTAGGACACTAAGAACATTCCGAGGTGTAATAAATATGTCAGAAAAGCGACTGCCTGTGGTGGAGTGGAGACTACACCTGAAAAGGTGCACCGGAGAACTTCCTGGAATGATAAAGGTGTCTTGTATCTTTATTTGAGTAGTGGCAAATGGGTATCAGAAAGTCAACACACTGTAAACTTTAGATATGAGCATTTTACTGTGTGCACATCAAAGTTGAAAAAGCAAACGAAACAAAACAGATCATTTTCAACTTACTCAAGTTAACAAATACCTGTGGGGTACCTACTATGTACTTAGCACTGTGCTCAAGGCAATCCTGAGTGACAGAAGGAAATCTTGCAAAAATCTTTGCTATTAATAAGTTCATCCACTGTGAAAAAGAAAACTCAGGGAAAAATCCAAGAGAAAAATAATCTGCTGCTAAGATATGTGTGTCAGACAAGTGTTGTAGAAGTGACAACACAAATACCATTTGTTATAAGTGAAACAGGGAATAAGCATTCATGAGACATTGTGTTTTAAGAATTAATGATGTGACAGATTAACATTTTACTATCTTTTTTAAAAAGTCATTAAAACATTACACTTTGAAACAAAGCAACCAAGTAAAATCACTTATATCCCAGAAGAATTCTAGAGACCTCTAAATAGTTTATCATAAAGATATCAGTTAATCCCTTAATGATTTTACAGCACCTGATATCCTGTGGTGAAATATGGGATAAACAGAAAGATATCTTACCATCCAGTCAACAATCATAATTAAGAATTCTTACGGAGGCTTTTTAACCCCATTTTGTTCTTCAAATATTTAAAGGAGGAGTGAATAAGCACCAGTGGTAACTAGGGTGACTCTGCTAGTCTAATAGCGTGTCACAAGTTATTCATTATTTTAAAATGATGCTACAAGACAAATTCTTGAATACTGAGAGGTCTCCTCCATGGGTTGAAGTTTTTCCATAAGAATCAGTGAACAAGAATTTATTGAATGCCAAGGCTATATATTCAGCGTTGGGGAATTTAACATGCTATTCAAATATACTCTCTGCCACCAAGAAAATTCTAATGTACTTGGGTATACAGGAAGGGTAAAACATGTACACAAATTGAAGCAAAGGAACAGTAAAGAATGAAAATCATCCTATTTGCAATGATGGGGTCCAGATACCTTAATGGCTAGGGATGCAATCATCCAAACACACAGCTATGGCATGAGTCATGATCAAAGTGCACCAAAACTGTCATCCTATATAGCTCTATTTTTTCAATAAACGCAGCTCAATAAGAAAAGTGATAGGATTTTACAATGTAAAACTTTAATAAAAATCAGCCACAAATCAAAAAAATTCCACTAGTTCCTTGAGTTTTCCTTTGGAAGAGCTTGTCATTTCAATAATAATAAACTAAACAAAGCTCAGACCGAGAGTTTCTATTCAAAGGAAAATGAGTTGTCTCCTCCAATCTGATCTGTTTGAAGTCAGAAATATTTTATTGCCTATCTCTGCAGCTACCATCCCAAAACACTGTACACGCACCACGGTCTCATGCCTGCCTAAACTCCTGATGCCTTCACGTCAATACATATATCTTTAAGGTGGAGCCCAAGACCCCATGTAGCCTGGCTCAGCTCTACCTCTTCAGTCATCTCTTCCCAATTGTGATTCAACAAGTGATTTCAGTCATACTGAAAATCTTCATTCTCTTGGGCGTACCATTATTTGTCCACTTACTCCTATTTCATATATATAGTCTCTCTCTACTCTGGACTTCCTATATAAAAATCATCATTAATGCTTTTTGCCTATAGTTGCAACCACAGAACTTAAGTACTCAGTAAGTTACATGTATAAATGAAAAGATGAAAGGCCCCCAAATTAACACTATAAAACACAATTCAGTGTGATGATACTCAAGTCATAATGTACCAGACTAAAATAAGCAGTTTCTTTAAATTACTATGCATATGTCCAGGGTCCATCTGGCTTTTCCCTTCCTGTGCCGTGACCAGGAGACTCTCTCTAGGTTATGTAGCCAGGATAATCCTATAGTCACCTCATTTGCTGCCCTTGTTTCTGGGATCATTGTTCTACCCTGCCTCTGTTCACTGTCTGAAAACTGTTGTTTCGTTGTTGTTGTTTGTTTGTATGTTTTTTCCATTTTTGGTGTTGTTATATTAGCCAGAAAGGTAAGTCCAGCCCCGGTTACTCCACCATGCTAGATGAGGAAGTAACAAGATCTCAGAAAGTGCCTGGCTCAGAGGTCAGACCCCAAGGTACTGGAGAGTTCTAAAACTCTGAAAACAACATTTTAAAGTTTCCAAATAAGGTGGTCTTAATTTTCCAACCAAACTTCCAGACAGAATTATGTTACAAAGAAATATTCTCAGTAAGTTATTCAGCCACTATTGTGACAACTTATACCTCAAATGACCATTCTTATAAATGCAAAAAAGTCGAAGAAAATTAGAAAGAGGCTCAAAACTAAAGATAGTCACAAAAAGCCCCATAATTGATTCACAGTCTGGTCTTCATTATCTTATTTTTCTTTTTATTTCCATAGGATGAGAAGCAAGTCTTGGAGGTGGTGGAGAGCTGCCTAAAGTCAAAAATCCCACGTGGATTTGAAAAGACCAGAAAGATCATCATATGTGATTCAACTACCCTCTGCTACAGTGTGTTCCACAGCTGTTGACGAAAAGCAGATGCCTTCATGTCTTGCTTTTTATTATGAACAACAGCATTTAATGAACATCATAAATGTTCCAGGTGCCATGCTATGTGCTTTACATATTATATCAAATTAATCCTAACACCAACCCTGTGATGTAGGTACAATTATTATCCGCATTTCACAGATGATAGAACTAAGCACAGAAAAGTAAAGGAACTTGCGTAGGATACCTCTGTACAATGGAAAACCTAGGTCTGACCCATGCTGATCATTCTATACAAAATCATGACATTTAACCAGCTCATGTTTAGAGGACCTGGTCTCCCATTCCCCACAACTCCCTCACCTGACCTATGCCTGTCGTCCCTTCATTTACCAGTTTGTCCACTGCGGCTCCAGTCTTCAACTGGCCCTCCTTCAGATCAGTTATGCTTCCACCCTTTCCAAGAAGAGTGTCTGCATGAAATTAACATAAAGTGTCTGCAATTTTCAGAGAATACAGAGAAAACCCTTACTGAATCTGTTTACGGCCAGTGTACACCTGCCCCTGCTGAGATCCCAGCCTCACTGCGGGACTTCCTCCTCATCACGTTCATTCTTTTCACCTGCTTCCTCCTGTACCAGTTTCCACCTGTCATGAGAGATCACTCGCGGTAGAATTTGGGCTACATGCCACCTCAACTACTAGTCTTGGCTCACTTTTTCTAGTTTTACCTCTCTGACCTACTTATGTTCACAATGAGAAGTTGAATTTCAACACATTAAAAAAAAAATGGATGTCACTGTCCTACTCCCCATCAATGTGCAGAAGTTTTACCTAAAAGGAGTCTGAACTTGGATAAAACTGGGCAAAAGTTAACTGATGATTTCCTTTTTGCATCTTTATAACAGCTTATAATTTCTCATATATAAATATGTAAATACATGAATATAATAAATACATTTATAAATAAAAGCTATTTAAATCTAGAATGTGTTATCTTACAAAATAATTAATCCCCTCTTTGGAGTCTATATTAAGCAAGCACTTTTCAGGAATACGGGGCTAGGTAAGGTCCACTCACTAAATGGGGAGCTGGAGCAAATGATTTATATGATCTTTCTAGCCCTCAAATGGTTCTGTGTACGTTTAACCTCACTATCTACGTTTAATGCTTGTATATACTGCATTAATGCAGTATATACTTTATTTCACTCCATTCCTTGAAATTTCTAGCTCTTCTTTCACCTTACCTACATTACTGAACAAACAAGCTATTTAACTTGAGTAACAAACTATTTTCTTTTATTTATATGCTCATCTAACATTTACCAGCTCTCTTCCAGCAAGTCCAAATAATGAGTTATTTTATTTAATTCTGGTTTTCAGATTCATATTTCTCTTACTGTTCTTCTACTTATTTGATAACAATGCATTTGTGATATATTTTCTGTTTTGTACTTACTATGGCTTAATCTATTCCATTCCAAACAGAAACTATTTGAAGATCCCTGAACATTGCAAACTTTCCCAGTTTCTTTAATCTGCCTTCGTAACGATTTCCTCCCTTCCTTGTTTTCTTTTTAAATCCAGACCACCTTATTTCTACTAATATCTCTTCTAATTTATTTGCTTATTCTGCTGTCAATTTTCTCACTGCATTATTAGAGGTCAGTGTTTCTGTCAAAATTGCCAGTGACTGAAATCCTCCATTCCTCATATTTCTTTATAAAATTAATACAACCAAAATGAGATCTTAATTCTCAACTTATTCATTTAAAATTTTATTAGCAAATTTTATTAGCTTTTTACTCCTGTAATATAATTTGAACATCAGGATATGAATATAAAGTTTACTAAGTTCACTACCAATTATAACCAAATTATAAACATACAGCCAATCTCAAATTTCAAGTTTACTAATGTGCTATTGTAAAATAGAATCTTTTTTTCACACATTACATCCTAGAGCTACAATGGATAGAATGGTATAAAGTCCCTTAGTTGTTCTACTTTATGGATTCATATTTAATTGCCAAGCTGGAAATAGCCTTAAAGGTAATCTAGTTCATCTATCATCAAATGATAAAATCATCTCTACAAAAACCTTGCCAGGTGAATGTCCAGTTTCTGAACAAAGAGGTCCAAAGAAAGAATATGCCATAAACCTCCTCACAGGAATGTTTGCTTTATGACAGGTATGACACTCCTCATCTTTTAACCTACAATTCCTTGTTTTATCTTAAGACTATAATCAAAACATTCAATCTACACTGATAGCCCCTCTAGTGTTTGTATAAAAAAATTCCATTCCTGAATTTCAACTCATCTAAACTAAACCTTCCCTGGTTTCTTTCCCTTTTTTTTTTTTTAATAAATGAAGAAGTACAACTATCTTTACTTGTAGTCAATATGATTGCTCATGAAGAAAATTCTAGGGAATCTACCAAACAACAACAAAAAAGTACTAGAATGAAAACAAATTTAGTCATGAGGCCATATGATACAAGTTCAATATCCTTTCCTGGTTTTTTTAAACACTTCTCATGACACTGTGATCAATCTTTTCTCCATCGTTTAAGCATTCTCTAGTTCACCATGTCCCTTTCAAAGTATGTTACCCAGAGTAAACTAAACATATGTTCAATTACATCCTTGGATAATCCCAAGATATTTACAGCTTCCACTATGTTCTATGAAAAAAAAGTGCTCTATTGTAAACGTAAATATATGTATAACCTAATCAGCGGTAATG
Source organism: Physeter macrocephalus (assembly GCF_002837175.3). Classification (NCBI taxonomy): domain Eukaryota; kingdom Metazoa; phylum Chordata; class Mammalia; order Artiodactyla; family Physeteridae; genus Physeter; species Physeter macrocephalus. The sequence continues at coordinate 17,788,530 of NC_041231.1, forward strand.
CATCCCATTCACACATTAAGCAGATATTTTTACTATAACACTCATCTAATCGAAACACCAGTCCTATTTCAGGGCAGTTGTCCTACTTAGAAATTGCAATTTTTATCTTTTTTCTGTTCTTTTTATATATCTTGACAAGCCTTGTTTAATAACCATGTATTTTTAAGCAAATAGGACCCTTTAATGGTTAGGATTCTCATATTTTCCATTCAGGTTTCACTATATTTTAAGTTACTATAAATTTGAAGAAAGGGAAGTACTCATCTTTCTAATTAATAAGAAAATTGATGTATAGACCAAACATAACATCAAAATACAGGTTCACAATGTTTTTTAAAAGTCTAGTATATATGTGGTTGTATGTATGAATGGGTGAATAGATATATATATAGAGAGAGAGGGATGGGTGGCAATTTCATACAGAGAGATATATTAAATTTAATACAGTTAAAATTTTAAATTAACAGAATTCATCATGATACGATACCTTTTTCTTGCTTATAATATTGGCAAATAAAAAGAAAAATGCCTCCCCAAATCGGCAAGGATGTAGCTAAATTGCTTCTTTAATTCAGTACAGACATGTAAATTGGTACAAATTTTCCTAATGTAAACTTATTAATCCATTAAAAGCATAAAATATATTATGCTTCAGGAATTTACCCTCAAGAGATAAAAGATTAGTTAAATAAACTGTGTACATCCATAAATGGAATAATTGGCCATTAAGATAATGGAAAATAGTGTTTCCTGAGATGGAAGGTGTTCATATTATAAAACTATGGGTAAAATACAGTTGAAAAATACATAATCATTTATTTATGTGACTATTTAAACAGGAAAAACATACCTAGACTGACATCACCAAAATGACATTGGTTATAATCCTCTGGTATTAGAATTATCAATGACTAATTGCCTTGGTCTGTTTATCTAGATTTTTCTAGTTTTCTCAAGTGAACACACACTGTTTGTGTTATAAGTGGAGAGTAAGCAATGCTACTTTTTAATATAAGGTGTTCACCTGATTATTCCTCCTACATAGCAGTATATTTAGAATATAAGAAACAAGAGGTATGATATAGGAAAAGAATGGGAAAGAAGGCAAACTGTTAGGCACCCCAATGCCCTAATGCAATCTTATGTTTCCACTTCAATAATTTTAATATGTTATTAATGAAATTCTGTTATGACAGAATAAGCAACTGCACTGTTGTTAAACAGATTTATCAACTATAATTGAACAAGATAAACTTTTTTTTTAACCAGCCCATTCATCTAATTAAATCCTATTTAGTATTTTTTGCAGATTAAGAACTTCTTAATTATGACCTTTTAAATATGTATCAATATTTGTTACTCATCTTGCAGTATTTTTCTAGGTACTACTAAATTCCATATTCTACTTGTTTGCTAATTGTTAACATCACTTTCTAATTCCATATTTTGTTTCTTGCAATAAAATTAAAATCTAATTTTTATGTAGACTGAGCCCTTTTCATTTTTTATATGTTTTATTTATTATCCCTCTTTAAATATACTTTATTATTTAAAGTATACCCTGGTAAACATACTGGCAGACATAGTATATGTAAGAAACTAAAATTAAAACTATCCTTTACCCACCTCCTAAAATTACAACCAAGGAAGCATTAACATATTTTTCAAGACTTATCTGTGTGGTGTAATTTGAACAATTTTAATATTAAAAATTTCCTATACTATATATATATGCTCCTACCTAAGGAATATTTTGCATATTATTAAATGTTTCTTCAAGATTATTTTCATAGCTCTCAGTACACTGTGTACGTAGATTAACTCTTCCACTACTGTCAAATACTTTATTACTGATAAAAAAGAACATCCTCAAAGATGATGCTGGCTCATTTTAATAGCTCTATTGCAGGAGTTAGGTTTTATTAACTATGTAAATAAATTATCTACAACAGAACATTACAATTGCATAGGAGAGGAAAAATAATTTTCCCTCTACCCTTATGAGTTATTGGTCGAGACCTCTGTAATAGAGGACAGATTAACAAGAGAAAAGCAAACAGGTTTATTAGCATGTGTACCTCATGTGTTCATGGGAGATACCAAGGAACACTGAGTAACTCAAAGAGGTGGCTTAGAAGTCTGACTTATATAGTAGCGTATTCAACAAAAAAAACAATACATTTGTGGACAAATGACAGGACAAAGGAAAGCAGTTTTAGGCTTTCAAAGACGGCAAACTCGTAGGGTAATGAAGTAATATAGATAAAGGCTAGTCTGAAAAGTCTATTATACAGATTCCTCTGGTGCCATCTCCAGGTCAATAGAGCATAAAGTTCTCAGCTGATTAACTTTTATCTTTTCTAGTAAAGAGGGGAAGAGTGACACCTTTGAAAATTTATCTCCTGCTTTTAGGCAAACAGGCATAGTGCAGGGGTCCTTTCTTGTATCTGTTTCTTCTCAAATGACTACAGCTCAAAATAATACTTATGCAAAAGGTGCATATTTGTGAAAGGCATATCCTGCTATCCTTCAATAACACAATTATATAATAAACCCCAACTGTGATGCTATATTATAAATTCTTTGAAACTAAACCTCGTATAATTGCTTCATTTTAAGCAATCATGAGAAGATGGTAAAAATAAAATTCATGAAAAACATTAAGAAACTTTATTTCAAACCACCTTTCATGAAAGGTTATAGAGATGAATGAGATAATTACTGCAAGATATCCGAAAAGTGTAAAACTGCCTTCAAAACCAGAACAAGCTAAGTCTTCAAACATATATTATATTATATATTATATATAATAGATATATATTATATACTATATACACATATTATTGATATATAGATATATTATATCTATATATTAATATTATATACTATATACATATGTTAATATATAGATATATCTATATATTATAGATGGACCTAAAGAAAAATATATTTGCAAATAACTTAATTGGTTCTGCATTCTCGCAACTCAATTTTTTTTAAAAAACGTTTATGTCCTGTTCTTAACTTTTGCATAGTTCTTGGAGTTGCTTCCTTTGCTATTCCCAGCCTATAGCCATCATTCTAATTTCTTCCCAACTGTTTCCTCATTTCCTTTCCTTCCTTCTACCTAAAACTCATATAGCAATCTAACATCCTGGCTCTTTTTCCCTCTTTGGGTACTTATTCTATTCGTCTCTCTTTCCTTTTTTCACTTTGCCAACATGCCCTTACTATTTTACCTGTTTTTAGTTTCACATTTGCATTGGCAAATAGCAAGAGATGAACTAGATAAGTAAGAAGCAGATTTCAGGCCAGGCAAAGGGGCAGAAAACACATGAGCATCAAATGAGCATATGAAAAATTCATAACGGGAAATATGCTTTCTTAGCTTTTGTAGGACCAAAAAAAAAAAAAGTTATAATAGTCTCCCTTGAGCAGAAATGTGGAAGTTGTAGGAAAACTAAACCTTACAAACTGAACCAAAAATAAGGACTGAAAGCTATTTCAATTATATTTAGGCAAGGAATCACTGGGCTCAATGAAGAAATAACTAACCCTTCCTGGATAGAAAAATGAGTTAAGGTGAAATGAAAGCTCTTACTGATCGTATTATCCCCTCCTTACCCACACCGTGGGGAACTCCTATACCTCCTTCCAAAAGTAGTTGAAATAGAATCTCTCTGGCAAAAGGTCTCTTTACAACCATTCAGCTATGAAGTGTCAATTACCCTCTCTTCTGTACCCCACTCCTCAAGACACGGCACTTACTCTTAGTGAGCATATTCGGTGACAGATTTGTGAATACATTACTCTATTTTCCATCCACCATTCAATGGCTTATTATCTGCTTTTATTTTGTGGGGGAGAGGGAATCCATTCATGGAAATTGGAACACCCATTAACTTAGCATTATAATAAAGGTTGTGCTAAGTGTTTCTTATCCAAAAGCATTCCTGCATTTAATGTTATTATTATTTTGCAATCGCTCATATATGTTTAACAATTATCCTGAAATCTAGACTTGATGATGCTCTTAATGTCAAAGCATTTCGACTAATTCTAATGGCTTTTTATTTTTATACCCTCTGTTCACTATGACATCTTTTTACTTTTTACTGAGATAAATGATGAATTTTGTGTTAGGTTAATACTATTTTGAAGTGTACAATTCACTGGTTTTTAAAATACTCACAAGCTCGTGCAACTATCAGCACTATCTAATTCCAGAATTTTTATCCTTCCAAAAGAAATCCCACTCAGTGGTCACTCTCCATTCCCCTCTACCCACAGCCCCTGGCAAATACTAATCTCCTTTCTGTTTTTATAGATTTGCCTATTCTCCACATTGCATATAAATGACATATACAAGATATGGCCTTTTGTGTCTGACTTCTTTCACATCACACATTTTCAAGGTTCATCTATGTTATAGCATGTATGATTATTTTGTTCCTTTTAACGGATGACTAATATTCCATTTATGGCTATGACACATTTTGTTTACCCATTTAGTGGGTGATGGACATCCGGATTGTTTATGTTCTTGGGGTATTATAAATAATGCTGCTATGAATATTTGTGCACAGGTTTTTCTTTAAAAATAGATTCTCAATTTTCTTGGATATAAGGCCTTCTTGAAAAGAACTCAAGATACTTAAAATCAGCATTTTATTAGTCAATGTGATAGTCTTGCTTTGTTTTGTTAAGTTAAATATACATACTTGGTATGCCATTTTTGTCCAAATGATTCATCAAAACAGAAGGAGGGGAAAAAAGCATCACACAGGCCATAGACTCATGAACAACATACACTACAGAATACAACTAAGGACAGCACATTACAGCACGGACTGGCTGACAGTGATCACAATATTGTGTGCTTGCTCTCTTTGTCAAAGAACATGGAAAAATACATACTGTGTAACGAGTCGTTTGATATATCCTTATTTTAAAGGACATACCTTGGAGACTAATGGAATTACAACCAATCAGCAATAAACAAAAGTAATTAAATGTCTGTCACCACTGATACACTTCCAGTAATTTTCTAAATGTTTACTGCATGTAACCAGCCTCATAAAATTCAGGCCAAGCACCCGACAACCGTGTGAAACAAGCATTTACAAGAAAATAAATTGTAAAATAAAAGTTTATACTCATGATCTTTCAGACAATAATGTTTATTATCCTCAACATATTGAGGATAATAGGTATAGGAAAATAAGAAAGTTTCAAAGGGTTACTGTAAAAATGGAGCAGGCGTATAGGTAAAAATACAGGCAAAAAATGAATGGCTGCTGGGGAAAATGTGGGAGGTTAAAAGCTGATGGCTTAATAAAATTTAAAACACATGAAAATCTTCGTGTCAGAGTCAGTAGAGTTGCCAGCCAAAAATAAGTGAGTCAAGAATACCCAATCTCCACGGAACGAGATGACACCGAACAGCAAAGTAATGCGCTTGACGAAAGAAGCAACTGACACAGTTACCACTAAAATAAAAGCACAAAAAGGGAAGAGGAAAATGCAAGATAGCTAATGAAACAGAAAGCTGTTTGCCAAACCTTTTTCCAAGTAAATATGTGAGATACAACTATTTAAGCTCATCAAGAATTAGGAAAAATAGAAACCTAAGTCAGCACATGATGACAGTGTCAGGTGTGACAGAGAGCTTCAAGGACCACAAAAATTGCTGTATTCTTTTAGGGAGAGGTAGAAAGTGGCCAGAAGAGATAGAAGACCACAGTGTACCGTAGACAGAAGAGATTACAAAACACTTTCAGTGCATTTCAGAGCTTAGCTCCTGAAGAATCTTTAGTCTTGTGCCACGGCGAGTAACAAACAGAGTAGCTGAGCTAAGTACATAGTGGACAATCACAGTGCCGGGCATTTTATTTATCCTCCCGACTAGAGTATATGGTATGTACTGTCATCACCCCTACTTAATTGACGAATATACTGAGGCTCAAAGAAGTTAAATAATTTGGTTAAGATCATAGTACTGACTGACTTCAGATTCTGAACTCAACACTACTATCCATGCTAATGGACTAGAAGTTACCAAAATATGATAGAGGTACACCCACTTATTACAAAACCCAGTAACTGTTAGACATGTTTTTTTAACATCTTAACTGGAGTATAATTGCTTTACAATGGTGTGTTAGTTTCTGCTTTATAACAAAGTGAATCAGCTATACATACACATATATCCCCATATATCCTCCCTCTTGCATCTCCCTCCCACCCTCCCTATCCCAGCCCTCTAGGTGGTCACAAAACACCGAGCTGACCTCCGTGTGCTATGCGGCTGCTTCCCACTAGCTATCTATTTTACACTTGGTAGTGTATATATAAGTCCATGCCACTCTCTCACTTCCTCACAGCTTACCCTTCCCCCTCCCCGTGTCCTCAAGTCCATTCTCTACAACTGCGTGTTTATTCCTGTCCTGCTCCTAGGTTCTTCAGAACCATTTTTTTTTTTTTTTAGATTCTATATATATATGTGTTAGCATACGGTATTTGTTTTTCTCTTTCTGACTTACTTCACTCTGTACGACACACTCTAGGTCCATCCACCTCACTACAAATAACTCAATTTCGTTTCTTTTTATGGCTGAGTAATATTCCA
>NC_041231.1:17795633-17796876 GCF_002837175.3 Physeter macrocephalus
TGGAGTATAATTGCTTTACAATGGTGTGTTAGTTTCTGCTTTATAACAAAGTGAATCAGCTATACATACACATATATCCCCATATATCCTCCCTCTTGCATCTCCCTCCCACCCTCCCTATCCCAGCCCTCTAGGTGGTCACAAAACACCGAGCTGACCTCCGTGTGCTATATGGCTGCTTCCCACTAGCTATCTATTTTACACTTGGTAGTGTATATATAAGTCCATGCCACTCTCTCACTTCCTCACAGCTTACCCTTCCCCCTCCCCGTGTCCTCAAGTCCATTCTCTACAACTGCGTGTTTATTCCTGTCCTGCTCCTAGGTTCTTCAGAACCATTTTTTTTTTTTTTAGATTCTATATATATATGTGTTAGCATACGGTATTTGTTTTTCTCTTTCTGACTTACTTCACTCTGTACGACACACTCTAGGTCCATCCACCTCACTACAAATAACTCAATTTCGTTTCTTTTTATGGCTGAGTAATATTCCACTGTATACATGTGCCACATCTTCTTTATCCATTCATCTGTCGATGGACACTTAGGTAACTTCCATGTCCTGGCTATTGTAAACAGAGCTTCAATGAACATTGTGGTACATGCCTCTTTTTGAATTATGGTATTCTCAGGGTATATGCCCAGGAGTGGGATTGCTGGGTCATATGGGAGCTCTATTTTTAGTTTTTTAAGGGACGTCCATACTGTTCTCTATAGTGCCTGTATCAATTTATATTCCCACCAACGGTGCAAGAGGGTTCCCTTTTCTCCACACCCTCTCCAGCATTTATTGTTTGTAGATTTTTTGATGATGGCCATTCCGACTGGTGTGAGGTGATACCTCATTGTACTTTGGATTTGCATTTCTCTAATGATTAGTGATATTCAGCATTCTTTCATGTGTTTCTTGGCAATCTATATATCTTTTCTGGAGAAATGTCTATTCAGGTCTTCTGACCATTTTGGGATTGGATTGTTTGTTTTTTTGTTATTGAGCTGCATGAGCTGCTTGTAAATTTTGGAGATTAATCCTTTGTCAGTTGCTTCATTTGAAAATATTTTCTCCCCTTCTGAGGGGGTTGTCTTTGGGTCTTTTTTATGGTTTCCTTTGCTGTGCAAAAGCTCTTAAGTTTCATTAGGTCCTGTTTGTTTATTTTTATTTCCATTTCTCTCAGACGTGGGTCAAAAAGGATCTTGCTGTGATTTATGTCATAGAATGTTCTGCCTGTGTTTTCCTCTAAG
>NC_041231.1:17796980-17798051 GCF_002837175.3 Physeter macrocephalus
TAGTTCTGTGGAAAATGCCAGTGGTAGTTTGATAGGGATTGCATTGAATCTGTAGATTGCTTTGGGTAGTAGAGTCATTTTCACAATGTTGATTCTTCCAATCCAAGAACATGGTATATCTCTCCATCTATTTGTATCATCTTTAATTTCTTTCATCAGTGTCTTATAATTTTCTGCATACAGGTCTTTTGTCTCCTTAGGTAGATTTATTCCTAGATATTTTATTCTTCTTGTTGCAATGGTAAATGGGAGTGTTTCTTTAATTTCTCTTTCACATTTTTCATCATTAGTGTATACGAATGCAAGAGATTTCTGTGCATTAATTATGTATCCTGCTACTCTACCAAAGTCACTGATTAGCTCTAGTATTCTGGTAGTGTCTTTAGGATTCTCTATATATAGTATCATGTCATCTGCAAACAGTGACAGTTTTACTTTTTCTTTTCCAATTTGGATTCCTTTTATTTCTTTTTCTTCTCTGCTTGCTGTGGCTAAAATTTCCAAAACTATGTTGAATAATAGTGGTAAGAGTGGGCAACCTTGTCTTGTTCCTGATCTTAGTGGAAATGGTTTCAGTTTTTCACCATTGAGAACGATGCTGGCTGTGGGTTTGTCATATATGGCCTTTATTATGTTGAGGTAAGTTCCTTCTATGCCTACTTTCCGTAGGGTTTTTGTCATAAATTGGTGTTGAATTTTGTTGAAAGTTTTTCTGCAGCTATTGAGATGATCATATGGTTTTTATCCTTCAATTTGTTAATATGGTGTATCACATTGATTGATTTACATATATTGAAGAATCATTGCATTCCTGGGATAAACCCCACTTGATCATGGTGTATGAGCCTTTTAATGTGCTGCTGGATTCTATTTGCTAGTATTTTGTTGAGGATTTTTGCATGTATGTTGATCAGTGATATTGGCCTGTAGTTTTCTTTCTTTGTGACATCTTTGTCTGGTTTTGGTATCAGGGTGACGGTGGCCTCGTAGAATGAGTTTGGGAGTGTTCCTCTGCTATATTTTGGAAGAGTTTGAGAAGGATAGGTGTTAGCTCTTCTCTAAATGTTTGAT
>NC_041231.1:17798160-17810440 GCF_002837175.3 Physeter macrocephalus
TTGTCCATTTTATTGGCATAGAGTTGCTTGTAGTAATGTCTCATGATCCTTTGTATTTCTGCAGTGTCAGTTGTTACTTCTCCTTTTTCATTTCTAATTCTATTGGTTTGACTCTTCTCCCATTTTTCTTGATGAGTCTGGTTATTGGCTTATCAGTTTTGTTTTATCTTCTCAAAGAACCAGCTTTTAAACAAGGCTATGCCATCTCTTGTGACCAGGAACGACTTCTCTAACTTTACTTGTTAGGTCACAGCTAACTTTTAGTGTTCAGTCTCTCTGTTTCATCCCATCAGCATGTCATGAACTGTCAAGAGTGTGGAAAATGCCATCCAAATCTCAGCTTTTCACTAACAGAGCACGTAGGTGCCACCTCTGAAAGGCTGCTTCTGTCACACCAAGACTCTGCTGGAGGTTGATGCCAGTGTGATGTGTCTTCCCCAGGTGATCGTAACAAACAACATGTGTGTCATTCTCATGTTTCCAACTTCTGTGAAGAACTTAAATTACGTGGGGTTGAGGCTTTTAGACCAACTTTGCAGGATCTGGGGCTCTTAAGTACCAAACTTCATAAAGAAGTTCTTATAAACTGACAAAGAAAGCAGGCAACAGAAGCTAGATTTTTCCATGAAAAACAGTAAAGTTTAGTGTCTCCTTTTTTACTTTTGGTATTTCACCATGTTCTCTAGGGTTGTGACCTTATATTCCTAGGAGGTGAATAGCTGAAGACCCTATAGGATACTGGCTAAAAGCATGGTTTCTGGAATCAGACTGCCTGCATTTCAATTCCAAGTGCCACTAGTTGAGGGACCCAGAGCAGTGAGTGTTACTCTCCAACTGTATCCTCAACAGTAAATTAAGGTTTTGCAGCCTGAGTCTAAAGGGTAGTCAAGAAAGGAGGGAAAAGAGGGAGATGTGCCTTCTTTCTTTCACTTTCTTTCTCTTGCTTTTATAATTACCTTTCAGAGAATTATAATAAACAATCCTTGAAATATCCCTTTAGTCAAGAGCACTAGATTCATAACTATGCTTATAAATGCTTATTGATTAATCCAGTATTATACCTGGTAATCAAGAAAACATGATAAAAGGAAGAGAACACTTGCAGGTCATAAAAAATACATATATTATTATTGCATCTAGGGATATTTTAATGAAAGTGCTGCTTATTTTATTTTATTTTTTACAATGCACACTCTGGTTTATAAACGCAGGCACTGTTTACAAAAATGTCCTTTGAATCTAGTTTGACAAAATAAGCACCGAATTCAGGACCAACCATCGCAACTCATTATGTTCTTTTGGCCCCTTTTAGAACAGGGCAGTTCCTTCTCCAGACATTAACTTGCTGAAGAGATCAGGCCTGCTATCCCACAGAATGCCTCACGTTTGTTATTTGTCTGGTTGCATCTGTATGATGATGTCTAGATTGTTTATTCCCTGTTTCTCCTGATCATCGGATATTAACAAAACTTTGAATACATCATGGATACTGTCTGTTATAGCCTGCATTATATCAAGAGGCATATATCTGACTTACTACTGTATTACAATGAAAACAACCTAATTCCTTCATTGTATATTTTTTCCCTTTGGAAAGTTATATGTTTACTTCTACCTTGATATTATAAAATTATCTGGCTCCCCATAAAGCAATTTATTAAAAATTGCTGACGCTTACCCAAATCAATAATTTCTTTTGGATGTTTTTATTCATTTCCGTTAGTTGCTTTGTTTCTTTGTATTTGTTTACATTTGAACAGGGAGAAATCTACTTGGGCCAGGCTTTTTGCCAACATAGAAGGTAAACACAAGATTGGCAATTTCAATTGTCAGGTCTAAACTTGAATTTTAACTTGACGGGCATGATCTATCAGCTCGATCTGCAAAGCTTGCAGGGATTCATTTCCTTCTGACCCTAACCTAAGGATAAACCAATAGCAGAGGCGACCATCTATCCAGTGTTTACCAATATACACCAAACACCAGACTTAGTTCTTACTTATTAACCCTCACAATAATATTATGAAGTGTTTTATCCCTATTTTACAAATGGGAAAACGAAGGCACAAAGAAGTTTGGCAACTTTTCCAGTGTTCAACAGCACACAGTTATTTTGGAATTCAAAATCATCCTATTTAACATCCTTTCTTTTAACTGCTATGTTATAAGTGTATTTAAAATGTCTTCTTTGAAGGGGACACGTATACAGTATGTACAGTACTTCTCCTTCCATAGCTATGTATGCCTGCCTTTCTCAAACACTGCCATTTATCTCAAACATGTTGTTTCTGAGATTTGCACTTTCTGCACTGATGTAGAAATACATGAGCTGACCAAGATGGGGAGTGAGGACAGGGGTATTCTAGCTCTGATTATAGGTGGTACCCTGCTCAGGAAGGGTCACATACTTTTCTAGTAAATTTTTTCAGTGTATAACAAGATTGGTATATTACTGTTCAGTTTACTTTCCTACTTTATCCATGTCCAGCTGGTATATTGGTGTTCTCTAGGATGTGCAGACTACAAATGTACTTCCTAAGCCAACTCCAAGACTAAACTATTACTGAAATTTCCTCTACTGATTTTTACTATTTAGTGATATAGAGAAAGTGAGGCTACTTTGATTTTTGTATCTTTACAGATTATCTTTGTTTATTTTTGGAGGAGTTTCTACTTGAGTTACAGGCTCTTCTCATTCTTATTTATAATCTTGCTGCCAGTTTGTCTATTTCTGTGCACCTTCTAAAACATTTAATGAAAATTTGAGAGATAGCCCATCAGAAAACCAAACTGTGCTGCCATATTCACCTAGAAAAGTCCTGCACAAACTTTCAAAGTCGTCACCTTCTGAAGTGATTGGTCTTCAAATCTAAAGTCTCTTCTTGATTTACACTTTTCTTTTTAAAAAATTTGTCATTATCCTGTGCACTCCAGTATTGTGCTGGTTCCACTGAATTAGTCAGCCATGCAGGGAAGGAGAAATTGACAGATAAACTCAATAAATAGCATTGTGCTGAAATTGCTGAGTCTCCAAACAAGAAGGAAGTAAACACAAATGAGCCATGTAGGTGCATCCCACCTACAATGGAGGGGAATCAACATCCCCCACGCGAGAAAAGGACAAACCAGGAGGAGGAAAAAAGCAAGCAGTATATAATACTAGCATCAGTGAGAATTCTGCCAACAATATGGACTGGAGGGGAAGATGAATAATTATGCATATATGTGCTCTACAGAGGAAAATTCAAAGTTTCTAAAAGGTATACGATAATACCCAGCTGTGAATAGTGCCAACTGTGGGAGACCAGAAAAAGGGAGAAAAAAGCATAAAAATATTTTACGGCAGACAGAGCCTGCTGAAAACTCCTTCCTTTCTGTATTTTTCTATAAACTGTTTCGTGGGAACGTTTTTTCAGCTTCAAGGAATGTCTTTAAACTAAGCAACAACTTACACGTGTACAATAACTTTAAAAGTCACTCTAATATTTGAAAAACCAACCCAACAGGTATTTTTCTCATTATTAACCTTGCTGATAGTCTGCCAAGATGTTTACACCACCTTTCTCCAACAAGAAAAGAGAAACAATTAAGTAATGTACTATATCATATTCTCACATGACTTGGGATACAATAATTTTATGAACCCTCACAGCCCTTAAAGTTCCCCGGGTGAAATAATGGATTCTAAAACATATAGCTCCTCCCTTCTCTCTTGCTTTTTTCGGTCTGTTTTTACTAAACCTACCAATTTTTTTTTCTCTTTTGTTGCCATTTATTTATATAATAATCTTTTTATACATACATAAAAAGGTAAAGATTTACACCTTGAGCTATCCTAAGGCACACAGATTCTTTAAAAGCAACTGTATTGATCTATACTATACCTACCTAATTATGGACTAGAAATGATTCTAATAAAAGAGCAAATAACTTTAGAAACTGACCAAAATTTAGTTCAAACAAAAGCTATTTATTGGGACTTCTCTGGTGGCGCAGTGCTTAAGAATCCGCCTGCCAATGCAGGGGACATGGGTTCGATCCCTGTTCCGGGAAGATCCCACATGACGCGGAGCAATTAAGCCCGTGTGCCACAACTACTGAGTCTGAGCTCTAGAGACCACGAGCCACAACTACTGAGCCCGTGTGCCACAACTACTGAAGCCTGCGCACCTAGAGCCCGTGCTCTGCAACAAGAGAAGCCACCTCAATGCAAAGCCCACGCACCACAATGAAGAGTAGCCCCTGCTCGCCGCAACCAGAGAAAACCCGCGTGCAGCAATGAACACCCAACGTAGCCAAAAATAAATAAATACATAAATAAATAGATAAAAAGCTATTTATTGAGAACTTTTATTTGCAATGCATTATGCTATGGGGATCACAAAAAATAAAACAGTACTACTTTATGAATATTTATCATTTAATTGACCCATTATTTAAAAATTGTTAAAATATAAATCAATCAGGCAAAGAGAAACTAAGGAAATAATCCGTTTTACCATCACATAAAAAGAATAAAATACCTAGGAATAAACCTACCTAAGGAGACAAAAAGACCTGTATTCTGAAAACTATAAGACACTAATGAAAGAAATTGAAGATGACAGAAACAAATGGAAAGATATACCATGTTCTTGGATTGGAAGAATCGATATTGTCAAATTGACCAAGGCATTTTTCCCCCCTCCTTTCCTCAGGATATGTTTTCAACTTTCTTTCTCCAAGGTCCATACACTTGGCTTTCTCATGTGCTGAGGGTAACATTCGAGACAGATTTAACAGAAGAAAAATGAAGTGATTCAGTGTTGGTAACATTTATTATGAAGGAGGGAGGTAAGTAGCTATAACACCCCCACCAAAAAAAGTTTTTAATTAGAAAAAATAACAGTATTTCTCTAGGTTTTATGAGAAGTAAAGAAACAGGGATCTTGAAACAATTACAGATCTGAAGAACAAGCAATCTCCAGGATGACTCCTTGATTTGTGGATGGAGATTTGAGAATGGCACGGGCCTCTGTAGATTGGAGAAGGAATGGAAAATCATACCTACTTTCCTAAGACCCAAAATGGAATGTTTTCTTTCACACAAATCTCCAGGGGATGTTTACTGCTATGTTTATGTAGAACGGGAAAATAATGCTAAACCCCCATTAGATGCAGTAAAGGAGAAAGATGATTTTATTTCTTGGATACCTAGTCTGAAGAGAGACACTATTATCCTATTTTACATGGGGAAAACTGACCTGAATAATAAATGACAGAGCTACAATTTAAAATCAGTTTTGTTATGCTGTAAGCACAGGATTTTGGTGTGTTGTTTTTTTAACTTTTTATTTTATATTGGAGTATAGCTGATTAACAATGTTGTGATATAAAAAAAATGTTGTGATAGTTTCAGGTGTACAGCAAAGTGATTCAGTTCTACATATACATGTATCTATTCTTTTTCAAATTCTTTTTGCATTTAGGTTGTTACATAATACTGAGCAGAGTTCTGGTTTTGATTCAATACATATTAGTATTAAGAGGAAAATAGTAAAGTCGGGAGCTGACCTTAACACTGGCGTGTCCAAGATTTCCTTTACCTGGCAGGCTCAGTCAATTAAATTTCTAGGACAACAAACTTGAGGATTCAAGCAATTGACTTCCAACCAAGGAAACCCTGTTTCCATTTATATACCATCATCCTAAACTCCACTCACTCATCAGTCATGGTAGTCACCACAAATGAGATCAAGAGGTGAAGTTAAATGTCTCCACGTAAGACATCAACAGGGCAAGAAAACCACCTCAAAGGACACATCCAAGCAATATGTCTTACTGTTGTTTTTAATTTAAAGAAAGCTGAAATGGGCCTTTTATCACCTCCCTGGGTAAATATAAAAATATAAATCTAAAAATTATATGTGTGTGTATATATATATACACATATGTGTATACACACACACATATATATATATATATATATATACACAAACACGGAGAAAGGAGGAAGAGAAAGAAACAGAAAGAGAACAGGACTGAAGGAGATATTAAATGTCTTCATAAGGCTGCACAAAGTCAATTATAAAGTGAAAATGAAGAATACAACAAATACTTTTTAAATGGTCACTGAAAAATTTTGCAGACAATCTAACAGTATCATGGTTTACTGCTATTACTGTTTTTTAAAAAGATCTTTAATAAAATTTCAACTTTAGGATGGCATCCCCAAATCTGTTCAGTGTATGATTTCCAGCACTGCATAGGGTAGAAAAATTGGACCACTAAGGAAATTATGAGGTTACATTTATTTTTATTTTTCCTCCCAGTTTACTTAATCTATGAGAAGGCTTTACATCCTATATTAATATTTCTTTAAAAATAACTTTCCTTCCTGCCTGAGGATGCAGAGAGCTATCTGGTGTTAGGCACACACAGCTTCTCTAAAAAGACCTAACAGGGCGCTCTGATAGGGCTCCATCTGGCCCCTGACACACACTTCAGCTCCAGCCTCAACTGCAACCCCATTGGTTTCCTGTGATTGGACCACACAATATTACAAAAGTGATGACGGGGAGTCCAATCACCCCCTCATCCTCACAGGAAGGAGGCCAGAATCACCAGGGTGGGAGTGTGATTAAAAGAACTAAAAGCTGTCAAAGTGTTTCTGATATTCTTAAAATACTCCCTCCAATAAATGAATGATCACACTTATATTGTGAATAATTTGAATCCAACTGTCTAGATGAGGGGCTCAAGTAGACCTATGAGAAGATACTCAACCTCATTAATATTTAAATATGAGTAGATTAAAACAATAATGAGATTTTTAAAAACTAGCTTAGAAGTATTTGCATATACTTTTACCGGTAATATAAACTGGTATGCACAAGAACGTTTACAGAGTGTAGATTTTAGTCCATTAATTGTGAAAGATAAACAAAATACACACCCACACATATATATATGTCTGTAAGAGATTTTCATACATCTATTCAGTGGACTGGACCATTCGAATAATGAAAGTCAGTATATTTTGACAATGGAAATGTGCATGATGCATTGTTAGCGGAAAAAAGTACATAATTCAAACTTCATTTACGTAAAATGAAAGAAGTAGTGAATATGGAAGTTCATAAATAATATCTGGAGGATATTAATAATATTAACAATGGTCATGTTGAGGAGGTGAGACTGCAGATGATTTTATATTTTTCCTCTTTTGCTTGACATATCCACAATGAGCTTCATTACTTTTATAATCAGAAAAAAAGAAATCTGTTAAGTAGTTGTCATTCTGGAAAATGTTAAGGCCAAATCAAGAAAGTACTCATTAAAATTTATCATAGGATTATAACATTTTAATATTTTTCATGATAATAAAATTCTTTGGTGATTACAAATTTAGGATCATACTTAAATACCGTTTTGCAACCTGTTAACCTGTTTATTCTACTTAACATCTTGGAAACATGTTCTGTATTTTCAAATATTCTTCAAAATATGGTTTTTAATGGCTTTAGTATTCATTGTATAATACATTAGTTTTTAACTATTATTTAGTTTTCTGATATGGAAAGTAATTACATGATATGATTCTGAACTGCAGAGTTATTTATGGAAGAACAAGCTCAGATGGTGGTAGAAGGTAAGGTGCTCAAGTTAAAGATAGTTGGCTCTTAGAGATTATTATATTAAGTGAAATAAACCAGACAGAGAAAGACAAATATCATATGATATTGCTTATATATGGAATCTAAAAAAAATTGATACAAATGAACTTTATACAAAACAGAAGTAGACCCACAGACATAGAAAACAAATTTATGGTTACCAAAGGGGAAAGTTGGCAGAGAGATAAATTAAGAGCTTGGATATACACACTACTATATATAAAACAGACAACCAACAAGGACCTACTGTATAGCACAGGGAACTATACTCAGTACTTTGTAATAATCTATAAGGGAAAATAATCTGAAATATATATAACTGAATTAGTTTGCTATACACCTGAAACTAACACAACATTGTAAATCAACTATACTTCAATAAAACAATACTTAGGCTCCAAAAAACCATTTGCTGGGGATAGGACCCTACCAGGTGATTCTGCTGTAGATCATCTCATGTCCTGGCTCAGAGGCACTGATATAATCAGGATAGTCTAGGAAGAAAAAGTCTAAATTGACTATCTACTTGCGATTATACTATTCTTTTCCTTAACAAGATTATCTAACCAACGATTCTTCTATTAAAATAATAATGGTGAATAATTACATACCACATTACTAATATTAACTCATTTCATCTTCATAATAATCCTTTGATGTAGGTGCTATTATTATCCCTATTTAACAAGAAACAGGCCAAAAGAGTTTATATAAGGGGGTAAAGATAACACAGCAAGTAACTGCAGAGATAGAAACTGAACCCAGAACTACGGCTACAGATTCCATGTAATTACCTTCTTCAAAATTATGAGCAAATTCACAAAATACGAGGCTCATTCAAGAACATATACTTAGTTATCAGGGGATCTAAGATCAGAACTCAGGGGTAAATTCAGGATCTTTCCATCACATTCCACTCTATTTCAGCAACAACAACAAAATTATCTGGTAAACGAGATTCAAGCAGAAGAGGAAGAAAGACACACTTACTTGTTCATATTTCTAGTGACTGCAAGTTCAGTATATAAATAGTATATACTATACTATTTATACTATACTAATATATATATATTATATATATCTAATGTCAGTATATAAATATACAGACATAAAACATTTTGAAAAATGGTATGATTTTTTCCTACCATCTACATTCTTTTTGCTACCATATATCACCAAAAGCACATAGGTCCCCAAGTTCTAAGAAGAGGCCGAATTAATATTCAGCTTTCTATAAAGAAAATCAGAGTTGTTCAACCTCAGAAATAATTCTTTAAGACACAGCAGACACTTCAGCCTATAAACCTATGAGCTACTGATAGCCCACATATGTAACAAAGGCTGGTTTGCATTTCAAGAGGCAGCTGGACTATGAGAAATTAGTAGAACACAATGAACTGAGCCATGGTCTGTCCCTCCCAGGACCAACGAAAGAAATGTCATCATCCTGGGTAGTTCTAAGATCCATTTTCTGTCACAGTGCAGAGTTCAGTCTTCCTCAAGCAAATCACATGGTTAATACTAGAAAGTGATCACAATGAACCGTATTCTTGACACTGTCAATGAGCATGGACACAGTGCCCATGAATATACCTCGCCAGCAGTCCTCCTAAAGCCATCTGTGAAACATCGTTGAAAATGGACTAAGTGGGGTCCTGTAGGTCATAACAAGTACTCCTGTCCCATCCACACACTTGAAGTCAAATGACATTTTTACACAGGGTGATCCCACATATTCCTTTACTTCTCTGTCCCCGAATGTATAGAAACTAGCCTCCCACCACCAGCACGACTACAAAAGCACACACACACACACACACACACACTTTAAACCTGCTATGAAAAGAGGATCAGTAAGTAAACTGAGTTCAAAGCTCTACTACAAAACTATCTTTACTTCCAAAAAAAGTCACTTAACTTCTTAGAGTCTCCCTTTCATTATTCTGAAATAGAGAGTTAATGCTATAATCTATCCAGTCTCTTTTCTACCCAAGTCACAGGCTTAATGTAATCCATTACATCATAGACATAGGGTGTACTTAACCAATTTCAGCACCCCATTGACCAAGGTATAATTTTTCAAGATTCTCATGTTATCATGATCTCCCTTTCCACTCCTAATTGGTTATTTAAGGCATTTCAAGTGGGTAACATCAAAATCCTCAAGTATTTACAGCCATCTAAACTGTTCCTTTGGTGTTTTTTCCAGAGATGAACTAAAATGGCACCAGTTCCTGTTTCTCATTCTTAGCCTGGTGAGCTAATCAGTCCAGAGCATCCAGCAAGACTTTGGCTCTGATATTGTGAACAAAGTAGTGATTTAGAGATGCTGAAATGCACACTGTAGAATCGCCAAACTATGGAAATGCATCCCACAGAACATATCATTTCCAGAATATAAATGAATTAATCAGTAGGCTTGCCACCCACATGCCAAAAACATCCCTGATTAAATTTAATGCAGTGAGTTTGTGCAATCACCACCAAACTAACCGTCGATTAAACAAAGGCCTCTGAGTGCTAATTCTTTTAATGTGAACTTTACTTCTGCTCTTGTCTGAAGGGCATACCTTTGAAAACAATGCTAGTTTGGGGCACATATCTACATTTGGAATTCAGTCTGGGTTTATTTCTCAAGGCAGCACAGCTCTGTTATAGGAAGGGCAACTAATGCATCAGACATTTAGACAGATGCCTATGTAGTTAATTTGTCATACTGGCACTAAGATTTCTCATCTACTTTGTGGATAGGTGGAGAAACCTGTTTATCGCAAAGTAATTAGTCACCTAATTTCCTCTCTGCGCGTATAAACAGGAGAGAACCAACTGCTTTTTATCCCAGAGATAAAAGTTAAAGGTTGAAATATACCTAAGATTCCTGCCTACTCTGTCCTACACATTTGAATTTCAGGCATAATGGTATTTGCCTGCCCATGGATGATAAAGGAGTAAGAGAACTGTAAAATACTATAAAGAGAATGAGATTTGTCAAGACTAGTTCTTTATTTTCCTCCCACACAGACATAGCTAGATAGATTTAGATATATCACATATTAACTAGAATCTAATTTATACAGCAAATCCACTTGCAGACTCCTGCTATAATTTAACAATAGCTCAGACTGCATGTACTGTGCTCCTGATATCCAACAGGTACCATATAAAAGAATCAAATTCCTGCTCTCAAAGCAGCTGAAAATTTAGTGGTAGTAAATGGGGAGTAATATTTCTGGTCTGAAAATGTATCCCCTGGTAAGTTATCAAAGACTGTCTCTTAAGTCCTGTGGAATCACACTCATGTAAATACTGGACATTCAAAAGTATATTTTTAAGAAACGAAATTGAGTGATTTATAGTGAGGTGAATGGACCTAGAGTCTGTCATACAGAGTGAAGTCAGAAAGAGAAAAACAAACACCATATGCTAACACATATATATGGAATCTAAAACAAATAAAATAAAATAAAAATGGTTCTGAAGGGGCTTCCCTGGGGGCACAGTGGTTGAAAGTCTGCCTGCCGATGCAGGGGACACAGGTTCGTATACCAGTCCGGGAAGATCCCACATGCCACAGAGCGGCTAGGCCCGTGAGCCATGGCCACTGAGCCTGTGCTCCGCAACGGGAGAGGCCACAAAAGTGAGAGGCCTGCGTACCGGGGGGAAAAAAAAAAAAAAAAAAAACTTCCAACAAACAAAAGCCCAGACCAGATGCTTTCCCAGGCAAATTCTATCAAACGTTTAGAGAAGAGCTAACACCTATCTTTCTCAAACTCTTCCAAAAGATAGCAGAGGGAGGAACACTCCCAAACTCATTCTATGAGGCCACCATCACCCTGATACCAACACCAGACAAAGACGTCACAAAGAAAGAAAACTACAGGCCAATATCACTGATCAACATACATGCAAAAATCCTCAACAAAATACTAGCAAACAGAATCCAGCAGCACATTAAAAGGCTCATACACCATGATCAAGTGGGGTTTATCCCAGGAATGCAAGGATTCTTCACTATATGTAAATCAATCAACGTAATACACCAATCAACAAACTGAAGGAGAAAAACCATATGATCATCTCAATAGATGCAGAGAAAGCTTTCGACAAAATTCAACACCCATTTATGATAAAAACCCTGCAAAGTAGCCATAGAGGGAACTTTCCTCAACATAATAAAGGCCATATATGACAAACCCACAGCCAACATCGTCCTCAATGGTGAAAAACTGAAACCATTCCACTAAGATCACGAACAAGACAAGCCTGCCCACTCTCACCACTATTATTCAACATAATTTTGGAAGTTCTAGCCAAAGCAATCAGAGAAGAAAAAGAAATAAAAGGAATCCAAATCGGAAAAGAAGTAAAGCTGTCACTGTTTGCAGATGACACGATACTATATATAGAGAATCCTAAAGATGCTACCAGAAAAGTACTAGAGCTAATCAATGAATTTGGTAAAGTAGCAGGATACAAAATTAATGCACAGAAATCGCTGGAATTCTTATACATTAATGAGGAAAAATCTGAGAGTGAAATTAAGAAAACACTCCCATTTACCACTGCAACAAAAAGAATAAAATATCTAGGAATAAACCTACCTAAGGAGACAAAAGACCTGTATG